>NC_133751.1:107126803-107446952 GCF_036562045.2 Rhinolophus sinicus | reverse complement strand
GACTCAACAACCAAAAACAGAGAGACAGAGAGAGAGAGCGAACCGTAATAAGTAAAATCAGAAATGAAACAGAAGTGAAAACTAACACCACCTAAATATAAAGGATAATAAGAAAATACTATGAACAATTATATGCCAATAAATTGGACAACCTGGAAGAAATGGATAAATTCTTAGAAAAATAAAATCTTTCAAGACTGAATCAAGAAGAAACAGAATCTGAACAGACCAATAACCACTAATGAAATTGAATCAGTAATCAAAAAACTCCCAACAACAAAAGTCCTGGAGCGGATGGCTTCACAGGTGAATTGTACCAAACATTCAAAGAAGAATGAACACTTATCCTTTGCAAATTATTCCAAAAAATTCAAGAGAAGGGAAGGCTCCCAAGTTCATTTTACAACGCCAACATTACTCTGATTCCAAAACTAGACCAAACATTACAAAAAAAGAAAATTAGATGCCAATATCCCTGATGAACATAGATGCAAAAATCCTGAACAAAATATTAGCAAACCAAATTCAGCAATATATTAAAAAGATCATATACCATGATCAAGTGGGATTTATTCCTTGGATGCAAGTTTGGTTCAATATCCACAAATTAATTCATGTGATACACCACATAAACAAAATGGAGGATAAAAATCATATGATCATAACAATAGACACAGAAAAAGCATTTGACAAAATCTAGCACCAATTTATGGTAAAAACTCTCAGCAAAGTGGGAATAGAGGGAATATACCTCAACATAATAAAGGTCATACATGACAAACCCACAGCTAACATCATACTCAATGGTGAAAATATTATTTTATTTATATGTGGATTCTGAAAAACAAAACAAATGAACAAACTCATAGATACAGAGGACAAACTGTTGCCAGAAGGTTGCCAGAAGGGAGGGAGGTTGGGTGGCTGGGTGAAAAAGGTGAAGGGATTAAGAAATACAAATTGGCAGTTACAAATAGTCACGGGGATGTAAAATAGAGCACAGGGAATATAGTCATAATATTGTAATAACTATATATAGTGCCAGGTGTATACTAGGCTTATGGGGGGATCACTTCATAAGTTTTATAAATGTCTAACTACTATGCTGTACACCTGAAACAAATATTGAATGTCAATTGCAGTTGAAAAAAAAAAGTAAGACAATTAAAACAACCTTCTAGGAAAAAAATGATATACAAAATAAAATCCAAAATATTTTATTATTAAGGTCAATAAACATAAAAGTACTCTGCCAAATTGCTACACCAGTTTCTATTTCATATATTCCTTATCTCAACCTCAGCAGCCCAGGAACTACACTTTATGAAGTGTTGCTGTAAAATTCCTACTCTAGTTTGAGGGGCATTGGAATAAACTCCTTAATCTAAGATAGTGCTTCCTCCTTTGAGAGCAGGGACTTTTTGTATTTTTATTTAAACATTTTATTTATTTGTATTTGTATTTGTATTTTTTTATAAAATACTTTTTGTATTTTACTCACTTATCTTTCCAGATACCCTCCCCACAGTTTAGAGTCTGAGCAAACCATCCTAGTTTCCTGCTACAGCAATCCTGATTCATCTTTAAGAGTCTTCATTTCTTAAAAACTAATGATTCGCCTCAGATAATATAGCAACTATGAAACCTTGTGTCTTCTAACAATTTGTCTCCCTTTGGTTCCAAATACTTCAATTCCTTTTTTAAAAAATCACTGCTTAAAACAGAAGTACTTTGTGTTTAGAATGATAAGGGAGACTGTGAAAAGTATCATTGTGTTATGATAAAGACTCATAAAAAGATAAGAAGCACACAGATGCTGAGGGACAGTGTGGACCTTTCATTTGTCCCTTCAAGTTGGTGTAGACATGGGGCGTGTGGGTGGGTGGGCAGTGCTCCTGCACAGGGAGCCAGAGCAGGGACCAGGGAGCGGCTGTAGTCCCAGCTCACTGTCCTAGTCCCCAAACCAGAATGGAAATCCGGTATTTCCTCAAGAACAAATGCTCAAAGCAGTCATGTGGGTAGACTTGATCCTGGGCAACCTCCGTGGTTGAAACACACTTCTAGGCGGATTGGAAGAAATGGAGCAAACGGGGGAGTCCAGTACTGTGGGAATGGTCTACTGTCCTGACCCTGCTAACATCAAAAGATGCTGGTATTGGAAAGAAGAGTAAATGGAAACACCATATCCAATCAACATTTTTGGTACTCAGGAAATTGTGTAGAAATCTGCACTTCATTAAAATGGGAACGGGATAATATCAGTTGGTTGGCTGCTTTACTATTAACATGAATTTACTAATAACAACAATCTATGACTTGCTAGGTTCCTCAAAGGAGAAAAAGATTTTTACGAATTCTCAAAATTGGAAAGGAGCAAAGTAGTGGCACTACCGCCTTCAGAATTTGTCCAATGCCTCCACTCCATGGAAATCAGTTGCTCATGTGAGAAACCAGCAGTTGGAGAAGTAGTTTATAATGTTAATAACTGAAGAATGGACAATAAAGGTACATTCTGTCAAGATGTGAAAAATTAAAATGTAAATGAAGATAGGTTGGGTGTCTGTCAAGAAAGTGCAGGAAAACCAAGCAAGTCACAAAGCCCCCTTTGGCTGGATAACTGCAGCCCGCTCTGCTCGGCGAGTCGCCGCAGTCGCACCCACCTAAGGCCAGAGAGGCGAATCTCCAGGTGACAGGAACGGCAGCGAATGGCCCTGGCTCACAAACCGGGCCCCTCCTGTCCTCAGCCTGGGCAGGAAGGGCGCGTGGGTTCCAGCCCTGCCCAGGGCGGGAATGAGATTGGGCCAGTCCCGGCGCGCCGCTCAGGCCCCGGGGTGCTGCAGGTGGCCGCGACCAGGCCGGACGACACGGACCCGCCCGCTCCCCTTCCGCGACCCGATCCCGGGAATCTATGCGACCCCGACCCACGGCCCCGACGCCCGCTCCCTGTCACCTTCTGGGCGCTGGAGCCATGGATCCGCCCCGCGCGGTCATAGACGTGGCAGCGGATCACTGAGCTGCCCACGTCCAGCCCCAGCACGAAGCCTGGGCGCGAGGTCTCCGGGGCGCACTGCTCCGCGGGCCCCCGCTCCGGGACGGTGGGCAGCCCAGGCATTCCGCCCCGCAAGCCTCTTCTTCCCGCAGCCGCCTCTCCCGCCGGCGCGTTACAAACCCCAGCACTTCTGCGGCCAAGCGCGCCCCGCCGGGCCACCGCCCCCGGCCCGCCCCCTCCGCCAGATCCGGGAGGCGGCCCCGCCCCTGCCCCGGGCCCCGCCCCGGCGCCGTGACGTCACGGCTGCGCAGTGAGCTTTTCGAGGCGCGTGCTCGGGTGGGGCGGCCGCGTGGGGCGCTTGGAGGTCGAACCCTGGGGTCCTGGCAGAGCGGCCCGGCCTGGTCCTCCAAGGGCTGCCCGCTTTTGGCGTTGACCTAACCCTTAGTTTTAATTATTTCCCTCATAAGCTCCCTGAAACAGTGCGTGCGTTTCTTTTAACCCTAGTTACATTTTATGAATCTATTAAGAAAAGTAGTGACCTGAAAAATTGAAAATTCGGCCGAGAGTATTTATTAATAAACTGAGTTTCCCCGCAAGACTTCTCTCCCCAGAAAACTTGGTAAATTTGCACATATAATACTTAGTAAATACATCAATAAATACTTGTTAAATGACATAGCACAATGAGGAAGGCAGCCCTCAGGTGCCCTTCTACCTCTAGGAAAACGAGTCACTGCCTTTCCCACCCACAGTAACCAACTGTCCCGGTTTGCCCTGAGGAGTTTTTTGAAACAAAGGATTTTTCTATGCTGAAACCAGGACAGTCCTCCAGCGCTCAGAGGCTCTTGGTGGCCACAGGTCATTTCCTTTGTGACACTGGTATAACCTGTTTAGATGTCAGCCATCTTTTAGACAGTGAGCTCCTTGAGGACAGAGATGGGACCTTGGTCTTTTTTCCTCCAAGACACAAAGTACCTACTCAGTAAACAGATTAATATGTGCAAGTCTCTATCAGACTCATCTTCTGCCTGACTTGGCCACAAAACACAGAGGGTAATGAGCCCTTCCTAATCTCTGCGATTAATTTGGGCGTGTTGTCATGTGACCACCAAGGCAGCCCTTCCAATGTGTAAGGGAGGTGTGGAGCTGCGCTGGCTGCACTCAGTCTGGCATCTGGAATACCACAACTGAGCCCTGGACATCCACATGCACCTCAAGCTACCTCTTTTCACTTCACCCTTGTTTATGAGCCTAGCCTGATTTGGACTGGGCTCCTGCCTCAGTTTCCTGATCTGTACCTCCACTCCTGACTGTGCCTGGAGCTCTAGCCTGAATACCACAATGGGACGGAGGTGGACATACCATGAACTTAATGAAGCTTACACTTCCTGTCCCTCACTTGCATGGGCCCCTGCCAAGGCCCTGAGAAGAACCTTGACAAACTGTTCAGAGTGCTGTGCTTTATAGTATTTGCAAAAGTGAATAAATTTTGTATTTTTTTTCCTGAAAGTGGGCCCCAAAATTATATAAGCTTCAGGTCTCATAAAACCATAATCCTTCCCACCCTTATATAGTCTTCAGAAATTCCTTCTTTCTCAAGGCCTGGACTCCCTCTTCTGCACTCTCCTCCGCCCCACAGTGGTACTCTGGAATGCTGCCTTGCACCCACTCCGAGTTCTATACACCCCAACTCACTCCTCTGAACCCCGTGAATACTGACATCACCTGAGATCATGTCAGTCCGCCCTACACAACTCTGAGTAGTAATGGTTTTAAGCACTGCCTTCTCTCATCTGAGCCAACTTAAAATACAGCCCCTGCTTATTCTTCACCAATGTTCCATTGAGGTCCTTGCCTGGGTTTGCCATTAAGCCCATTCACTCCCTGAAGCAGTCAAACCAGAAGGAATGAAAACCAAGAACTTCAAATTCTCAGGCCTGATACCCCAGATCTGAAAATAAAAGAGGACTTTGGGTCAGACCGAAATCAAGGGGAAAACTGGAAATTGAAAGGTAGAATAACTATACTAGAAAACCCAGACTACTTACTTCATAACTCAAAACAAATAAACAGAAACTTAGTTACATGCTTCCTAGCAAATAAAGCATAAAGGGAAATATGAAATTTGTATCTGTCAGAAAGAAGGAAGTCACATGAATAACTGCTATGCCAGTCATGGCAATTGTACTTTGTCGTGCGGGAGACCCTGCTCGCTGCGCCATTTGTCGTGCGCGGAGGCCTGCTCGCCGCACCATTTTTCAGGCGGGGCGGCCTGCGGGGTCTCTGCTCCCGCTCCCCACACAAGAACGCAGGATATGGTGAGGCCAAAAAGGAACACCCACGGAGCCATAGGTAGGGGAGCCATACCACCACGGTCTCACTGGAGGCTGGGTTCACCGGACGTGCGACCTGCCGTCCGCCTTTCTGCCAACCGACCAACCAAGGACTCTCCTCCACTCTCCTCTGGACTCTGTTCCTCTCCTCTCTTCCGCTCTCTTCGGTTCTCCTCTTCCGCTCTCCTCGGCTCTGCTCGGCAGTCCTCGGCTCTCCTCCGTAGCCACAGCAGCGGCCAATCGGCTAACCGGCCGCAGCCGACAGCCAATCAGCCACAGCCGAGCCATCCACCACCCGAGCCAGCACCCGTCCACGTGAGGCCGAGAGCCTGTAAACTACTCTCTGGGGCTCTGTCCCCACAACTTACATGTACAATCCTATATGTTCTATCACTTAATTCTCTCCAGAACCCAAAGAAAGTGTTTTCACAGGAGGGAATAACAGCTCGCTCAAGGTTGTGTGGCTAGCACATGATGAAAGCACAGGTCTTCCTCTACACAGTGGTTCTTTAGAGTGCCTGAAACATCAACTTTGTCCAGAGGTAAACACGAACTTATCCTGCCACTGATTACTCTTCACAAACCCCACAGCATTGTTGCCAGCATGTGTGGAAGGCTTCTTCCAGCCTTAGCAAGGAGGGTGCTGAATAGGTACAAGGCCCCTCTAAACCCTGAGGGGGCCCCCAGCAGAAATCGTGGCCTCTTCCTAGCTGAGCTGCTGGCAGTCTTAGAAAGAGTTACCATCTAATCTAAGGGAAACCAGAGTCACACCTGCCACACCAGCCCAGGTATCTGCCCCATCTCCATGCCCTTAAGGGGCATCCAGTGTCAGAAACTTGAGCAGGCTCAATACTCCACCTCTTAATTCTCTCCTCCTGAAGTGTATTAAGTGACAGGAAATCTTTTCATTCACTCGCTTATCTGTAAATGTGGGAGGGGAAGGAACCACATAATGCACAGGTTTGTTAACTTGGCTTTTATGTTTTTGAACACCCAGAGGCGGGGAAGTTCTAAAGAGAGGCCATTGTTTAAGAAGAGCATTCTACTTCCCTTTCTCATCTCAGTCATCCCGTTTCACTCATGATCAGAAGCCTTTTTTATTCAAGTAGGGATGTTATACGTTGTAAAATCTCGAATGAGTATTGTGAGTTAAGACTTAAACCACATTAGAGGATGGCTGAAAACCATTTTTTTAATTTGTGGATACAAATAAAACTTTGTTTTTAGAGGAAAATTTAGAATTATTGTATAAGGCAATTAAAAATCCAAAGTAAACAATGGTACTTCAGAAGGAAATTGGCCATTACCACTACTGAGTTTTCAATAATAAAGATTTCAGCCTTTTGGCTAAGAATAAACCACATTAAAAAAAGAAACCCCTCCCCACATATCGCTTAGCTTCTGTTGGCATTCTTTGCTTCCCAAATACCACAGAATTCTTGTTTTTTAGATGTTTGGCAGTTGTTTTCTCTCTGCACTTTGAAAATATTGTTACGTTGGCTTCTAGCTGTTATTTCTAATGAGAAGTCTGCTGCCAGTCAAGTTCTCACTAATTTGTGGTACTCTATCTTGTCTCTCTGGTGAGTTTAAGTTTCTGTTCACATTCAGTGTTCTGGTCTTCCTAGGTGTGGTCTTATTTTAATTTATCCTACTGGGGACATCCCACTGTGATTCTTTAGTGTGAGGACCTGGGTCTTCAACTTTGGAAAATGTTCTTTGTAGACGTTGCCTCTTCCCATCGTTCATATTCTCTCCTTAGGGAACTCTTGGTCAATATTTAATTTAAAAAAATATTTTGATTCAACTTCAGACTTACAGAAGAGTTGAAAGATAGCACAAAGAATTCCTATATCCCCTCTACCCAGATTCTCCAAACATTAACATTTAGCACTTTTGTAGTTTATCTTTTCCTATTTATCTACTTACCATACTGTTTTCTGAACTATTTGAAAGTCTCAGGCATGATGCCTATTTGCTCGTAAACACATAAGTCAGAATTTCCTAAAAACAAGTATATTCTTTTACAAAATCATCATACACAATATTATTAGCTAATCTGGGGATCTTATTCAGATTTCACCAATTGTCATAATAGTGTCCCTTACAGAAAATCCTGGGTCATGTGTTGCATTCAGTTGTCATGTTTTCCTTTTCAGTCTCCTTTGTATTTGAGCCATTGCTCAGTCTTTCTCTTTAGTAACATTGACATTTTTGAGGAGTACAGACCATTTATTTTGTAGAATGTCCTCTATTTTGTGTTTGTCTGATGTGTCCTCATCATTAGATTCAGGTTATGCATTTTGGCCAGAATAGCACAAAAGTAGTGGTGTGCTCTTTTCAGCAAGGCTGAGACTAGGGTAAGATAAAGAAGGCAACTAGTATACAAACTTTAAGGCGATAGTCATTCTCAGCTTAATGAAAATACAAAGTTAACCCTAGGTGCCTAGCTTGCTTCACACTAGTCCCAGCCTTTCTCCTCAGTACATCATGTTAGGAGGTATGTGGTATCTATTTGTCACATACATGACGTCAATTGGTCAAGGTGATGTCAAGGTATGTCAGCCAGATTTCTTCATTGTACATTTGCTATAATCCCTTTTATAATTAATAACTTCTTATAAGGACACATTGTGGGGACAGAGCCCCAGAGAGTAGTTTACAGGCTCTCGGCCTCACGTGGAAGGGTGCTGGCTCGGGTGGTGAATGGCCGTCGGCTGTGGCCGGTTAGCCAATTGGCAGCTGGTATAACTGCTGCAACTACGTAGGGCCGAGGAGACCGGAAGAGGAGAGTCGAGAGAGTGGAGGAGAGTCGTCGGTCGGTAGGTTGGCGGAAAGGCGGAGGGCAGGTCACGCGTCTGGTGGGCCCAGCCTCCAGTGAGACCATAGGGGTATGACTCCCCTACCTATGGCTCCGTGGGTGTTCCTTTTCGGCCTCACCATGTCCTGCATTCTTGTGTGGGGAGCGGGAGCAGAGACCCCGCAGGCCGCCCCGCCTGAAAGATGGCGCGGCGAGAAGGCCTCCGCGCACGACACACATCTATATTGGGACTATGTAAATAATCCTATTACACTTCAAACTTTCACCCGATGATTTTAGCATCCATATTTTTTTATTAGTTTCAGGTGTACAAAACAATGTGATAGTTATAGTTCTTGTCTTAATCAATTATTAAGATGGTTACCTAAATGGTGATTTTTTTTTTTCCATTCCATCATTCTTTCTACATTTATTAGTTGCTTTTTCTATGGTAAGGAAAAATTTCTCCTATTCTCATTTGTTTATATAAATGTAGACCCATGGATTCTTATTATAGTCAATGGTTATATATAATTCATTATCTTCATTGTTTTGATGATCAGATTTGTCCTAGATTTGGCTGGTAAGAGCCTCTTCAATCTGGCGCTTGTGTCCTTTCTGTTTGCCCCTGTTATTATGTGTGGACTTTCTTACTTTCAGACACAGCAGATGTTCTAGGCCCATCCTATATCTACCCTACCCCAGTTCGGGAATCAGCCATTTCTCCATGAGGCTCTGGTTCCTTTATGAGGGGAAATTTAGAAACCAAAATCTGTGTGCTAGAGTATCACTGCTCCTGGAGTATCATTCTCAAGTCCTATCATACTCACATATGTATCTATTTTTACATCTCCCTATATTTCCGTCCATCTACCTATCTATAAAACCACAAGTTTATACCTATACTTCCAGTTTCATTCCAACAGAACAGGATTCATTCAGTATTTCCCCTTTCTGTATTTGTAACTCCCTTCTTGTCTGCCAGTGAGAAATCTTGTTCCCATTATCATATATATTTACTAATTCAATCAATCCTAGAATATAAATAAATCAGTTTTAGAATTGTTAACCCATGCTTGTATGAAAAAGAAGTCTACTATCTAGAGGTCAATATTTGCTTAGACTGAGAACAGACAGTAAAATATTTCTTGAATTAATTGTTTTTATTTCCCCATTAAGAGTGGTTGCATTATTCATTTGAAATAAGATTCTATTTTTTTCTGTTTGCATCTCATTTTTGGTTTTTACCCCAGGCTTATTGATTTTCTTTCTTTCTCTCTTTCTTTCTTTCTCTTTCTTTCTTCCTTTCTTCCTTTCTTGCTTCCTTCCTTCCTTCCTTTATTTCTTTTCTTCTTTTTTTTTTCTTTCTTTCTTTTTTTTGAGATGTAAAGCATTGACATGTTTCCAAAATGAAAAGGTATATTGAGAGAGTGTCATTCTCCCTGTCCCACTCCTACTTTCTCTGTAACAGTACCATTCATCCCTGCAGGTAATCCATCTCATTAATCTCTGGTTTGTCCTTTTTCTTTTTGCATAAGTAACTGAACCAATTTATCTTTTCTTACTTACCTTTTAGGTATGTTTTATTTTTTCATTCTATTCTTATCTCTTAACAGCTCTTTTTTTATACTTTCCATTTATTTGTCACTTTGTGATGCATTATGGGTAACTTTCTCAGCTGTTTTCAAATCTAATTATCCTCTCTTGAGTTATGTCTCTTTGGTCTAACCATTAAGTTTTTTAATTGATTGTGTTTTTTCATGTTCTAGAATTTCTATTTGTTTTTTAACCTATCTGTTGTTGTTGTTGATGATGATGATGATGATGGTTTTTGGAGGTGTTTTTTAAAAACTTTTTTTTCATTATAGCTAACATACAACATTATATTAGTTTCAGGTATACAACATAGTAATATAGTGATTAGATATTTATATACCTTATGATGTGATCACCCCTATAAGTTTAGTACCAATCTGATGCCATACATAGTTATTACATTATTATTGACTATAGTCCTTATACTGTACTTTACATCCCCGTAACTATTTTTTAACTGCCAATTTGTACTTCTTAATCCCTTCACTTTTTTCAGCCAGCTCCCCAACCCCACTCCCATTTAGCAACCATCAGTTTGTCCTCTGTGAGGACAGAAAGGGTGCCACAGGTTAAACCTGACAAGTTTAAGAGCCTGAAAATAACCACATACGACGGCATGAACATAAAAATTCCTAACTAAGGTGGGCCATGGTGGAAAGTCACACCTTTAGTCTGTAGCTTCCTTGACAAAGATCAGTCTTTACCTTAAGTGAGCCTGCCCATTGTCTTTTTTGCATCTTAGATAACATACCCTTGGAATGTCAGAGTAATCCCTTTTTCCAGAACCCCCAGGAGGCACAACCCACCACACCAGAGCAGGAAACTACAGAATCCCTCATTGTTGTCCCTCATCTCTATGTGCTGTAAAAAGTGAACTATTAACTATCTCTCCATTTTACATTTTATCCAATCCCATAGATTTCCCCGCTTTGCTTTCTCCCACACCCTTTATCTACAACAATAGATTTCATGTAACCCTCCTCCTTTGATTCTAATGTATAAAATAAGTTGCAAAACAACCATTTTCCGAAACATTTTCTCAATCCATTGAGATTTTGCTTCCTGGCAATTGTCGTCAGTTTGGCTCAAATAAACTTTTATAAGCTTTCCCTGATAAGCTAGAGTTTTTTCTGACAACATCTGTATCGATGAGTTTGTTTCTGTTTCATTTGTTTGTTTGTTAGATTCCATGCATCAGTGAATTCATGTGGTATTAGGTTGGTGCCAAGGTAATAGAGGTTTAAAAGGTTAAAAAAAATTTCAGAAACCGCAATTAATTTTGCACCAACCTAATAGTTGTCTTTTCTCTGACTTACTTCACCTAGCATAATACCCTCTAGGTCCATCCATGTTGTCACAAATGGTAAGATTTCATTCTTTTTTTTTTTTATGGCTGAGTAATATTTGGTTGTATATATTTATCATTTCTTCTTTATCCGTTTGTCTATTGATAGATTTAGGTTGCCCCTATAGCTTGGCTATTGTAAACAATGCTTCAATGAACATAGGGTTGTATATATCTTTTCAAATTAGTATTTTGGATTTCTTCAGATAAATACCCAGAAGTGTGATTGCTGGGTCATAAAGTAGTTCTATTTTTAATTTTTTGAGGAACCTCCATGCTGTTTTCCTTAGTGGTTGCACCAATTTGCAATCCCACCAACAGTGCACGAGGGTTCCCTTTTCTCCTCATCCTCGACAACACTTGTTCTTTGTTGATTCATTGATGATGGCCATTCTGACAGGTGTGAGGTGATATCTCATTGTGTTTGTTATTTGCATTTCCCTGATAATAAGTGATATTGAACATCATTTCATATGTCTATTGGCCATCTATCTGTATGTCCTCTTTGGAGAAATGTCTATTTAGGTCCTCTGCCCATTTTTTTATGAGACTGTTCGGTTTTGTTGGTGTTAAATTGTATGAATTCCGTATATTTTTTGGATGTAATCCCTTATCAGATGTATCATTGGTGAATATCTTTGCCATTTAGTAGGTTGTCTTCTTGTTTCCTTGATGGTTTTCTTTGCTGTGCAAATATTTTTTACTTTCATGTAGTCCTCTTTGTTTATTTTTTCTTTTGTTTTCCTTGCCGAAGGAGACATAGCCAAAAAAATATTGTTAAGAGTGATGTCAAAGAGTTTTATGGTTTCAGGTCTTACATTTAAGTCTTTAATCCATTTTGAGTTTATTTTTGTATATGGTGTAAAACGAGATCTGGTTTCATTATTTTGCATGTATCTATCTAGTTTTCCCAACACCATTTATTGAAGAGACTGTCTTTACCCCCACTGTTATATTCTTGCCTCCTTTGTCATGGATTAATTGACCATATAGATGTGAGTGTATTTCTGGACTGTATATTTGGTTCCATTGACCTATGTGTCTGTTTTTATGCCAGTATCATGTTTTGATTACCATAGTCTTGTAGTATAGCTTGCTATCAGGTAGCATGTTATCTCTAACTTTGTACTTCTTTCTCAAGATTGCTTTGGCTATTCGAGGTCTTCTGTGGTTTCATATAAATTTGAGGCTTATTTGTTCTAGTTCTGTGAAAAATATCATTGGTATATTGAAACAGATTGCATTGAATCTGTAGATTGCTTTGGGTAGTATGAACATTTTAATGATGTTAATTTTTCCTACCTATGATCACAAATAATATTTTCATTTATTGTATCTTTTTCAGTTTCTTTCTACAGTGTCTGATAGTTTTCCAAGTACAATTCTTTTACTTCCTTGGTTAAATTTAATCCTAGGTATTTTATTCTTTTTTGATACAATTGTAACTGGGATTGGTTTTTATAAATTTCTCTTTCTGATAATTTGCTATTGATGTATAAAAATGCAACCAATTTCTGAATATTAATTTTGTATCCTGCTATTTTACTGAATTCATTTATTAGTTCATATAATTTGGGAGGAGAGTATTTATTTTTCTTTACATATAGTATTGTGTCATCTGCAAATGACAGTTTTACTTCTTCCTTTCCAATTTGAATGCTTTTTATTTCATGTTCTTAACTGATTACTGTGGCAAATACTTCCAATACTGTGTTAAGTAGAAGTAGTGAAAGCACACATCGTTATTTAAGTCCTGATCTTAAGGAAAACGCTTTTAGCTTTTCACAGTTGAGTATGATGTTAGCTGTGGATTTGTCATATGTGGTCCTTAGTATGTTGAGATATGTTCACTCTATCCCCACCCTGCTGAGAGTTTTTAATCATTAATGGATGCTGGATTTTGTCAAATGCTTTTTCTGCATTTATTGATATGATCATATGATTTTTATTCACTATTTTGTTTATGTGTTGTCGCACGTTAATTGATTTGCAGATATTAAACCAGCTTTGCATCCCAGGAATAAATTCCACTTGATCATGGTGTATGAAGTTTTAAATGTATTGCTGGATTTGGTTCGCAAATATTTTGTTGAGGATTTTTGCATCTATGAGGTCTGACAACTAAGTATGTGAACTTGTTGCAACAGTGTTGCTAAACTTTTTTTGATATCTGAGGGATTCTTCATTGTGAATTTGTACCAACTGGACAAACAGTTGACCAAGTTTACTGTTTGGAAGTGCTGAAAAGGCTGCGTGAAAAAGTTAGACAAAGACAACCTAAACTTTTCACCAATAATTCATGGCTCTTGCATCACTATCTGTGAGGGAGCGTTTAGCCAGTAAACAAATAACTGTATTGGAACACCCTCCTTACTCACCTGATCTGGCCCCCAGTGACTTCTTTCTTTACCCAAAGATAAAGGAGATATTGAAAGGAAGACATTTTGATGACATTCAGGACATCAAGGGTAATACGACGACAGCTCTGATGGCCATTCCAGAAAAAAGAGTTCCCAAATTGTTTTGAAGGGTGGACTAGGTGCTGGCATCTGTGCATAACTTCCCAAAGGCAGTACTTTAAAGGTGACCGTAGTGATATTCAGCAATGAGGTATGTAGCACTTCTTCTAGGATGAGTTCGCGAGCTTAATTGTCTGATCTCGTGTGTTCATCAGGGACATTGGCCTATAATTTTATTTATTTGTAGTGTATTTGTCTGGGTTTGTTGTCAGGGTAATGCGGGCCTTGTAAAATGAGTTTGAGAACCTTCCTTCCTCCTCATTTTTTTTTTTTTTTTGAATAGTTTGACAAAGATAGATATTAATTCTTCTTTGAATGTTTGGTAAAATTCACCTGTGAAGCAATCTGATCCAGAAGTCTTTTGATCATTGATTTGATTTTGTTAGTAGTTACTGGTCTGTTTCAGATATTTTTTTCTTCCTGCTTCAGTCTTGGAAATTTTTGTGTTCCTAGAAGTTTATCCATTTCTCCCAGGTTGTCCAATTTATTGGCATATAATTGTTCATAATATTACCTTGTAATTCTTTACAGTTTTGTAGTGTTTGTTGTCATTTCTCCTCTTTCATTTGTAATTTTACTGATTTGAGGCCATTCTCAATTTATCTTGATGAGGTTGGCTAAAGGTTTATCAATTTTGTTTCTCTTTTCAAAGAATGAGGTCTTGGTTTCAATGATTTAAAAAAAATTGGGTGTGTGTGTGGGGGGTCTCTGTTTCATTTATTTCCACTTTGATCTATATTATTTCCTTCCTTCTACTCACTTTGGGCTGTTTTTGTTCTTTTCTGACTTCCTTTAGATGTAAGTTTAGAGTATTTATTTGAGATTTTTCTTATTTCTTGAGGTAACCCTGTATTGCTAACAATTTCCCTTTTAGAACAGCTTTGGCTGTGACCCATAGATTTTGGGGTCATTGTGTTTTCATTTTCATTTCTCTTAAGGTATCTTTTGACTTCTTCCTTGATCTCATTGTTAACTCATTCATTGTTTCATAACATGTTATTTAGCCTCCATATGATTCTGTGTTTTTCAGTTTTCTTCTTGTAATTGATTTCTAGTTTCATACCATTGTGATCAGAGAAGATGCTTGGTATAATTTCAATCTTCTTAAATTTATTGAGACCTGTTTTGTGGCCTACCATGTGGTGTATCCTGGAACACATTCCATGTGCACTTGAAAAGAATATATATTCTGCTGTTTTGGATGAAATATTCTAAAAATGTAGATTAGATCGATATGATCTAATGTTTCATTTAAGGGCACTGTTTACTTGATTTTCTGTCTGGATGATCTATCCATTGATATCAGTAGGGTGTTAAAGTCCCCTGTTATGACTGTATGACTGTTGATCTCTCCCTTTATGTCCATCAATATTTTCTTTATATATTTAGATGCTCCTATGTTGGGTGCCTAAATGTTTCCAAAGTTACGTACTCTTGTTGGATAGTCCCTTTATCACTATGAAATGCCCTTCTTTGTCCCTTGTTACAGGCTTTGTCTTAAAGTCTATTTTGTCTCATATAAGTATTGCTACCCCAGCTTTTTTTTCCATTTCCATTTGCATGACAACCTTTTTCCAACTCTTAAATTTCAGTTAATGTGTGAATTTTGATCTGAATTGGCTCTCTGATGGGCAACATACACAGGTCTGACAATTAAGTTTGTGAAGTAATCCTAGAAAAAGTGCTACATATCTAATTGCTGAATATCACTATGGTCACCTTCAAAGTATTCCCCTTGGGAAGCTATGCACCAACACTAGTGTCTAGTCCACCCTTCAAAGCAATTTTGGAACTCTTTTTCTGGAATGTCCATTAGAGCTGTCATCATATTAACCTTGAAGTCCTGAATGTCATCAAAATGTCTTCCTTTCAATATCTCCTTTATCTTTGGGTAAAGAAAGAAGTCATTGGGGGCCAGATCAGGTGAGTAGGGAGGGTGTTCCAATACAGTTATTTGTTTACTGACTAAAAACTCCCTCACAGACAGTGCTGTGTGAGTTGGTGCATTGTCATGATGCAAGAGCCATGAATTGTTGGCGAAAATTTCAGGTAGTGTTTATCTAACTTTTTCACGCAGCCTTTTTCAGCACTTCCAAATAGTAAACTTGGTAAACTGTTTGTCCAGTTGGTAGAAATTCAAAAAGAATAATCCCTCTGATATCAAAAAAGGTTAGCAATATTGTTCTGACTCTTGATTTGGACATTCGGAATTTTATGGTCACGGAGAATTGGCTGACTTCCATTGTGTACTTTGACGCTTTGTTTCAGGGTCGTATTGGTACACCTATGTTTCATCAGCAGTGACAACATGACCCAAAACTGCGTCTTGCCTCTCTAAAAGATCTTGACAAACTTCACCTCTGCTTTTGTTCATTCGTGAGCTCCTTCAGGACCATGTTTGCACACACCTTTCTCATGTCAAGATTTTCAGTTCGCATTTTTCTAATTGTTCTCTATCAATGTTTACTTGGCCTGCTAAGCTCTGCACAGTCAGCTTATGATTTTGACATACAATTCGATGAATTATTGCAATGCTTTCTAGAGTTCTGCTCGTTATTGGCTGCCCTCTTTTCATCAGTGGTGTGTTCTCTCCCCTCAGAAAAACATTTAATCCATTTGTACACTGCCGTTTTCTTCATGGCATTATCCCCGTAAACTTGGACTAACATATCCTTGATTTCACTTACATTCTTGTCAGATTTAATAAGAAATTTAATATTTGTTCATTGCTCTAATTCAAGCTCAGACATTCTTGTGATGGCACACAAAACACGTAACAACAATAATGAATGCCACTCAGCAAGACACCGCCACACGCTGACACGAACACAGATGTAAGATACTGATGTACCAGGGTTATGAAACCTTACCAAGCTCTTTGTACAGTGCTGCCAATGAAAGTGCACAGTGGCAAGTTTGCGAACTTAATTGTCAGACCTTGTATGTACAGGTTTTGTTTCTTTATCCATTCAGTCACCCTATGTCTTTTGATTGGAACACTTAATTCATTTACAGTTAAAGTAATGATTTATAGGTATGTACTTATTGCCATTTTATTATTCATATTTTAATTTTTTTTCTTCTCATTACATTTGTAGTTTTTCTCTCTTATTCTCTTGCTCTCTTCTGTTGTATGTTGATGACTTTCTATAGTGTTACGTTTGGATTCTTTCTCTGTATTTCTTGTCTATCTCATAGATTTTTGGTTCATGGTTACCATGTGCTTCATATATACCAAGCTTATTTTAATTTGATGGTCACGTAGGTTTGTACACGTTCTAAACTCACTACAATTTTTACTCATCCCCTCCACATTTACATTGTTTTTTACATCTTTTGTGCTTGCTTGTATCCCTTAATTTATTGTTGTAATTACACGTGATCTTCCTACTTTTTCTTTTAACCTTTGTACTAGCTTTATTAATAGTAGATTTCTGCTTTTTCTAAGTTTTTGCCTTTGTCAGAGATATTTTTTCAGTTCTATATTTTCTTAATTGCATTTTTGATCTGTTCTTTTTTTATTTTAAGAAGTTCCATTAATATTTCTTGCAGTAGTGGTTTAGTGATGGTGAACCTCTCTAGCTTTCTCTTGTCTGGGAAATTTTATCTCTCCTTCAATTCTCAATGACAGACGTGCTGGGCAGATTAATCTCGGTCGTAAGTGTTTGCTTTTCATCACTTTGAATATTTTGTGCCAATCTCTTCTGGGCTACAAAGTTTCTTTTGAGAAATCAGCTGATAGTCTCATGGTAGTCTCCTTGTACATAACTAACTGCTTTTCATTTTCTATTTGTAAAATTTTGTCTTTGTTTTTAACTTTTAGCATTTTAATTATGATGTATCATGCTATGGGGCTTTTGGGGTTCATCTCGTTTGGGACTCTCTACACTTCCTATACTTGTATATCCATTTCCTTCACCAGGTTAGGGAAGTTTTCTGTCATTATTTCTTCAAATAGGTTTTCAATCCCTTGTTCTCTCTCTTCTCCTTCTGGTACCCCAATGATGCTAATGTTGTTATGCTTGAAGTTGTCCCAGAGGTCTCTTAAACTATCCTCATTTTTTTAATTCATTGTTTTCTGTTTGCTGTTCCAATTGGGTGTTTTCTGCTAACTTCTCTTAGAGACTGCTTATTCTATCCTCTGTTTCATCTAATCTGTTGATTTTCGTTTTATTTATTGTACTCTTCCATTCTGACTGGTTCTTTTCTATGTTTTCTGTCTCATTTTTTATGATTGCTAGCTCTTTGTTGAAGTTCTCACTGAGGTTCATTACACCTTCTCCCAAGTTGCTTGGGCATCCTTATAATGAGTGTTTTGAAGTCTGTGTCTGGGAGATTGCTTGTCTCCATTTCATTTAGTTCTTTTTTTTTTTTTTGAAAAATTTTAAAGTTTTTTCATTTTTGACATGTTTCTTTGTCTCCTCATTTTGGCTGTCTCCCTGTGTTTGTTTCTGTTCCATGTAGATCTGCCACATCTCCCAATCTTGACAAAGTGGTTTTGCATAGAAAATGTCCTGTGGAAACCAATGGCACAGTCTTTTTGGTCACTGAGCTGGGTGGTCCAGGGTTTCCCCTTGTGTGGGTTGTGTGTGCCCTCCTATTGTAGGTAGTCCTTGATTGTTGTTGGCATGTCAGTAGGTGGGTTTGACCCTCAGGTTGCTTGGCTGTGAGGGTTGGCCATGACTACAGTGGATGAGCTGTTTTGTGGTAGCTGACCCCACGGAGCAGGAGACACTTTAGCAGAGCTCTGGTACCAGCCAGGCCTGTGTTTTGAGTGCGTTGTTTGTGGAGCTGATTAGGTGGTACTCTCGTGTGGTCTGAAGCTGCTCACTGGGTGTGCTGCCCATGCAGGCCAAGGTCAGGTGCTGCTTGTGCCCAACTTGGGGCCACCTGGTGAGAGTTTCAAAGAGATGTGCAGTTGGGCGCTACTTGTACTGGGCTTGGAGGTGCTTGGGAGAGGTGACACTGTGATCTGACGCCAGTTGCCATTTGTGCCAGGCTTATAGCCACTTAGCTGAAGCTATGTTTCAGGCCAAACCTGGCCACTGCTTATTCCAGGCTTTGGGCCACCTGATGGAAGTTACAATGCAAGTTGAGGTCAGTTGCTACTTGTGCTGGGCTTGAGGCTGCTTAGCAAGAGCTGCAAGGCCCACTTCTGCTTGTTTGGAGTTTGTGCATCTTTAAAAGATTTTGCGAAATTCTGCAACATGAGCCAAAGCAGGCTGCTCCTGTGGAGGAGTCACTGGAAGAGACTCTGGCAGAGTGAATGAGTTGGGTGTGGCAGGATTTCAGGGAATCACCAGATCAGTGTCAACGGTGTTAGCTAGGTTAATGGAGATCTCAGATTTGGCACCTGCCTGTGCCAGACCAGCTGGGTGGGAGGAGAGTTCAACAAAGGAACAATGGCACCTGACAATGCTTCTGTCCTTGGAGAGAGTTGCCCAGACCCTTACCCCTGCATCCCTCACCCTGAAACTAGTCAAATTAGTTCCTCCCCATATGTTCCTGGCTCTTTTCAAGCTGCTGCCCCTGTGCTGGAGCTCAGAATGATAGAATTTGTGAGTAAGTGAACCTCTCTGCAGTCCCTTCAAGAGCAGTGCCTCAATCTGTAGCAGCCCTATGTCTTTCTGGCACATAATCCCAACTGTTTGTCACAGCCAGATGTCATGAGGTCTCCTCTTCCCAGCACTGGTCCCCCAGGCTGGGGTGCCTGGCGTGAGGCTGAGACCCCTTGCTCCGCAGTGGGGGGAACTCTGTGGCTAACATGTCCCCCCTGATTCTTAACCACCACACTGTGGGTGTGGGACCAGCCTGTTCTGCCTCTCCATCCCCCTACCAGTCTCATAGTGGCTTCTTTTTATATCCTCAGTTATAGGAATTCTGTTCATCGAGTCTTCTGGTGTTTCTCACAGATGGTTGTTCTATAATTTAGTTGTAATTTTGATGTGGTTGTGGGAGCAGGTGAGCACAGAGTTCACCTACTCTACCATCTTGACCGGCAGTCCCATTATTATTACTATTATTATTATTATTACTATACATTATTCTTGCCTTACAGTTTCTTTTTCTTGCTTTACCTAGGTTTGGAAATTTTTAAAATGAGGAGCTGGGGGCTGAAAATGCTCAACACATTTGCACATTTGTTATGAAGCCTTTTCTGAGAGACTGGAACACTTTCTTTGCTGTGCCCCACAGAGCCCTATAGACGCTTCCATAGTGGTACGTATTCAATTAACCTATGTACCCACTTTTTCCCCCTGGATAGAGGCCCTCCTTAGGGCAGGGATTTAGTCTATTTCATCTTCATATTACCACCCCAACCATATAGCAGCAGTGAAATTAGTGTTGAATAGGCCAAAGGAGGAAGCAACAAATATCTGAGATTAGCTAACCCATTCACATTTTTGGACCTAGACAGCAATCTCTCAGAGTGGACCTCCTACCATGAGCTGTTAGCGGAGTTGATATTTTTATAACTCAACAGTTTGGGTTCATCAGACAACCTAAATATATCACAACCTAAATTTCTCTCTCAGGTTGATTACCAAAATGTTAAATGAAAGAACTGTGCGCCCTGAGTCCTGAGATGGCAGTCTTAAGGGTGAGAGGGGTCCACTGATGCTTGCCCTGTTTCTTATTTCTAAGGTGTTCTTCACATAAATTTTTCTGAAGACCAAGGCACCTTTTTTTTTAAAAGAGATTTTGTTGTAAAGCATTCTCATACCCATTTTTTCAGACTAAGTAAATTTCATCCTTGTTTATGTGTTTTCTGTTCACTTATTTAGCACTTGACAAAAGTTCATTGGACTGCTTTGACCTGTTTTTCCACTTAGAGAAACTGTATTTCCTAACTGGGTCAAAGGTAATTAGTATTTACTAAGAGTTATATTTTGTGTTACCTGATTCTTGGGTGTTTACAATTTGGTATATATGAGAAAAGTTAAATCCTTCAATGGTATGTTTTTCCTGGTTATAATACAGTTTGCCTGATGTAGGCAAAAAGAAAAAAAAATGCTGCCTAGAATTATAGTGACCAAGGCCTCTTTTTGATTAATTTTTAACAGTAAAATTTAGTATTTCTTACTATAGTTTTATGAAATTTGCCCACATTTATAATAATATTTTGGAGGATTAATTGAGGTTTATTTGAAGACTCATTATTCTCCATTGTATTTAACATATCTGGTTACAAAAATAATGTTTTGCCACCTGTTCTGATAATAGGATTTTAAGACTTGAATTTCAGCTTAATTTAATGCTTCCTAATCAGGATATTCAGTTCTTTTCTGAAAACTGGAATAGTGTCACCTGAAAAATTGATCCTGTCACGTAAACAATGCACATTTTGTTTAACCATGTTTTTAAAAATATCACGTTGTAATAAGCAAAATTTAATCTTCTATTAAAATTATAAATATTGAAAGTAAAGGAAAATAATTTGGAAAAAGAAGTTTGCTTTTCGGAGTTAAGGTAGACTTCATGCAAAAAGACAAACTACTCAATTTAAGAATGGACAAAGAACTTGAATAGACATATCTCAAAAGAAGATATACAAATGGCCAATAAGCATATGAAAAGGTTCAATGTCATTAGTACTTAGGGAAATGCAAATCAAAACCACAGTGAACTACTTTATACACACTAATATGGTTGTGATTTAAAAAAATGGAAAATAGCAAATGTTGGTCAGGATGCAGATAAATTAGAAACTTTACCCATTGTGCTGGTGGAAACATATTGGTAAGGCCACTGTGGAAAACAGTTTGGCGACTCCTCAGTAAGAAAAACCATATTACCCAGCAGTTCCATTTCTAGGTATAGACTCTAAAGAATTGAAAACAGGTGTTCAAATGAAACTTGCACATGAATGGTCATAATAACGCTACTCATGGTAGCCAAAAGATGGAAACAACCCAAATGTCCAATAAATGGATGGATGAATAAACAAAAAGTGATCTATCCACACAAGGGAATATTATTCAGCAATGACAAAGAATGAAACACTGGCACATGCTGCAACATGGATGAAACTTGAAAATACTATACTAAATGGAGAAGCCTGACACAAAAGGCTACTATTGTATAACCTGTCACAAGTGCTCTCCTGACCCAGTTTTGAAGTCATGGTTAAATTCTCATGTCTCCTTTGCCCCTTTTGGGCAGTTTGCTAGGCCTCCACCCCAACTGCTTGCCTTTCAGGCTCTGACAATCCTGGGTTATAACAAACACACTCCTAACTGCCAGAGGCCCCAGGATACCTAACACCCAAGGGTGGCCTTTTCTTCCCTGGACCCACAGAATTATTCAAAATACCCACTACCCAGGAAGCCCACAAAATCTAGTTAATCCCACCCTGCCTGTCAGACGTCTGCTGTCTCCTCCAGTTCCCCCACCACTTGTTGTTCCCTGTCCCCCTGTGGCCCTGCAAGGCGACCTCTGTCATTTGAAGCCACAAGTAACAAAAGATCTGTTTTTCATTCATCCAGACTGTCTTTCTGCAGTGTCCTGTCATCCAAAACATCTATAATAATAAATATCACAGAATCATAAACTAGCCATATATTGTATTATTCCTTTTACATAAAATATCCAGGATAACAAAATCCATAGAGACACAAATCAGATTTGAGGTTGCCGGGGGCTGGGAGGAGGGAGGGGAGGGACTGACAAGTGGGTTTCTGTTTAGGGTAATAATGTTCTGCAACTAGGGGGAGTTAATGGCTGCATAACCTCAGGAATGTACTTAATACCATTGGATTGTACACTTTAAAGTTATTAAAATGGTACATATTGTTATGTGTAATTTACCACAAAACAAAAACACAAAGCAAAAAATAAAATAAGGCAGGCTCTAAAAAAAAGAGACTGCATGTATGTGTTTGAAAATATCCTAATTTCCTGTGCCAGTAAAACATCTGTTCTAAGTGTGTGTGCCCTGCATTTTCTAAACATAGATTGCCTTTGATGGCATTGAATGCATTTATCAAAAAATACATGATACTCTACACATCTGCAGGAGGGCTACCATTAAAGACTAATGCGACAAGTGGACGTGTGGAGTAACCTGAGTGCTCACACTGGACTTGATGGGAGTGGGAGATGGCACAGCCACTTGAGAAAGGACAGTCAGGGGGTAGCCGGTTGGATCAGTTGGTTAGAGCGTGGTGCTCATAAAACCAAGGTGGCCAGTTTGATTCCCACATGGGCCAGTGAGCTGCGCCCTCCACAGCTAGACTGAAAACAATGATTTGACTTGGAGCTGATGGATCCTGGAAAAACACATGGTTCCCCAATATTCCCCAATAAAAATTAAAACAAAGTAAAATAAAATAAAAAGAACAAATGTCAGTCAATTTCTTATGAAACTAAATACCTGCATATACTGTGACCCTCAAATTCCAATCCTAGGTATTTACCCAAGATAAATGAAAACATGCCCACCAAAATATTTGCACAAGAGCGTTCATAGCAGCATTATTCCTGAAAGCGCCAAACAGGACAGAGTCTTGCTGTCCATCATTTGGAGAATAATACACAAGCTATGTTCCTCACACAATAGGCCACTATTCAGAAATAGAGAGACACACCAGAACATGGACAAGTCCCAAAACATTATACTGAGGGCAAAAAAAACCCACCTTGCTTAAGGAGTACATACTGTATTTTTCCATTCATATGAAGTTCTAGAAGTGGCAAATTAATTTTTGATGAAAAAGTTTTAGAATAATGATTGCCTCTGTGCGATTGGGGGTAGAGAGTTATTGGGAGAAGGTCAGAAGGAATTTTCTGCATATGATGTTCATATTCTAGGTCTTGGTAATGATTGAGGTGGCATATGTGTATATATTTGCCAGACCTCATGAAATGGTATACTTAAGATCTGTGCATTTCACCTTACATAAATTTTACCTCTAAAGAAACAAAAAAGAGCTATAAAAATATTGAATTCTATTTAATGATATGCATGCTGAAGTATTTGGGGGCAAGTACACTGATGTCTGCAACTGACTTTGAAATGCACACAAAAATTAGTTGGATTATTAAATAGAAAGGGAAATGGATAGAGGGATAGGTATACGATAAAGTAAGAATAGTAAAATATTGATGGTTGAATTTAGGTGGTGTGCATATGGATGTTCATTGAAATTTTTTTTACCTTTTATGTGTGTTTAAAAATTTTTTTAAACAATGTTATTGGGGAACATTGGGGAACAATGTGTTTCTCCAGGACCCATCAGCTCCAAGTCGTTTTCCTTCAATCTAGTTGTAGATGGTGCAGCTCATCTCCAAGTCCAGTCGCCGTTTTCAATCTTTAGTTGCAGGGGCCGCAGCCCACCATCGCATGCGGGAATCGAACCAGCAACCTTGTTGCTAAGAGCTCGTGCTCTAACCAACTGAGCCATTTGGCCACCCCAGAAAATCTTTTATAACAAAATATAGGGAAAATAATTAATTAATTAACTAATTAATTAAAAAATACACATTATCAGACCCACCCTTCTTATTGTTTGGAGTCTTAAAACTTGGCAGGGAAATTGGACAGACATTTTTTTAAAACAAGCCAAGTTCCCCCAGTTCTGAGAACTGCTTTTCTTAGTCTAAAAATCTCAATGATCACCACAAGAAGTAACAAAACTTCTTTGTTGGTCCTGACTGTGATGAGTTTTTAACAGCTGGGCCAAATGTTGGAGCCAAAGGCTCACAGCTTCTTAGTATGAATTACTAAGCTTTAATAGTGATTACAGTGTGAACAGACGAAACTCTCTAATTTGGTGGAATGAACTCCTTATTGCCTGAGTGTGATCACTCTGCAATGTCAGTCTCAATTTCCCTTCCCAGCCAATATCTAACCATGATCTTTTTAGCTTTGTTTTTCTTTCTTCCTACCCTTTCACTGACTGTTGTTATCTCTCTTAAGAAAGAGCGCAGATCACTAAGCAGTTACTCATTCACTGTGCAGTAGATTATACACTAAAAGATGTACAGTCCTTGGCATATAAAAGAAATCTTATTGGAACAGAAGTGCAGAGACGTGCTTCTAGCCCTGGCTCTGCTGCTACATAAGTGTGTGACCTTGGGCAAGTCACTTAACTGCCCTGAACCTCATTTTATTCATGTCTACAGTGAATGAAGCAAGCTGAGAGGGTCTCCAGAAATTCCAGCGCTAAGACTCAACTGCCAAATTAAAAAGGTACTAATTTCCAAATAACTGATTTTATTATCATACATTTCTCAAAATTGTAGTTTCTGCTATTAACCTTTACTTACTTTATTTAATTAGTGTTTATTCTTATCAAAGTTAAACATTGTCAACCAATAAAGATTTGAGGCTGTAAAACAAATTAGAAGATTAAAGTGGGTTTTAAAGGGTTGGAATCTGAGAGACGCAGATTCAGGTGGCAACCCAGACTGTGCTCTGGAGAGAACAGAGAAAGGCAGGGTTTATACAGGCAAAAACCATAAAGTTTGTAACAAAAGAAACTTCTCCTGTTGGCTGTCTAACATCGGGTGATGAGCAGTTCAAGGACTGGTCAAGGTCCGGCTGGTGAGACAGTGGGGGAAGCAGTTCCCGGAAGTGCCTCCAGGGAAGCACCAAAGTCCAAAAGTTCAAAACGCATCTAGGTTTTTATACAAATATAGGACACTGGCTGGTGAACTGGAATGGCTCCTTTCAAGATAAAGAGTATAGATGGTTTGGGTTGCCATGGTGTGAAGAAAGCAAAGAACAGCTTGTGGTCTCACAACTGGTTCAAAACTACGCAGGTTACATAAATGTCTAACCACTATGCTGTTCACCTGAAACTAATATAATTTTTTTTACAATTATACACAATTTTTACTTTTCTGGAAAGACAGACAAGAATTTGCTGGTGATGTATATATTTGGGGAAAGACCTGGCAGCAAAGGAAAGAGAATTCCTACTTATTATTTATACTGTTTATCTTTCCACAGTATTTGAATTGTCTTATGATGTATTTGTATGTCATTTAAAAACAAGTCAACAAAGTTAGCTGAGCAGTGAGATAATGGGTCACTTTTCTATTTTTAATTTTCTACATTGAAAAACTTAATGTGTAACATAATATTAGAAATAACACATTTAAAATGGTGGTTTTTCACGACTTATTTTAAATTACAAAACATACACTGAGTCCTGGCTATTTGCTTAGATACGTTCCTGTCAGGGGCTATAAAAGGTGGGGGGGGGAATGCTGGGGGGTGCCTGGAACACCACTGGGAGTTTTTATGGAAAGATTATTGTGTGTGGCTCTAACCCATAACCAGATAGGTGGTTAATATTGCATATATTGTCCATAACTTGGCTTCAAACAGTAAGTTACTCGATATTTAGTAGCAAAACTTTAAAAGTTAGGCGAGAGAGTAAGGAGTATTTGAAAGACAGAAATTTACTGCAAAGATGACTTGACTACTAAACAAAAGATCTGGATTTTTGTCCTGACTCTATTCCAGATCTAACTATCTGATCTTGGAGAAAGTAAATCAATCCTTTAATTTCCTTTCTACACATAAAATAACAGGTTGGATGATGTGGATACCAGCTCAAAATTTCTCTGGCGTAGAAATATATTAAAATATACACATTGTTTCTGGGCCCTTCTAACACTAGCCTGCTTTTCTTTCTTTCTTTTTTTAAAATATTTTTATTAAAATATAGCTAACATACAGTATCATATCAGTTTCAGGTGTACTCCATAGTTATTCACATTTTTATACCTAACGGAGTGATCACCGTGATAAGTCCAGCAACCATCTGACACCGTACCACGCTGTCACAATGTTATTGACTATATTCCCCATGCTGTACGTTACATCCCCATGACTTATTTGTTTTACACCTGGAAATGTGGACCTCTTATTCCTCTTCACCTTTTACCCCCCTTTTTTATTTTTCAATTACAGTTGACATTCAATATTATTTTATATTAATTTAGGCGTACAGCTTAGGGGTTAGACATACATACAATTTAAGAAGTGATCCCCCAATTAGTCTAGTACCCACCTGGCACTATGCATAGTTATTATTGTTGACCATGTTTCCTATGCTTTATTTTACATCCCTATGACTACTTTGTAACAACCATTTTGTACTTCTTAATCCCTTCCCTCTTTTTACCCTGCCCCCAACCCCTTCCCATCTGGCTTTGATGGTTCCTAGAACCATCAAAATGTTCTCTGTATCTGTAAGTATGCTTCTGTTTTGTTTGTTTATTTTGTTCTTTAGATTACTCATATAACTGAAATCACATTACATTTGTCTTTGTCTGACATGCTCCACTCAGCACAACACCCTCCAGGTCCATTCATGCTGCTGCAGATGGCAAGAACCTATTCCCATCCATGGCCGAGCAATGTTCCATTGTATATATGAACCACCTGCTCCTTATCTATTCATCCATCAGTGGACACCCAGGCTGCCTCCACATCTTGGCCATTGTAAGCAATGCTGCAATCAACATATAGATGCGCACGTGCCCTCTAATTAGTGTTTTAGTTTTCTTCAGGTAAATATCCAGAAGTGGGATTACTAGGTCCTTCTTTGTCTCTTGTTATAGCCTTTGTTTTAAAGTCTGTTTTGTCTGGTATATGTATTGATACTCCAGCTTCCCCCCACCCCCCATTTTCATGACATATCTTTTTCCATTCATTTACTTTCAGCCTGTGTGTGTCTTTTGATCTGAAGTGAGTCTCTTGTAGGCAGCATTCCTAAGGGTCTTCTTTTCTTTTCCATTCAGCCACCTTATCTTTTGATTGGAACATTTAATCTATTTACATTTAAAATAACTGTTGATAGATATGTAGCTACTGCCATTTTATTATTCATATTTTTTATCTCTTTTTTTCTTTGTCTCAAAGAAGGCCCTCTAAGATTCCTTCTAATTTTGGTTTGGTGGTGATGAACTCCTTTAGTTTTTTCTTGTCCTGGAAGCTCTTTATTTGTCTTTTGATTCTAAATGACAGCTTTGCTGGGTAGAGTAATTTTAGCTGTTGGTCCTTGCTTTTCATCATTTTGAATATTTCATGCCAATCCCTTCTGGCCTACAAAGTTTGTGTTGAGAAAACAGCTGACAGTCTGATGGAAGATCCCTTGTAAGTAACTGCTTTTCTTTTTCTGCATTTAAGATTTTTTTCTGTCTTTAACCTTTGGCATTTTAATGTGTCTTGGTGTTGGACTCTTGGTTCATCTTGTTTGAAACGCTCTGCATGTCCTGGGCTTGTACGAGGTCTGACAATTAAGTTTGTGAACTTGTTGCATCGATGTGGCTAACTTTTTTTGATATCAGAGGGATTATTCTTTATGAATTTGTACCAACTGGACAAACAGTTAACCAAGTTTACTATTTGGAAGTGCTGAAAAGGCTGCGTGAAAAAGTTAGATGAAAACAAACTGAACTTTTTGCCAATAATTCATGGCTCTTGCATCACGACAATGCACCAGCTCACACGGCACTGTCTGTGAGGGCGTTTTTAGCCAGTAAACAAATAACTGTATTGGAACACTCTCCCTACTCACCTGATCTAGCCCCCAATGACTTCTTTCTTTACCCAAAGATAAAGGAAATATTGAAAGGAAGACATTTTGATGGCATTCAGGACATCAAGGGTAATACAACGACAGCTCTGATGGCCATTCCAGAAAAAGAGCTCTACAATTGCTTTGAAGGGTGGACTAGGTGATGGTGTCGGTGCATAGCTTCCCAAGGGGAGTACTTTGAATGTGACTGTAGTGATATTCAGCAATAAGGTATGTAGTACTTTTTCTAGGATGAGTTCATGAACTTAATTAACTGACCTCATATATCTATTTCCTTCACCAGATTAGGGAAGTTTTCTGTCCTTTTTTTTCAATTCCTTGCTCTCTTTTTTCCTTCTGGTAGCCCTGTGATGTAAAAATTGGTAACTTTGATGTCCTAGAGGCGCCTTAAATTATCTTCATATTTTTGGATTCTTTTCTTTTTGCTGTTCTGATTGGGTGTTTTCTGCTACCTTATTTTCCAAATTGCTGATTTGATCCTCTGCTTCATCTAATCTGTGGTTGATTCCCTTTAATGTATTCTTCATTTCTGTTATTGTATTCTTTATTTCTGACTGGTTCTTTTTTTGCTTTTTTAATCTCCATTTTTATGTTTCCTATATGTTTGTTGAAGTTCTCCCTGAGATCATTGAGCATCCTTATAACCAGTGTTTTGAACTCTGCATCTGGTAGATTTCTTGTCTCCGTTTCGTGTAGTTCTCTTTCTTGAGCTTTGTTCTGGTCTTTTATTTGGGACATATTTCTTTGTCTCCCCATTTTGGCTGCCTCCCTGTGTTTGTTTTTATGTATTAGGTAGGACTGCAATGCCTCCCAATTTTAGTAGAGTGGCCTTATGTAGTAGGTGTGCTGTGGGGCCCAATGACACAGTCTTCCTGGTCACCAGAGTTGAGTGTTCCAGGTGTTTCCCTTTGTGTGGGTTGTGTGTGCCCTCCTGTTGTAGCTGAGCCTTGGTTGCTGTTTGCATGTCAATGGGAGGTGTTGACCCTCAGGCTGATTGGTTGTGAGGATTAGGCATGACTACAGTGGAGGAGCTGCTGTGCAGGGGCTGACCCTGCAAAGTAGGGTTTGCTTTAGTAGGGCTCTGGTGCCTTCTCAGTCTTCCTTTTGGGTATGTTGTCCTTGAAGGTGGCCTGGTGATGCTCCAGCTTGGTCCAAAGCTGACCATGGCATGACAGCCCCAGGACCTCCTGGGAGGGTACCCACTGCAGGCCAAGTGCATCCACAGCTTGTGCCCTGTCCAGGGCCATCTGGTGTGAGCCACAAAGCAACCCATAGATGGCCACAACCCACCCTGGGTTCGGAGGTGCCTCAAGAGGTCAAGCCGTGAACCACGGCTGGCTGCTACCAGTGCCAGGCTTAGGGATGCTGAGCCAGAGCTGTGGGGCACACTGAGGCCAGATGCTGCTGGTTTGGGTTTTATGAACCTTTGAGAGATTTTAGAAAAATCTTCAACATGAGCCAAAACAAGCTGTTTATACAAAAAGCCATCCAAAATGGCTTGGGTGGGCCCAAAAATTGGGTGGGGCAGGGTCTCAAATCACCAGGGCATGGCGAATGATAGGTGATAACCAGTTTGTTGGATCTCAGATATGCAGTCACCTGTGTCTGCATGCTGAGAGGGTTCAACATAGTAAAAATGGCTCCTCTATCTGGGTGAACACTGCCCCTCCAACCCTCATCCTACAGCCAGACAACTCAGTTCCTCCCTGTGTGCCTCTGGCATCTTTCGAGCTGCTGCCCCAGCGCTGAAGCTCAGAGCCAGTGAGCCCATCAGTGAGTAAGTCTCTACACAGGCCCTTTAAGAGGAGCATGTGGGACTCCAGTTGCCTTCATCTCACTCAGCCACAATCTCTGCTCGTTTTCACAGCCAGAAGTTATGGGACTTCTCTCCCTGGCACTGGAACCCTGGACTGGGGAGCCTGGTTTGGGGCTGGGACCTGTCGCTCCTCTGGAGGGACCTCCGCAGCCAAATTACCTTTCTCTATTTTTAATGGTCACATGTGGGTGTGGGACCAGCCAGTTCTGCCTCTCTGCCCCTCCTACCAGTCTCAAGGTGACTTCTTCTGTGTGTCCTTAGTTGTAGGGTTTCAGTTCAGCTGGACTTCAGGCGATTCTCAATGATGGTTGTTCTGTAGTTTAGTTGTAATTTTGATGTGGTCATGAGAGGAGCACTGCATTTACCTGCTCCACCATGTTGATTGGGAAAATCCCTGGAAACTAATATAATATTGAATGTCAACTGTAACTTAAAATTTTTTAAAATTTAATTAAATTTTTTTTTTTTTTAAGTTTATAGGTAGGACGGGTATAAGGCAACCTCTTTGTGACCTCTGGGCTCCATTTCAGTTCCCTTGACATAAATGACTTTATTGTGGCAATTTTCATTCATAACATATTTGTAGTTTATAGAGTCAATTACTCAACCAGGCTTATTATGAAAAACAGCGGCCCACCCAGCCCCACATTTGTTCCTCCTCAGAGGCACTTACAAAAATTTGTTTTTGAACCTGCAGAAAATTTGAAAGAACAGTATCAGGTACTCATATACAAATAGTCCTCATCTAAAAGTCTATTGTTGACATCTTACCACACAAACTCCATTTTTCTCTATACTTCCTTTATGCCAGACCATCTAAGAATGGGCAGAAGATACATGACACTTCACTCCTAAATACTTCAGCATGCATCTTCCAAGAATAAGAACAACTACTACATAACTACAACATCATTGCCACACCTGAGAAAACTGACACTAATTCAATAACATCTTCCATACACAAAGATGCTCATTGTCCCATAAAATGTGTTATAATTTTTTTTTTTCATAAAACAGATCCAATCAAAGGTCACACATTGTATTTGAGTGTTTGGTTTCTTGAATCTCTCCCAGTTCCTCTGACCTCCAACCCCCCTTTGAAGATTCCAGGCCAGTTGTCCAGCCTGGGTTTAAGTCACAAATCTCACATTTATCAAACTGTTTTCCTTTATCAGAGTCAGGACAAGTATTTTTAGCAAGAATAACATATTGGAGATGTTGTGTTCTTCCCCCTGCATCACATCAAAGGCATATAATGTCAGTCTTTCTCTACTACTCTTTGCAATTATTGTTAAGTTTGACCATTTGCTTAAGACAGTGACCACCAAATCTCCACACTATGAAGGTACATTCTCCCCTCTGTACTTAATAAGTAATCATAGAATGATATTTTGAGAATGTGAGAACATCTAATTTATAGATATTTAACTCTGAATTATTCTTGAGATAGAGGTTTCACTAGTCAAATGTACCATTTTCCATCTATGGACCATGAGATAACAGGGTGTTAGAACTGAGAGATCTTTTTGGTCAATTTCTTTATTGTTTTATTTTTTTTATTTCAGGCAGTCACATTAAATCATTTTGCATTTCCTTTCATAAATAACACATTTTGTTTTTTCAGTTTTGGACATGATCTATTGATTTTCACCATGGAAAAGTACACAATTTTAGCCACCACCTTTCCATCTTCCTAATACAGTTATAACATTATTTTGTTTAGACCACTATTTGGTGTTTCCATTATTATAGCCATATAAAAATCCACAGTTTACCCAATATATCAACACTCTGCTGTATATCTTCTGTTTATACATTCGGATTCACTCTCCATCCTTCTCCATTCTGCTCTGTGTCTCAGGAGGCTAATCTGCGTGGACTCCATCAAGGGGCTCTTTTGCCCTGTGGTTACTGGGGGTTTGACCAATAGACAGCACCAGCAGGATATTGAAGGGAAGAAAAATTGAGGTCATAGTATTTTTTCCAGCTCTCTCCCTACTAGGTTGCCACAGGTTAATTGCTTAGTTCTACAAAAAGTCACAGCTTTTGTCAGGCAACACTCTCTATATGATAGTCTCTTTGTGCCCCATCATGCCTGCAGTGGTAACCGTCATTATGCTGTTATTAGTCTTTTTAATTTTCTTAATCTGCTTAAACATTTAAAAATTATTTATCTTTTTTAAAATTAAATTTATTGAGGTGACAGTGGTTAGTAAAATTATTAGTCTTTTTATTAAACTTTCCTGATTTATCTTCTGCTGGACATGCATTATGATTAATTTCTTTCTCTGCAAAACTTTTCTATTTTTTTGAATTAACATTTGATTTTATTTTTCTGTTTTTCTATTTAACCCAAATACCTTTTATGATTTTCTAAATTACCCTTTAAGATGTTCATAACATTTGGAATTTTCTCAATTTCATTTTCTTTTTCTTTTTTCATAAATTTTATTGGGGAATGTTGTTTCTCCAGGGCCCATGAGCTCCAAGTAGTTGTCCTTCAATCTAGTTGTGGAGGGCGCAGCTCAGCTCCAAGTCCAGTTGCCGTTTTCAATTTTTAGTTGTAAGGGGCACAGCCCACCGTCCCATGTGGGAATTGAATCGGCAACCTTGTTGTTGAGAGCTAGCGCTCTAACCAGCTGAGCCATTTGGCCGCCCCCTCAATTTCATTTTCTTGAAGCCATCTCTTCTGGAGTTCTCTTAACTTTTTCCAGTTTATGCTGGTCAGCCTCTAGGCCTGAGGGACAGCCTTCATATTGGGCTCTCCCTTTACTATCAATGTGGAAATTGTTTTCTCTTGTGAAATGGAATCTTTCCTTCCATTTGGTTTAAATCTTCTTACTTGGCTTACATTCTAACTTTGCTAGTTATATCTTCCAGTAGTTTCCTGAGAAAGGATTCTTAGAAGGTAATTTTTTTACGTTACTAAATTTTTTATTTTATCCTAACATTTTAGTCGTTCTTTGGCTAGGTATGGAATTTTATGTTAGAAATTATTTCCTTTTACTATTTTGAAGGCATTGCTCCATTATTCTCTATCTTCTGGTACTACCTTTGAGAAGTCATTATTATGACTGGTTAACTCATTATTATTCTTGATACTTTGTATGTGATTTTTCTTCTTAGAAATTTTCAATAGCTTCTTGGTCTCAGTATTCTAAAATATCACAATTCTGGACCCCAGCATATTTTCGTTCATTGCTGGGTACTTGAGGTAAACTTCAGTCTGAGGAAATCTGAGCTAAAACTCCAATCTGAGATGTTTGCCCAGGGTTGGAAGGGAGTTGCTAATCAATGAGCCTAAAGTTTCAGTTAAGTAAGATGAATGAGTTCTAGAGACCTGCTGGACAACATTGTACCTAGAGTCAACAATACTGTGTTGTACACTTAAAAACGTGTAAAGGGTGTACATCTGATGTTGTGTTCTTACTATAATAAAATTTGAAAAAATGTAAATGCCTATTTCACCATAGTGTGATGAAGAGCTAAATAAAAGACTGCTCTGAAGCACTTGGTCTGTACAGCATTTACTACTGTTGTTTTCATGGACTGGAGTGGACCCAGACTGGAAGCAGGGGAGACTGAAGACCATAGCAATGGGCCAAGTATGAGGCGAAGAGGACCTGTATAAAGGCAATGACCATGAGGATTGAGAAATGAGGGCAGTGACAAGAAATGACAATGCACCAGGACTTGCAAACCAGCCGCAGGTGGGGTGAGGGAAAGGAGGAATCAAAGATGACTCATGTGACTGTGGCCCATATTGTTTCCTAGTGATAACTGTAGAAATACCACATGATGACTTTTTAGCAAAAAATTATGACTTCCTTCACTTATTGGCTCTAGAAAAGTATAATTAGGACATCATCACCTGATAACCCCAGATATACTGGTTAAGACTCTCCTAGTATTTGATTCAGCTATTCGGGTGGTGGAAGTGGTTTGTGCATGTTCAATTCAGGAAAGATTTATCTCACAATGATAACAAAATGGTACCAAATGGTAACAAAGCCTAACAACAACAACAATAAAAATGCAAAGATCACAAAAATTGTTCATTTGTCTCACAGCTTATGCTACAATGTGTGCATATCCTAGGGTTTAAGCTCCTGGGATCCTTGCTATGGACACCACCATTGTCTAGTACTGGAAATTTGGGCTCTGCATCCTATTCTCAGTTAAGTCTCCTTACGAGGACACTTTGATATTACCTGGTAATGATTTTTTTCTTTCCGGAGAGGAATCGATGAAATCAATTTGCAGTGACTAATGTCTATTGTTTTTAAGCAAGTGTCTGTGTATACTCATCCTCCAGAGGAGAAAATATATTATTTTGCAGCAAAGAAAGATGTCACATTGGCCTGTCTGCTCTTACATGTCTCAGGCCCAATTACCTGAGTCATAGAGGTGGAAACATACCCCTGGAATACATTTAACTGAAGAATCCTTACAGACAAAACTACAACCAGAATGCTGTTATACCCGTTAAGTCTTGCTGTAAGTAGTCAAAACCAGTTTTGAGATAATGCACTGTTTTTAAAAACATTGATTCAGTAATTCACTCTCGGACACAGTCCTTTTAAAAATGTCAAACATGAAAGGATACAAAACCTGACAAGTTTGTACCTAGAGATAGGTACTGTCTTTTCAGCCTGTTTAGCTGTAGGTTTAGGCGTAATAAAGATCTTGCCCCAAAATTCCTCAATTTCAAATGAAATAAAAATAGACTCATTGTCATAAGTGATGATACTTGTCATCCTGGTGCTGCAAACAACTGTCTCAGGGCTGTTGCTCCCAAGGTGTGAGTTGGATAGGGAAAGACATTGATCTAGGATCAAATCCAAGATGGCAGAGTAGATAAACACTATACCTTCCTTCCATGAACAAATTACAATTACTGCTAAATTATACAAAAATCAACCTGGTGAACCATCTGAAGTCTGGCTGAACAGAATTTTTATGACTAAGAATATAAAGAAGAAGCCATGTCAAGACTGGTAGGAGGGGCAGAGATGTGGAACTGGCTAATGCCAAACCTCCATGTGGTGGTTGAGAACTGGGAGGGATATCAGCCACACAGTTTCCCCCAAAAAATCCAGGGGCCCCAGTCCCACATTGGCCTCTCCAGCCCAGATGTTGCCAGGAAGAGGAGCCCCCACAATATCTGGCTGTGGAAAACAGTGGGGATTCTGACCATACAGGTGGGATAGAAGGCAGTCGGAAACCCAGACATCCTCTTAAAGAGCCCTCACACAGATTGTTTCACTCCTAGGCACTTACCTTGTGCTCCAGCGAAGGGACAGTAACTTGGGGGAGAGGTGTTGGAGACATACGGGAGGCAGACTGAGTTGTGTAGCTTTAGGACCAGGACTGGAAAACAGTCGGCATTTTCCCTGTGTGGGTCCTTCTCCCATGCAGCCAGCAGGTGGACACCATCTTTCCTGAGTTGAGCCTTCCCCCTACACTTATGGCCAAATCTGAATCTGATTGGTTTGGTGAGCTCCACAGCTCCACCCTACTGACTCACTGAGACCTCGCCCTATCCAACTCGCCCAACACTGGGGGCACTTTCTCCTGAGCAGCCAGCTCTGCTAGAATTGCACTCTTTCTTGGAAAACTATCAGAGTCCAAAAACCCCAGGTGGGCAATAACTGGCCTCAGTGTGCTCTGAGACTTTTGCTGAGTAGCTTCAGGCTCAGCAATGGCACCAAACCAGAGTCTATATTAACCTGGTGACCACAACTCTACCCACTCTAGTGACTCCCTGAGATCCTGCCTCACCCAACTTGCACACTGCACGAGGCTTTATCAGTGGCTGCACCTTAAGGGAGCTGGCAGGTGGCAGCAGGAATCAGGGTGTCCTGGAATTTTGTGGCGTTACCCCAGGCCTGGTACTGTTGGCAAACATCCTTGGTTCACAGGGTGGCCTCTCCCACATGCTTCCAGGTTTAGCACAGGCAGCGAACAAGTGCAGATCATTTTTTAGCTCTTACCAGGTAGTCCCCGGTCGGCCACAGGCAGTGGGAGACCTGGGCCTGCACCACAGCCCCTCCCAAGAGGCCCCAGAACCAATATACTTGGAGGTTGGCTTCAGACCACAGCAGAGCACTGTCCTCTTAGCCCCACAGGTGGCACACCCTAAGAGTGGTCTCAACAGGCACCAGAACCCACTGGGGCAAATCCCACTCAGTGGGGTAAGTGCCCCACATAGCAGCCTATAAGCTGTGGATGTGGTTAAAGCCCACAGCCAGGCAGCCTGAGGGTCAGTCCCACCCACTAATATGCCAATAGCAACCAAGGAACAACTATAACAGGAGGCACATACACCCCACACAAGGAACATTCCTGGAGCACAGGTGACCAGGGAGACTATGTCACTGGGCCCCACAGGGCACCTAACCCATAAGGCCAACCAGCCAAGACTGGGGGATATAGCAGCTCTACCTAATACATAGAAACAAACACAGAGGCTTCCGGAAGGAGGAGACAAGGAAATACGTCCCAAATGAAAGAACAGGAGGAAACTCCAGAAAAAGAACTAAACAAAACGGAGGCAAGCAGAGTTCAAAATACTTGTCACAGGGATGCTCAAGGTACTTCAAACAAGAGATAGGAAGCATAAAAAAGGACCCAGAAAACACAACAAATAACTGCAATGAAGACTGCACCAGAAGGATCACCTGCAGACTAGACGAAGCCGAGGATCAACTCAGCGATTTGGAGACAACATAGAAGAAAACACCCAAGCAGAACAGAAAAAAGAAAAGAGAATCCAAAAAGAATGAGGATAGTTCAAGAGACCTCTGGGAAAACATCAAGTGTAACAACATTCACATCAAAGGGATACCAAAAGGAAAAGAGAGAAAGAAACGGATTGAGAACCTATTTGAAGAAATAATGACTGAAAACTTTCCTACCTTGGCAAAGGAAATAGACATACAAGCCAGGAAGTGCAGAGTCCCAAACAGGATGCACCCAAACAGGCCCATGCTAAGACACATTATAATTAAAATAGCAAAGATCAAAGACCAAGAGAGAATCCTAAAAGCAGCAAGAGAAAGGCAACCAATAATTATAAGGGAGCTCCCATAAAGTTGTTAGCTGATTTCTCAACAGAAACTTTGCAGGCCAGAAAGGGTTGGCACAAAATATTCACCATGGTGAAAAGCAAGGACCTACAACCAAGATTGCTCTACTCAGCAAGTCTGTCATTTAGAATTAAGGGACAGATAAAGAGCTTCCCAGACAAGAAAAAGCTAAAGGAGTTCATCACCACCAAAACCAGTATTACAAGGAATGTTAGAGGGACTTCTTTAAGACAGAAAAAAAAGCAGACCAAAATTATGAATAATAAAATGGCAATAGCTACATACATATCTATCAACAATTACTTTCAATGTAACTGGATTAAATGCTCCACTCAAATAATGTATGGTGGCTGAATGGATAAGAAAACAATACTGTTATATATGCTGCCTCACTTCTTTTAATCTGAAGACACTCACTTCAGATTGAAAGACACACACAGTGGGAGAGTAAATAGATCGAAAAGGATATTTCATGAAAATGGAAACAAACAAACAAACAAACAAAACAAACAAAAGCTGGAGTAGCAATACTTATGCCAGGCAAAATAGACTTTAAAACAAAAGCTATAACAAGAGACAAAGAAGGACCCAATAATCCAACTCTGGGTATTTATCTGAAGAAACCCAAACGCTACTTAGAGGGGATGTATACAGCCATATGTTCATTGCAGCATTGTTTACAATGGCCAAGATGTGGAGGCAGCCTGGGTGTCCACTGATGGATGAATAGATAAGGAGCAGGTGGTACATATATACAATGGAACATTGCTCGGCCATGGATGGGAATAGGTTCTTGCCATCTGCAGCAGCATGAATGGACCTGGAGGGTGCTGTGCTGAGTGGAGTATGTCAGTCAAAGACAAATGTAATGTGATTTCAGTTATATGTGGAATCTAAAGAACAAATAAACAAAACAGAAACACACTTGTAGATACAAAGAACATTTTGATACTTGCCAGATGGGAGGAGTGTGGGGGTGTATGGGTGAAAGAAGGGGAAGGGATTAAGAAGTATAGCTGCAGTTACAAAATTAGTCATGGGGATGTAAAGCATAGGGAATATAGCCAATAACTATGGTAATAACTATGTATCGTGCCAGGTGGGTACTAGACTAGTCAGTGGAATCACTTCTTAAATTATACAAATGTCTAAGCACTGTGCTGTACACCTGAGATTAATATAAAGTAATACTGAATGTCAACTGTAACTGAAAAATTAAAAACGGGAGAAGGTGAAAGGAAATAGGAGGTTCAAATTTCTAGGTATAAAACAAATAAGTCATGGGGATGTAATGTACAGCATGGGGAATATAGTCAATAATATTGTGATAGCGTGGTAGTGTTAGATGGTTGCTGGACTTGTGGTCACTTCTTCAGGTATATAAATGTTGAATAATACAATATTGTGTGTTAGCTATATTTTAATAACAATCTTTAAAAAAAGACATTGATGTATTTCAGGAAGCTGTCTGTCACGATGTCTTCTTTGAAGTTTTCTTCTTTGGAATAAATCTGGATTCTTGATGGAGCTCTCTCGGTGCCTCCCTCTAGAAAAGCAAGGACTCAGGGCAGTTGGCTTTGTCAGCTTGACATGTATTCCATTTTCTTATGATTTTTTTTCAATCTTAGGTATGATACTTGGCCATTGTCAGTAATTGCTTCAGTCACATAGTCCAGGATGACTTACATGGTGATAACCTTTCCATAATAGGCATCCTTCCCAGGACAGAGACCTTTGCTGATCCTGACAAACTGGATTCTTGCAGGTAGTTTTACTCCTGCTTCCCACTCATCCAGCTGTGCATAAGTTGGTCATTTGACAACCTAAGTAGAGGTGATGACTCTACTGTGATGAATGAGGTGCTTTAGGGAAATCTTCTGACATTAAAATCCCTGTGGATGGATGGAGGGATAGACATGTAATAAAGCAAGTATAGCAAAATGTTAATGGTAGCATCTAGGTGGGGAGTATATGGATGTTCACTGTGTAATATTTTAAAGTGTATCTAGTAGAAAATTTTCATAATGAACTGTCCAAGGAAAGAAAACAAATGTCTTACAGGTGTCTGGTGCCATCGGTGATCAGCTGAGACCTTCAGTTTTAGCTCTTGTTCTACCAGGAGTTTAGAGAAGCCAGCGGACCATGGAAGGGGCAGAGAAGCGAGAGGTGGAGCATGGCCCGCCTCAGACACTGTAGGGGGGAAAAGGCATGTTTCAGAATGATGCAGAAAGCATGATGACATGTATGTAAAAAAAGACAAAAAGAATTGCAAGTAATTATATCTGCAGACAGTGTGTGCAGAGTCACAAAAGGCGGGACGCACACACAGCTCATGTGATGACCTCAAGAAGGTGGTCAGGGAATTGTAGTCTTCCCTGCTTTAAGGATGTGTGGCACATATAGCACGTATTACGTACATAATTAAAATTAACATACAGCACGTATTACGTACATAATTAAAATTAATTCAGAAAGAGAAATTAAGCTAGATCATGGGTTTGGGGATCCAACAGACCTTTTTCAAATTACTATGGGTCAGCCACATACTATATCTTTGGGCAAGTTAACCTCTTTGTATTTTAATTTCCACATTTGTGAAGTGAGTTAATAATATTTTTATATTATTATTAATGTTCTGAGGATTGAAGGTGTTATATATGAAAAATGACTGGTATCTGGTGCGTAGCTCATTAAGTAGTAACTGTGCCTATCACTGGGCCTTGAGCACAAAACTACAGGGCTGGGTTCCTGGAGACATAGTTAACGGTGTGACTTTTGCCTGGGAGCCATGCAGGTTGACAAGTCCTACAGCTGACACAGAGCAGAAACACCGAGTCCTGGCCAGCACATGAGGGATTTCTCCATCAGTCTGTGTCCAGTTGTCTTTTGGAGAACATGGTGTGGTGCTGTAATAATCAAAGAGCACCAATGCCATCCAGGATTTTGTGGTTTGAGAATAGCTCTGATTCCATTATGTGACACATTCTTGATAAGAAATAGGAATTTATGCTCCTGACAATCCATCAATACAGTTGCAGAGTCAGTATGTGTTTGACATTCTATAAAGTGTCACCTGTCTGAAAAGACTTTTTGAAAAGAACTCATATTTCTTAGACAATAAAGAGACAAAGCAGTTCTGACAAGCAAATTTGCGAACTCATCCTAGAAAAAGTGCTACATACCTCATTGCTGAATATCACTACGGTCACCTTCGAAATACTTCCCTTGGGAAGCTATGCACTGATGCTAGAGCCCTGTCGACCCTTCAAAGCAATTTTGGAACTCTTTCTCTGGAATGGCCATCAGAGCTGTTGTCATATCACCCTTGATGTCCTGAACATCATCGGAATGTCTTCCTTTCAGTATTTCCTTTATGTTCTCATAAAGAAAGAAGTCATTGGGGGCCAGATCAGGTGAGTAGGGAGGGTGTTCCAGTAATTTGTTTGCTGGCTAAAAACTCCCTCACAGACAGTGCCGTGTGAGCTGGTGCGTTATCGTGATGCAAGAGCCATGAATTGTTGGTTAAAAGTTCAGGTCGCCTAACTTTTTCATGTAGCCTTTTCAGCATTTCCAAATACCGTGTTTCCCTGAAAATGAGACCTAGCTGGACCATCAGCTCTAATGCATCTTTTGGAGCAAAAATTAATATGAGATGCGGTCTTATTTTAATATAATGTAAGACCAGGTCTTTAATATAATATAATATAATATAATATAATATAATATAATATAATATAATATAATGTAATGTAATATAATACCAGGTCTTATATTAATTTTTGCTCCAGAAGACACATTAGAGCTGATGGTCCGGCTAGGTCTTATTTTTAGGGGAAACACGGTAGTAAATTCATAATGAATAATCCCTCTGATAGCAAAAAAGGTTAGCAACATCATTTTGACTCTTGATTTGGACTGATGGAACTTTTTTGGTCATGGAGAATTGGGTGACTTCCATTGTGCACTTGACGCTTTGTTTCAGGGTCGCTTTGTTTCAGGGTCATATTGGTACACACATATTTCGTCAGCAGTGATAACACAGTCCAAAACATCGTCTTGCCTCTCCAAAAGGTCTTGGTAAATTTCGACTCTCCTTTGTTTTTGTTCAATGGTGAGCTCTGTCGGGACCATTTTTAAACACACCTTTCTCGTGCCAATATTTTCAGTTCAGATTTTCCTGTTTCTCTATGGATGTCTACTTGATCTGCTATGGTTCTCACAGTCAGCTGATGATTTTGACGCACAATTCCATGAATTTTTATAATGCTATTGTCAGTTCTATATGATACATCTTCTACCCTCCCCTACTCTCATTTTATTTTTTCTTGAGCTAATTTAAGTGGGATTTTGTTACATCCAAAAAAAGAAAAGAAAAAAAAAGCTTTGAGGAAGACAGCCTTTAAAATGAAATTATGAAATTCACTTTTGAATGGTCCGCAATGTTCTTTTATTTTGTTAAACTTATTGGCATCATTTGTTAATAAGATTATATGTTTCAAGTGTACAGTTCTGTAATAAATCATCTGTATATTGCATTGTGTGTTCACCACCCAATGTCAAGTCTCCTTTTGCCACCATATATTTGACCTCCTCTACCCTCTTCAATCTCCCCCCTTATCCTCCTTCCCTCTGGTAACCACTAAACTGTAGTCTGTGTGTGAGTTCTTTTTGGTTTGTTTTGTTTTATATCCCACGTATGAGTGAATTCATATGGTTCTTGTCCTTTTCTGTCTCACTTATTTTGCTTAGCATGATAATTTCAGGATCCATCCAGGTTGTCGCGAATGGCACTATTTCAACTTTTCTTATGGCAGAATAGTATTCCATTGTATATAGGGACCACATCTTCTTTATCTAATCATTCATCAAAGGACAGTTCAGTTGTTTCCATGTCTTGGCCACCATAAACAATGCTGCAACAAACATAGTGGTACGTATATCTTTATGAATATGTGTTTTCAAATTTTTCAGGTAGATAAATGTTCTTTATGACCTGGAGCCTCCCATCACCTCCATTATACCTCTGACCTCTCTTAATCTGCACCATAAGTAGTTCAGCTCTGCTGAACTGCCTTCCCTCACTTGGGTCTTTTAAAGTTTCAGCTCCTCCAGAAAAGAGAGCCTGATACCTTCCCAACCTGTGAGGTACCCCTTTCCCGTGGGCATGTTCTACTGGTGTTGTGTCTCGTGGTTCACTCATCCCTCCTCTACCAGACTTTATGCATAATGTCAAAACTAGGTCTTGCTCATATTTGTAACCTCTATGCTTGTGTTATGCCCTTAAAAGAATAAATAGCAAATTGAATGAAAGAATATATTCATAATAAAACTAACTGCACAGGGCTGATGTAAAAACTAGATTATAAAACCTAAACCGTATAGTATAGCAAAGTAGTTAAGAGTGTAGGATTTAGAGTCAGATGAGTGCATAGCTGAAACCTGAGTACACAATAGGGTTATGAGGATTGAAGGAGATAATCTATGCCAACCATCTAGAACATCGGCCTGGGATACTCAACAATAAGCACTTCATAATCGTAGGTAGACTTATCTATTGGTCCTGTATTTAGGAACTCGGTGAGATATGGGTGACTCCTACCACTGTGGGAGTCAGTGACTCCGTACAGCACTAGAAAATTCTGAAGACAACCATTTCCCAAGGTGAAGGAGTAACCAGGGTTGCTCTTTCATGAGAGCTGCTTGCAGGCACATCACAGACAGTGAGCTCTAGTTACCGTTAGGGCAAAACTGTTTCTCAGGCCTTCATTTACATAAAACTATAAGGACCCACGGCTGGCCCAGGATGTGGTAGCTGCTTAAGAGTCTGCCTTTAGAGGTCAGCATTTCCTTGTCCACCCATAGCCCAGTAGGGGCAGCGCCTCAAGGGGACTTGCCCGCCTGCCCAGACTACACATAAGTGAGCAGAGATCTGATCTACAGAGACTCACAGACACCATAGACCCCATGGTCCCATTGGGGGAGACAGAGAGGGAACTGGAAGGTAACACCCTACAGTTCTGTTTCTTAGAAGACTGGTTGTACTTCCTGAATTGAATTCTCTGAGATTGCCCCATATTCTTACAACAAATTTCCTTTTCTTAAGTTAGCTTGAGTGGGTTTAGGTTTTAGTTTTGATTCTCAAGTAAAAAAAATACTGGCACCAAGATTGGGGGAGCCCACTGACGCCAGAGTTAGGGTGGAGAGGGGTAGTTACGGAGGACCTCCAGGTGGGGAGCGCGCCATCTGGGGAATAAGTCAGGAAAGCAGCTAAGACTCCACTGGTACCTGGACCGCATGCCTCGTGCTGGGTCAAGGTGGCCAAACACCACATGGACTGTGGTGCCTGGGGTTTCGAGTCAAGTACAATAGCAGAGACAGTCTCAGGTCTGTGGGGCAGAGCTGGAAGCAGATTTTCTTACCACCTTAACCCCTCCTTTCCAACTCCTGCCCACTCCTACCATAGAGATTTTGATAAAATTATGCATCAGAGTTACATTGTGAGACATGGCCAGTATTAGTCAGACGTCAGTCTTGTAGATTCCCGTCTTATAAGTAGGCATTAAAGCGTTTTCTTCTGTGGCTCTGTAAGAACATTTCCCTGCATAGCAGAAAAGATAGAGGGGATCATGGCACGGAAAAGGAAGAACAAACAGAAGAGACTCCCACGTGCACAAGGGAAACATGGGGACCCCTATGAACTGGATGCTGGAGAGCGACTCGGTGGAAAAGCATAGAGGTATTTGCCACCATCCAGAGTCATCCGTGTTTGGGACCCAGGTAATAGATGTGCATATACATGTGACAAACCCTCATTTACTAACCTTTGCAATACATCTATGCACCTAGTGTTTTATACATACTATCAAGACAAGGGGTGTTGTTTTTTTCTTTTGGAGATGAAGAAACTGGGACTTAGATTCTTATATAACCTGCCAATGTTAATATGACAATGACCTTTTTACAACCTGCAAGCAGTAGGGCCAGGATCAGAACAGCGGCCATCTAAATCTACAATTCAGACTGTTTTACCACCCATGCTGTCTAGTTTATGCTAACTGACAATGATTGAAAATACAGATATAAAACAATATGCGATTTAAGTGAATATTGTAATGTTTCCACTTTTGATATTAATGCAAACATACAAGAACAGCTTATGAAATCATTCTCAAGTGTTTAATTAAAATCCATATAGCATTTAACATGTACAATGTTTAAACTCTTTCAGTGACTCATATTTTAAAATCCTTTTGCACAACATTTTGAGGCTAACTTCATGCTAGAAATCTACAAATGAACAACTTAACAACACAAAAATACATTCGAATTCCATTCCAATGCAAGTTTAAAACACTTTAATTGCAGATAATGTAAAGATATTTAAAAAACAAAAACTACAAAATGAGCAGAAAAGTCTTCCCCTTTGAATTTTTAATAAAATACTGTTCTGTATAAGATCTAATGAAAAATTCTAGTTACTTATAAAATAGTTATGTGAGAAAAGAAATGAATTAAGATATATATGTATGAATTATACTTAATTGTATTGTCTAAATGAACAAAATGTTGAACACTTTAATGATACAGCACATTATCTATTTCTCATGCATCAAAATAATAGGAAAACACTCAAAGAAGCAACTGGGCAAAAAAAAAAGTAAGAGACTTGAAGCGAAAAAAGAAAAAGAAAAAAGAAAGAAAGGCCCAAACCAAACTAAAGAAGCCCCTTAACTTTAAGGGGAGAAAAGGAATAAAAGAACTTAAAGCAAACTGTGGACCAAATTCCTACTCCTATGATTTCATTACAAATGGTAGAAGAATTTGGTTTTGAATTACTAAAATATCTACAAACTTAATTATTTGGCCTGGGCAATTTAACAGTACACCAATTGCTGAAATAATCAATAGCAATGAATGTACTGTGGGAAAAATTAATTTTTACAGGCTGAACTGTGTAAAACTTTATCTGCTGGAAACAGAGTCTCCATCACGAATTGCACTTGAGATGGCCAAACGCACTGACTGAGCAAGGCAGTTAGTACTGGGTCCCTGACACACACACACACACACGCAGCTCTGGATTGCTGATGTTCTTAACTACTAAAACTATTTCATACATTTTTTCTCTCTCTCCAAAAAGAGGGTCTATGATGTCCGAGCTGTTAACTCAGTACGAACAGTGAAATTTCCACCTGCCTGTCGCTTCATCCTGTGGGTTGTCTGTTTCAACACCATGAGGTCTGACAGAAATATGAACCAGATGAGTCTGAAAGACATTCATTTCCAGAATTTTAAGCTTTATACTGACTTGGAAAAGAAGTGCTTGCAAAAAAGACTGTTTCATTGGCAAAGCTTACAAAATGTACATAAAGAACACTGCCCATTTCAGTACTATTACTATATCTAGAAAAATGATAAGGGAACTTCACTGATTCATTTCTTTTAAAGGCAGAGAATGCGTGTCACAGTCCTTTCTCTCAAATAAATTAATTCTCTTCCACAATAAAAACAAAATTTGGAAGCAAGATGGTACTAATACAGCAAGCTCAAAAAGCTACGATATTGTACACAGTTGTTTCAAAAAGTTGCTCTGAATAATGAGATGAAGCGTGTTAGCACAACCTTCAGTAGAGAGCTGGACAGTTCATCTATGTTAAGGTAAAAATTAGACAATCACTATGAAAATGGATGGCTTATTAATATAATAGAAAAGATGATTAAAGAGTGAGCGAATAAATTAGACCCTGAAGCTTAATCTATTTCCTTAAGCTAGAAAAATATGTTATAGTCTGAAATGCAGTGATTGGTATTTAACTGGTTTCTTTCTTCCAACTACCTTCTTCTGCCCCCTCCCCTTAAAACCAAGAATCTAGATTAGGTTGAAAATATCAGTCTAAAACCAAATACCTGATCAGAGAAAAGGAAATAAACAACAAAAAATCTCCATCACGAATTTTTCATCCCTCCCACCAATAGAGAAAAAAAAAAAAATCTCTTTATCTTGTTAGTTCTCAAAGAACTACTTTTTCCTCTGAAAACAAGAAAAGCCTTAAACTGAAACCAAGAGGTGAAATTAATTTTTCATGTAACTGAGTCTCAGATGTTTAAGACTTTGGTCTGCTCAATGTTTAAATCAATTAATACATTCTATCTATCACATTATAAAACTCAGGTAATGTAGGAAATTGTGAAAAGAAACAATGAAACTACGAGGATCAATCTTCAAAACTCATTAATGTGCTCAAAAAAAAAAGAAAAAAATTGACAGAACAAGGACCGAACAGCTGGTCACGTGGAAACAGACAGCAGTTGGGGACCTGCTTTTCCGTGCCTACACAGGCACCATTTTCACAAACAGCCCACAGCAGACTCCACAGTTGGAAAGACATGTTTCTAAACTTTGGGGTGGTTGAGACCACCCCATCCGGAAAGGAACTATGGTAAGTTCCCCCAAATATCGCTGTCCAGCCTCCTGGAGATCACAGTGCCATGAGAAGGAAGCAGCCTCTGCCTCCTACTGACCGCACACCCACGTGTGGCCTAGGTCCACGAGAAGAGTCTACAGGGACGCCTGACCACTAGCTAGTCATTATAGAGCTGTCTCCTCTTTTCATCTGTCTTCAAACTTGACCTTTAGAATAATAGGTTTTAAAAAAAGAGAAGAAGGAATGAAAAGAAAACACTTTTACTGCCTATCCATGTCGAACTGCCACCTTGCTTTGCTCAAATACTGGAGACATACCCTATGGGTTCAGTGGCACTCAGCTTACTGAGATTTACTTCTCTTGGCGTTTTCAGAAGATGGCATGTGTACCTTCCTCTGCGACCTGAAAGAGATGTGGGCTGTACACTCTTTACAGAGGAGTCACACAGGAGTGATGAGTGACGCAATTCTTGAATGCCTGCATTTGTACAGTTACGTAAGGTGAAAAATATCACATGCTTTAAAGGAGTAAGAGGTTAACAGTACATTACTGTCACAATTTAACTTTTTTGTATTGTATCCCCATAATAGATATTTCCTTTTAAAACAAATAGTTTGAGAGGCTATAAGGACAAACACTGAGAATTACCTGAGCCTCATTACTCAAGATCCCACTACAGATAAATAAACATTCCCAACAAGGAAATGCTGGAAACCAAGGAACATCTAAATCTAGGAAATCAACAAAAAATAAAATCACAGAAACTCACATGACTATAATAAATGACAGACAATGAACATTTATCTCTGACACTAAAGAAACCATTAATATACAAATATCCCATCAACATTCTCACATCAGCAGTTAAAGGAACCCATTCAGTTCAATACCAGCATTTAAAAAACAAAAAGACTAAGACTCATGGCAGAGTTTTCAATGAGCTAAATGAAATTAGATATAAGAAGCAGCAGCTCCATATAAAAATTGTGGTTTTAAAAAGTCTGATAACTTACTTCTTTAAAAATATAAGCATATCACAAAAACTAAAGGATATATATATATATATATATATATATATATATCCTTTAGTGTGTATATATATATATATATATATATATATATATATATATATATACACACATACACACTCAGGCCCTGGTACCTCTGATACATTTTCATAAATTCTAAAATAATTTCAACAGCCACAGCTTGTACAACACACACCCACACATGACATGCAAACCAGAATGCCAGTCACTGAAGAGTTCAGTATAAAGCTCAAAATATGGAAATAGAATGAGAGGCTTTTGTCATGTAAATAATGTATATCACAAAGTGATTGTGCCCATAATATAGCACACTTTGGAATTTTAAAAAAATCAGAATTTCATCAATCCCAGGAAGCACTACACATGGACCAACAATGGAGTTCTCATGTATGTTTAGGTAAGCAGGTAAAAAGCTGTACAGAAAAATAACGTAATTTATTTTAATTAACAACATGATTACTATTTTGTACTTTACTCTGTTAAGAGATTAATTTGTAACCATTGTACCCTGTAGATTTTGAAACTTAATTTCATTAGAAATTACCAATGCTGGTTCTTGAATAATCTAAAAAATTGTAATTAATTACTCAAACCTAGATTGCTATTTATAATTCTAAGTGGTTAAATGAAATATTCTGATCAGTTTTCTAAAGTTGCTTTGGTACAAAATTTAGAATAAAGCAAAACTGGCAGCACCACGTCAGGTGTGATCATTTCAGAGCAGGTCTAAAAGACCCTCACAGACAACGGAACCTAACAAAACTACTACAAATAAGAGGCATTATCCTGAAAATTCTGTGACATAATTAAAGAGAAAAATAAAATCCATATTCAGTCAATTATACTTGAGGCCCAATTTTCATGCTCCATTTAATTATCCCCCAATGACAGTGTAAAAAATGTTTATTATTATAATCTGATATCTAATTCATAGTTCAGGATGCTTGTAAAGGTGAGGCCAGTGGTGAGAGTAATGCATTTCAATGCTCGGTTTACTGGCATTATTTTAACAGAAGGTTTAATTTAGTCTTTTTAAAACAGCTTTATTGAGGGATAATTGACATGAAACAAACTGTACATATTTGAGGTGCACAATTTGATAGATAGTTATTTAACAGCATGAAAAGTGCCTGACAACTTAAAAATTAAAAATTTTCAATTGAAACACATTATTTTAAAACAGCACATTCTAATTAATGGCACAGATATGGATTGATAAAAAGGTGGGTGGAAAGAAATTAATTCCAAGTACCAAATTTATTCAGAAGGTTTAGAAATGCCAAAATTGACAGCCAGTTTTCTTGATTTTCTTCTTGAAGAAGAGCTTGGTGTTGACTTCTGATGAGGCATACTGTGAGTCTGGGAGGCAGCTTCAGCTTGAGGAGAAGACACAGGCTGCGTCATGTGAGAGGACTTCAAGGGAGCTGATGAACACGCCTGCGGAGTCCCTTTGGTGACATCGGAAGACCCTGGCTGGCTAGTCTGAAGAGGGGTGCCTCGAGAACTCAGGGCCTCCTTATTCTCCAAGTTCTTTTTGTTTGCAACCCTTTTTTTAGTAACCTTTACGGAATAAGAGAATCGTTAATTAACAGTGTAGACAAAACAAAAAACAACAAAAAAAAAAACTAGTGCCATTAAATATCACAAACCACATTGTATATATTTGTCAATCACTACTGACTTATGACTTCCACTTATAATCTCCAAACCAGACTTTAGAAATGAAAGGAATTTAGTTAAAAATAAAATATTTAAAAATTCCCCACAACTTAAATATAAAGAAAATGTACATTCCTGATTTTAAATCGCTTTGTGCTAGTAAAGGATAGTATTGCTTGCTCCAATTATTATTATCTATTAGAACACAAACTCAGACAGCAGGGACCGAGTCAGACTGGTAACCACTGGTTATAATATATAATCTCAGCACTCAGACTAGTACTGGGCTTCCGGTTGGCACTGAATAAGTAATTATTGAATAAACACAGTTTTATCAACAGTCTTTGAACATTAAACAATTAATTCTCTTACAAAACTAAGAATTCTCTTTCCAGGTCTCACCTGTAGAGGTATGAACTGGTTGTGCACACCAGCTGCCATCCCTCCAGCCACGGGCACAGTCCCGGAATACGAAGTGTGATGGAAGGGCTTTCCAGGAACTGGCACTGATGGTCCCCATGGCATTGAGCCAAAGAGATGAGATGATGGAGGCATTATATTAGCTGTTAAAAATCATGGAACAGTTTTTAGTAAAATGGTACCATCGAAGCCCTGAAATTTAAGGCCTCCTTGTGTTGCCCTTCTTGGCTTTGTTTGCTTTGGCAGAGAGTCATACACGTAACTTCTGATTAACCTTCCTTACAACATTCAACCTCAGAAGCCTAGGACTGCAAATGATCTACAGAAGTCAGCTTCTCATTATGCTGTCCGGCCTACGGCGGCCAAGAGTAACATACACTGATAGGAGCTGTAGGAATATTTGTGATACTGTTTTAAAAAGTAACAAAAGGGTCATGAAACCGTCCCTCGCGGGGAGAATATCCCGAGCACAAAGAGAAACCTGAAGGCTCTCACCTGCCCGCAATGCTAAGTTGCTCCCATAGTGATCCCAGCCTACAAAAATCCAAAAAGCTCAAGTCTTCAAATCTGATCACTTTCATGACATGCAGAATCTGTCTTTTCCCTAGTCTAATATTTGTAATTCCAGGACTCTTTAAAATTTACATTCTGTTCCTTAGTAGAAGTACACTGAACCAGCAGTTCCCCAATCTGATGTGTGTACCTGAGTCACCTGGAGAGCTTGTGAAATACAGATTCATGGGCAAAGCCTCAGACTCAGTAAATCTGTGGTGGAGGGGCACAGGCATCGGTGTTGTGAACAAGCTCGTTGGTGACTCGTATGCTGTCATATCAGTGTGGCATCTGGGGCAAGTGCATTAAACAGTGACAACTGAGACACCCGCACATTTCAACTGAAGAAGACACGCTGTGTTCAAACTTTCTTTTCAGAGAGATATAAAGGCAGCCTGAACTGTCATATAGTATAGCTTCACTAAAATCCAGCCACTTAAGAAACTTTAGGAGAAAGGGTCATAATACAGCTTAGTGTTATGACTTATACATGCACAAATCCCAGGATGAAGAAAACTAGTAGAAAACACTACTAGGACTTAGAAAACTATTCTATATAAAACCTATAAGCAACTTTGGTGGCAGTCATAACGTTAAGCAGGTCTGTTTAAAAGATGCTATGTTAATCTTATACATAGGTCAGCCTCACAATTTCCCCGATAAATCACTGTTCTCAACATAAAATACATTTTCCTCCATTTTTTTCTTTGGGACTTTTTCACACCACAGAAGTCTACAAAATAGCTTGAAAATGTTAATCTGATTAAGTTTTTCTCCTGATTAACATTCACACTTCTTTGCTTTTATGTCTATCACAGATTTCAATTGGAACATTGAAGAGCACCTATTACAAGACTAAAGGAATTCCAACTCCAATCTCAAAAGTCTTGCTAGGTATGAATACACTATATAAACACGATAGAATAATGAACATAAACATAATAATCAGATGAGAAAGGTAAAAATATCAAGCTGTAAAATATCAGTGGGGAAAACATTCCTTTCGAATAATACAGTCTCATAACACTAATTCTTTTTTTTGAGAAGCTTGTAGGTACACCTTTAGGTAACCTACACATACTAATTACTTAAAATTAATTTATATGTAGTTGCTGGATTCATTTTTGAAAGTGAAGAAGCAATCAAATTAGATTTTGCAAGTTAGAGTGAACATACTACCCTGAGCTATATGAAAATATCAGATCCCTTATGTCATAAAAATTTTATGACTAAAACATTGCTTATCCAGTCAAAGGAATGCCAGTCTAGTGCAGTAACAAAAGCATGGGCTTTGCAATCAGACACAGGTTTGAATGCCAATTCTGCTACTTAGATAAATTACGTTTTTTAAAAAAATAAAGGTACTACATACACATTATAATAAAAAAAGATTTTCAACATAATACAGTAGTTACCTGTTTCATCCCAGATTTAACTGTTTTAGCTGTTTATTTCCACACTCTTCAATAATTTGCTTACACTACTAGTGATTTTTCAATTTTAGGCATTTTTAGATCTATTGACTTCCTATTAAGATTGATCAAAATTCAGATATTTTACACCCATTACTACTTGTCCTGTCCTCCCAATGTAAGTGTATCACAATATTTGTTTAAATATATAAGCAGTGTTTATGATATGTGATTATGTAAAACTCACTGCAGAGCCAAATAGGGTACTCTGATTATGTTTTTTTCTTATAAAACTTTTTTTGTAACCCTTTTAAAAGTAATTATCTTTTAAAAACTCCTTAGTCTTCTGTGTACCTATCCTTAATGTTTTCCCAAATTCTTCCCATCCATCAGATAACTATCTACCTGGCAAGACCTCCCCCTGCTTTTCCAATTAGGATGAGTTACTTTCTAGACCTGTGGAACAGCTGGCATCTTGGGATTTCCATTTATTGCTTAAGTTTACTGGATCTCTTGTGGTTTAGTCTCATGGATTTCTTTCTTTTCCCTTTTTTTTTTTAATACTTTGTTTTGCTGGAGTTTATAATCCAGTAGCATCTTAAAAGGGTGTATAAGAAGTCGATTTGCATGTCTGAAAATATCTGTATTCTACCCTTGCACTAGATTCTCAGTTTGGCTATACAGAGAAACCTATGATGAAACTAATTCTGCCTTAGGATTTTGAGGTATTCAATGCTCAGCTGCTTTCTAGCTTCTACCCTCTGTTAAATAGTAAAATACCATTCTGACTTTCATCTTTCAAATGTATTTTCGCCTCCTCTCTGACCTCTTCAGACCATCACTCGTCTTCTGAATTTCAAGACAAATGTGTCTCTTTTCCTTCATTGTGGTAAGCATTTAGTGGTCCTTTCCATTTAGAGATGATATCCTTTAGTCCAAGAAACTTTCTTATCTATTTCTTTGATACTTTTCCTCCTTTCCACTATCTCTGGTCTCTTTTTTCTGGAACTCCAATTAGATGGGTGCTGGATCTGTGCACTGCTCCTCTAAATCTCCCTTCTTTCTTATTTTCCACCTTTTGTCTTGTTCTTTTTTCTGAGATTTCCATGGCTTGGCTAGGGCTTTATCTACGGAGTTTTAAAAATTGGACTCAACATTTAATTCTTGTTCTCCAATTATTCTTTTTTTTCATACATTCTTGTTCTTATTTTTTGGTTGCCATACTGTTTTATTTCACTAATAATATTAACAATGGCTGTTTCTGAAGTCTTATTTCCTACATTATTGTTGTTTCCAGGTCCCTTTCATTTCTCTTTGCTTTGGACTCTCTTAATTTTAGAGATTTTCTTTTCCTAAAATGTTCAGGATCTCTCACAGTCTAGTACCTATTCATAGTAAAGAGCAAGACACTGAAACAGTGATTAGAAGCAGTGCATGTGTGTGTGTGGAGGGGGCAGGGCTAGATGGCTGAGGGCTTCTGTCTAGGATGACTGGGTAGTGAGCCAGCGTTTTGGTTGAGACACCCTCCAAAAGTCAGTAGGTCTTTTGTGGAGTTCAGTGATTTTCTCAAAAGAATCATCCTCCAACTTCCTTTCTGGGCTATGGCTGCTTATAGTTGGGGAATAGGACGGGGAAAACAAAATTCATCTTCATGTCAGTTTCCAGCATAAAACCCCATTCCCCACTCTGTGCCTGGTGTCCTCGGATCAGGCAGCCCTCTGGAGAGGACACCTTCAGTTTTGCCTGAAGACGTGAAGAGCCAGCTGCCTGGCTGTGTAGGGAAGAATATGGGGAGAGGTCCCACCATTCCACATGGATTTGAAGCAGTCCCCATCTTCTCCACCCATGCCTCCTCTGAAGCTCTGGTAGCTTCTGATACTTTCGAGTTCTGAGTCTCCTGGGACTTGTGAGGGACAATCTGCTCATCAGTGTCTTCTATAGACACTTTGGTTTGTAGCTTAACCCCACTCTGCTAAGTTGGTTATCATTTCTTCAACTGCTTTTCTCATCACAAAATTTTTTCAAATCCCTAGTTTGCTGATATTTCTTCTCTCATCTCTTTTTATAAATTTACACTTTTAAAATAACTTATTCTCAGTTTAATGGTGTTTAGGCAAAGAGAAGAGATAACTTGTTTAATCAGCATTATTAATGTCTCTAATGTTTATAGAGAGGATTAGATATGTAGAGCTCTTAGAAAAATCCCTGGCATATAGTAGACTCAGAAAGGTAATTTTCTACATTTGAAATAAAAAAATTATTGGTTTTTAAATGATAATGATTAGGATATGAAGAAGCCAACTGTCACCAGGAAAAGGGGGTAATAAAGGAAATGTTTAATGAACTTAAAATTTAGGATCAGAAAATTACAAAATGTTAGTCTCAAAGAGATCCTGGCCACTTCTAACATAAATAAGAAAATGGAGTCCTAAGAGGTTGATGATTTTCTCAACGCCAGCCAACCGCACAAAAGGAGCCCTGACTCAACAGTGACCTGTCCAACCTCCCAGCACTTTGGGATGTCACCAACTGGCTGCAGGAAGCACGAGCAGCCTGCTGACTAACTCAGGCACTACGTTTGATGGAGGAAGGCAATTATGAGCGAATATTAGGAAACACACAGTATGCTTAAAAACCCCTTCCCTCTTCATTTCCCTCATCATCAAGGACAGTTTCTTTCACATCCACAGCTCCAAAACCTTACCTGTTTTTTATTCCCTTTATCTCTGTTTTTCCCTAAGTTTTTTTTTTTTTTTTTTAAAGATTTTATTGGGGAGGGGGAACAGGACTTTTATTGGGGAACAGTGTGTACTTCCAGGATTTTTTTCCAAGTCAAGTTGTTGTTGCTTCAATCTTAGTTGTGGAGGGCGCAGCTCAGCCCCAGGTCCAGCTGCCATTTTCTAGTTGCAGGGGGCACAGCCCACCATCTCTTGCGGGAGTTGAACCAGCAACCTTGTGGTTGAGAGGACATGCTCCAACCAACTGAGCCATCTGGGAGCTCAGCAGCAGCTCAGCTCAAGGTGCCATATTCAATCTTAGTTGCAGGGGGCACTGCCCACCATCCCTTGCGGGAGTCGAGGAGTCAAACTGGCAACCTTGTGGTTGAGCCCACTGGCCCATGTGGGAATTGAACGGGCAGCCTTCAGAGTTAGGAGCACGGAGCTCCAACTGCCTGAGCCACTGGGCCGGCCCCCTCATTAAGTTTTAATGTCTACCTCACACCCAGATTCATCTGTTGGCAGCTCCTGGGGCAGAGGGGCTGCCCAGAACAAGGAACCATCCTACTCTGGCACACTAGAGGCTGTAGGAGGGGAGTGGCACTTGTAGATGATTCTGCAGGCTCTGGTTTCAGGCTTACTCCTCACAGTTCTTTCCTATAGTCCCTAGACACTTAGACAAGTTTCTTGGTTTCTTCAAAATGATGCATCTTAAAAGAACTTTCTAAAAATAATAACTCAATAGGGTATTTAGAAGACCAAAATATCTTACCAGTAGGTTGGGGAAAAACCGGAGGAATGGTTCCAGGTGGTATAGTAGGAGGATAATTTGGAAATATTGGTGGAGGCAAAGGGAAATTCACTCCTAAGGAGCCCTATGGAAGAATTGAAAAGTTATAAGACAGTGTGACAAACACATCTATAGAGATTAATTAAAACGTAGTAGAGGAGCATGAGCAGTTCTCACTAATTGTTGTAGAGCAAAAAGTGAGGCTTTTTCCTTGGCTTCATTTTCGGAATGGCACTGTGGCCCATGGACCAGCAAGCCGTTAGATAAGTTTACCTGGCAAACAGTCATTGTCTGAAAAAGAGTATGTGAATGTCTGTGAAGTGATCTGTCTAGGAGATCGACCTCCTTCCCCAAAACTTAGAACTTAGTTTTTAAACAAGTAGAATAATTTCATCTGACATTTTGAAAAAAAAAAAAAAAAAGGAAGGAAGAAAGAAAAGAAAAAAGAAAGAAAGAAAGAAAGAAAGAAAGAAAGAAAGAAAGAAAGAAAGAAAGAAAGAAAGAAAGAAAGAAAGAAAGAAAGAAAGAAAGAAAGAAAGAAAGAATCAAGAGTTCAATAAAGGACTATTAGTTTAAGCTTAGGGTTGCCATGCAAAAAGTTTAGAATTGTTGCCTCAATGTTCAGTGTTTACAAAATAAAATGTTTTTAAAGTTAGCTGCAGGGTCAAGCACCCTAATGCACATGAGGGCCAGCAAAACTTTTCTTTACATCAAGGGTTGGGAAATGAGACCTTCCACTTGTTTTTGTAAATAAGGTTTTATTGGAACACAGCCTGAGTTCATTCATTCTTTTATGTATTGTCTGTGGCTGTTTGCAGAGCTGAGTAGTTGTGACAGAGACACCACAGCCTGCAAAATCTAAAACATTTATTATCTGGACATTTACAGAAACAATTTGCTGACCCCTACATTATACCATCCTCCAAACAGCAGCTATTTTACTAATATGAATTAACTGCCAAAATCTAAACGACTCAGAGGTGTTGACTGATTCTATATTCATATTTAAATTATAACTCTTTACATTATACTTTATTTTCTTTTGCAAAAGGGATATTTTTAAAAAATTCTACTTTTCCAAAAGGTAGCCAGAATTTAATTCTGCTTTCTGTTTTGGGTGAGACTGTATCAAGAACTCGAATGTAAAAAGAATAAATCAACCTTCCTTGTAGCCAGTGGTTCTCAAGGTGCAGTCTGGGTACCCTGGGGGTCCCTGTGACCCTTTCCAGGGGTCCTTGAGATCAAACTATTTCAATAATAGTATTAAGATGCTATTTCCTTTTCGCTCATTTTCCCATAAATATACAGAGAACAAAAAGTTCATTGGAATAGTTTCAGATTCTACATTGCAACTAACTTTTAAGAAAATACCACATTTTAATGTAGTATCAAAAAATATCCACAATTATATCCACTATTAAAATTCTCTCCCTTTTTCCAACTATTTATCTGTAGCTGAATTTTCTTCATGTATTTCAACCAAAACAACATATCACAAGAGACTGAGAGTAAGCAAATACGAGAATCTAGCTTCTTCTATTAAGCTGGACACGGAAAAGATTTGCAAAACTGTAAAGCAGTGCCACTCTTCTCACCAAATATTTTGGAAAACTTATTTAAAATAAACAATAAATATTTAAAATTGTTTTCCGTTTTAATCTGCAATACGGGAACTATGGATATAACATAAGTAAACAAAATTCTTGGGGGTCCTCAAAAAAAAGTGGGAGCTACTGAGACCAAAACGTTTGAAAACTGCTCCTTTAAACCGAGATGCTATCCATCTAAAGAATGCAGTTAGGCTCCCTGCTGCCGAGGTTCCTCTGTCAGCCTCCTTGAGGGCTCTGGTTCCACATAAATGGAACAGCCAGAGTGAAAAGTATGAGTTGATGATACTCAAAAAAGTCAGCACTATTAGATTTTTTTTTTTAGCCAAAGATTTTCAGTCAATTTATTGAAGCTCAGTATTAAACAACTTCTATAAATGGAACAGTAGTATACTATACCTGTGGGGTTCTAAGAAAGGAGAAATCTGGCTGTGGCATTCCAACAAGGGAACAAATTCGAGAAAGTTCGGTCACTGGTGTGGACATGGGAGGGGCGTGGCTGGGAGCAGGCCAGCACACGCTGTCCAGAGGCTGGGCACTGTGGTACTCACCAGCGCTGTGAGGCCGGTTTGCATAAGACACTACCAAAAAGGGGAAAAGGACACAGGTATATTAAATGATATCTGAAACTATGCAGTACTGCAGGGTTTCATAGAATACACGAAGGAAATTGTTAAAAGGTAAAAAGAGGAATCTCCCAAGAAGCAAATATAAGATCTATTTGGCCCTGCCTAAAATTACTAAGAATTCAACACAGATTTTTAGGTGATTGTGATTGATTAATGATACATGATTTAGAAAAGATTTTAAAATATGTTGCTGACTGCCATAAATGAACATCTTGAGAGATTAATGACTACACAGTTATTTTACAGGTAAAATTTAAACAAGCAAATGGCTTTCTTAAACTGATTTACAATCAATTGGTAAGTTTTGAGGCCTTGACTTTAGTCTTACTGCTCATAATCCATTTTATATTCTGAGACACATAGATGAGTGCTTTTGTGCTCCAAATGATGCTTCTAAAATTTTTCCTGAAATTAAGTGTTTTAAGTGCTTTTATACAGAAAATGATTTAAAAATTCTGAAAGTTCAAATTTTTCATGATCAACAAACTCACTAATAGAACAAGAGCATACTCCTGTGAAGGATGAATCTAAACCTCTTACTAGCATAGATTTGAAAAAGGTTAAGTGGCTTGCCCAAAGTCACAGATCTCAGTTCTGTAACATGGGCTGGATTCTGAGCTCTTGGCTCTGAAGTGTATGCTTTTTTCACTATACTGAAATAAAGTAAAAGTCACTTATTTCTGACCGTGGGACCATTGTTATCCAATTCTGAGTTTTAAAATTTTATTTTGCTCTATTTCAAGAACTGTTACTATGATAAATAACTAGTTTCCTAATAGTTATTGGAATTTTTAATTAAGTATTTATACCAATATTCACTGGAGTATAAATGGAGCTAGGCTCTGATTTTCTTCCAGACTTTGATACTTAATAAACTCAGATCTGCTTATTTCAAAATGTTTTTTACCTCTCTGAGAAACTTCTGTCCCCACCTACTTTTGCATTAGTGATGCTTCCTGGTAGCTTTTTGCAGATATTACATAGACAAAATCCTAAAGTATAGGGGGCATAGAGGGTCAGGGCAACGATGGACGTTCGACGAAATCCAGCTCTGTGCCAGCTGTTATGCTATAAGCTTCACAGATTTAGGGCAAGTGCCCAATCTCCAATGTCTCTTCATTAATTATTTTAAATTTATTTTATAGCTTCTTCCATTTATATGTTGGTCAAGTTATTTTAACATATTATTATCAATTATTGGCACCGATGATATACCAGACACAGTGCTAACTGCCTTATACAGTTCATATAATTATCACAATGTTATTCTTATTTTATAAATAGGAAAAGAGAATTTTAGAAAAGTGATGTATTTAAGTTATATAAACATTTTTAAATTACTGAGGAAAAAGAGCTAGAATGTGAAAACCTTTCCAGGTTTGAGATCTATAGAATGAGTGCTTGTATAGTACAAGATGACATTTAGGGACTATACAGCTATGGGTTACATAAGTTATATTATTGTATAAATGATACAAGCACAGTTACACTTATTTGTTACTTTTCATTATATTGCTTTTAAAAAAAGTACTTTTATCTTTAAAAGTATATGATAAAAAATAAACTGAATTTTTGAAATGATATTGGTTATTAGTAATTGTATTTAGCTCACTTACTTAATTTCTTATTTTGTTTAGGCTGTGAGGAAGGTCCACATTCGTCTCTTCTGTTAGAGGAAACAGCACCTTCATTACCAAACCGTGTCTTTTCGTTCTTATGATCCCCAGTGTCAGAGCCATCGATTTTTAAAATTTCTTTAAGCATCCTCGTGCCCTTCTGTTTCGAGAACGATTGGTATGTAGATGGTGGGAGTAGGGGGAGAAAAGTTAACAGTTACAGAGCTTAATGTTCCTTCTTTTAATGGAGTTACTTTGTTAAAGATTAAAACAATAACTACATTTAGATTGAGAATAAGGAAAATCAACAGCTTAGAGTTAAAACAAAAACAACTCTCATTTCCTGGCATAGAAATAATACTTATCCTTCTGCTTAACTTTTGATCAAATTGCCTATTAGCAATGTTTGAAAAGCCAGGGAGCTATGTATAATCTAAAGGGAATAAAAGAAAACAATGGCTTAGTTGCCCAGGGCAGCCTGGTTTTGCTCACAGGATGACAGCAGCGATGCAACACACCCGTCTACATGAGAGAAAGTGTTTTAACGGTTGCATGGGGTACGGATGCATGGCCAACGATAGTGAAATTACAACAGTACAAAAGCTCCCACAGAATACAAACCATAGCAAATGACTGTGGTGACAAATGTGCTTCACTTGGGGCCTCTTCATTACCAGATGACTGTACTTCATTTTCTTTGGAGATATTCAAGGACGCTAAAAAGTTCTCAATTCCAGTGTTAGGCTAAAAAAAGTGAACATTTCGTGCATGAAGACGAAAGTACAAGAACACAGAAAAAACAGAGTTTTATGTACAAAAATGATTATTAAACTTTCACCCAATTATCTTCCCAGGTGTTAAAGTTTGGGAAGATAAATTGAATAAATGGGCTTTTACCTTATTAATAGCATTTGGATAACCAATCACAACCTTTTGGTTTTCTGAGACTTCTGCACTTTCATGTCTCTTCAATAGCTTAATATTACATTTGGCAGCCCCTCCAAACGTCTATAAAAGAGTAGGAATGAGCTTTTTATGCAAATAAAACTTGTAGTTACTACTTAATAGTGTTCTCACTAAATTGCTGCAAACTGTTTAATGTGATAGTCTCCTATTTATATCATAAGAAAAAAATGTAGGGAGGGGGGCCTGTAAGCTTGGATGACCAAAAATATTACATTTTTACCTTCATTAACTTTTAAATAAGATTTAGCATTTCCTTTAATTATGAATATAGGCAATAAACCACAATAGGGATGATTCTAATTCTATTTCAATATAATTTATTTTCTCTCAAATCTTATGTATTTTATTTTAGCATCAAAACACTATTCTGGGAAAGAGTGCATAGGCTTCACCAAAGAGGTCCATGGCATGAAAAGTATATAAACCTTTTTTCTAGAAGAAAGGAAATTATAGCATAAGACTTTCAGAGGGAGAGAGCGTTAAAAGTCATGCAATTCAACCATTTTACTGATATCTAAATATAAATGGGTTCCATTTACTGAGAGCCTGCTATGTGCCAAATTCAGCCAAGATCTCTTTTTATAAATTTAACATATTACTAACTTATAAGAAGTAATTTTTTCAAATTCTACATTAAAATATAGTATACATACAGAAAATGCACACATCATAAGGGTACACGTTGAATGTTTTAGATTAAAATTTGCTATACTTTGATTATAAAATGTATACATATTTCATATCAAATAGTAGAGACTATATAAAACATAAATCTCAGCTTCCCCTACTAACTCCACAGAATTAACTGTTAACTTTGCTATGTTGATCCATATACTTTGATTGTATATATAAACATATTTCCATATATTTCATATATGTATACATATATACATTTATGTACGTAGGTATGTTTGTATGTACGTATGTATAGACTGTATACTGAGAGAAATAAGTGATCTATTTTTATCTCCATTTTAGAGATGAAGAAATTGAGGCTGACAGATGCATGAACTGCTCAAGGCCACCCAACTATTAAGCAGCAGAACCAGGGCTTCAGCTACTTCTAGCTCCAGATCCTGGACTCCAGATCCTGGACTTAGATCCTAGCTATGCACCTTCCCAGCCACGCGACGGTTAGGCTATACTTTAGCACCCTCTTGCCACACACCTAGGGATCTGATTAAAAGGGCTGCAATATTCAGTCAGATGCCACAGAGCCATGAATTACAATAAAAAGGTGGCTACTAGAAATTTAACTTTTAAGAAAGCTTACCATAATAAAACATTTAAAAAAAGATTTTAAAAAACAAAAGCTTACCTGCTTATTTGACATTTTTTGTGTCCCACTCTCAGTTTTACTCTTATACTCTTCTTTAACTAGAGGCAAGAAAAATAGAAATTTTGGTAAATTTTGCACAACAATTAAATTTACCAAGTATTTACTACTGCAAGGGACTGTGTTAAAAATTCTCAGAATTCCAAGAAACCAAAGCCCTGATCTTGAGGAACTTATCATCTGGACGAGGGGGAGAAGAGGTACCCACAGATAACAATACGGGAAAGTAAAGGTGGCATCTAATTGCGCCTTGAAGGATAACAGGTTTCCAAAGGGCAGAGTAGGAGGCTATGTATTCCAGGCAAAGGAAATAATAGGAGAAAAGACATGGAAACAGAGAGCAAGGAATGTGTTTATAAAACTCTAAACAGACCCGTCCCACTGGAGGTTAAGGAGTACAATAGAGCTTAACTGAACTGCACAAGCAGGTTGGAGCTGTAATCTACGAAGTACTGGAGACTATGGAATGAAAGGGGGTAGGCAGTGGCCATCAATCGCAGAAGGGTTCTGAGCACGTAGTGATCCGATCACAACCACGCCTTAGGAAGACTGAAATACCACAGTGGCTTATTGAATAAATAGGAGATTAAGAGACCAATTAGGAAACTATTTTAGTATAAATGTTAGGGAGAAATTAGGGGGATGGTAGAGGAAATGAAAAGGATGACTTAGAAGAGGATGGAAGAAAGAAGAGAAGGAAGGAAGGAGGGAGGGAGGGAGGGAGGGAGGGAGGGAGGGAGGGAGGGAAGGAAGGAAGGAAGGAAGGAAGGAAAAAGGAGAAGGTAAGGACGGACTGAGAGAAGGGAATAGGAGGGAGGTAAGGGGTGGGATGAGAAAGGAGGGAAGGAAGGGACAAATCTGGAAAAGAAAGGGAAGAGTAGGAACAGAGAGAGGGGAAAGAAAGTGGGAGGGGAGGAAGAGAGGAAGGGAAGGAGTAATCTTACAAAAAGGGAACAAAGAAAAAGTGAGTTGATGGATATTGACATTAAACCTGTATGGAGACACACACACAAGAAAACTAATTGGAATTCCATATAATGCAAATAGTTTACATACATCTATGTAAACAAGAATTTGAAGAGAAATCACCATTTATAGAAATTAAATATAAAATCTTTAAGCTATATTTATCAGATTTATAGGGATATTAATCTATATTAAACTTAAAATATAAAAGAAAACATAACATATTTTGCCATGTACAATGGACACTTTTTTGCCCAAATTTGTGAGGAAAAATAAGGATGTGCATTATACATGGGTAGTGCTAATTCCATATCTACATAAATGTTTTCAATTCTTTAATTTATGCTTATGAGTTAAAAGTGTAACTCTAGAAATCAATAATGATATCCATATGCAAAATAATACCCTGGAATACAATAATTGGTTTTGTTGAACTTACAATGAACTTGTAACAACAGAGAGCTCTTGGCCTTTTGTGATGTGTAAATATCCTAAATTTGTTACTGGTACATAAAATTTCTTGTGCTTTATGTCTGTTCTTGTGTCTTGTAATTATGTGTTAAATAAAATTTCTTGTACCATATGTTAAAAAATAAGTGCTAAAATTCCTTTGTAATACAAAAGGCAAGTACCTAAATGTAAAGAAATAGAAATTTGAATTAAAAAATTAAAACAAAAGATTTTTTCCCCTGAAAGTTTGGGCCAAAAACATGGATGTGCATTATACACAGAAGCACATTATACAAAGCAAAATAAAGTAGATATTGGTGCAAAAAAATAGTTTAGCACTTACCAAACTGAAGTTATAAAACCACCAAAATGTTTTAAAAAATAGCTTTTTAGAAAAATATTTTTAAAAACTATTTTAATACTACATGTACTAGATAAATACATAAAATACCAATGCATATATAATATATAATGAAATAGAATTAGGACTATGCACTTGATATTTCTTCTGCTGGAAAGCTCTTTAGCAAGCTTTCTGCATAGCTTATCCCATTCCACTCTCCTTTTATTTGGGTCTCTATTCAAATGTTATGTACTCAAACAGGCATTCCTTGACCATCCTATTTAAAATAAGACCCCTATCACTCTGTTCTCATAATCTGCTTTATTTTTAATCAGAGCACTTATCATTACTACAGATTATGAAATTTACTGTTTATTTGCCTATTATCAGATTCCACTTAAGAATGTGAAGTTCATTAGGCAGAAAAACTTGTCTGTCTTATTCACTCATGTATTTCCAGCACCTAGAGTAGTACCAGGCACATAATAGCTCAATAAATAGTAGTTCAATAAATGAATGAATAACAAATGAGTCATATTTTGAACATAAAGAGTAATTTGCTGCAATTTGGGGATACTTCAATTAAGAATAGAGAAAAAGTAAGTGCAAGGTGAAGATTCTCAGTCCTTACTGTGCTTGGAACACAGTAGATACCATGTTTCCCGAAAATAAGATATACCCCAAAAATAAGCCCCAGTTAAGATTGTCAGCCAGACGGACGCATTTAGTACATTATGACAATGTTCCAGAAGAAGATGATATGACTGTATTTGAATAAATGTAGATTGTTGTACATGAAAAAAAATAAGACAGTCTCTGAAAATACGCCCTAATGTGTCTTTTGGAGCAAAAATTAATATAAGACGCGGTCTTATTTTCAGGGAAAAATGGCGTAAGACCTGGTCTTATTTTGGGGGAAACACGGTACTACTACAGGAAGGAGAAGAGCAAAAATATACAAGCTAAGTAAGACAATATTAACAAAATATTTGTACCTATTTTTAACAAAAATCTGTAATACAATTTGGAGTAATTTAATTAGTAAGTGTTTACACAAAAAGTAATTAGATTACTTTAAATAAAATTTATCTCAAAAAGTACTCAGTGAGGAGACATCAGCACAGATGTCAGAATAAGGATCTCTAAAAATTCTCTCTTCCATAAAAGCAATAAGAAAATAGACATAAATTACTAGAATCCAAATTTTCAGAACTATGGAAGTTAATCAAAGGCTTGCGACAAATCGGGGAATGTTTATTCAAGAAAAAAAAGATTAAATCTCAGTAAGAAGAGTGAGCTTTCTGGCATTTTAACTTGCGCTAGTCTCATTTTCAGTCTCCAGCACCAGTAGCCTTGAAAAATAACAGCAAGAATTTCTGGTGAAAACCAATAACCAGAGAGATAAGAATAAGGTGGGAACTCTTTCAAAGTGTTATTCCCAACATTCTATGAGGTCAGTATTACCATGATATCAAAATCAAAGACATCACGAGACAAGAAAATTAAAAATATCCCTTATGAATATAGATACAAAAATCCTCAAAAAAAAAATTAGTAAATCTTGTAGCATATGAAAAAGATTATACTCCATGATCTAGTGGAGTTAATCCCAGGAATGACAAGTTATTTCAACATATGAAAACCAATCAATGGAATGTACCATAATAATGAATAAAGGACATAACCAATGATCATCTCAATAGACACAGAAACAGAATTTGACAAAATCTAACATCCCTATAAAATAACAAAACAAAATACCTAGGAATAGAATGGAATGTTCTCACTTAATACAGAGGATCCACCCAAACCCCACAGCTAATATTACACTTAATGTTGAAAGATTGAAAGCTTATTATTTCAGGTCATCTGTTTAGGTCTTTGATCTGTTTTCAATTAATTTTGGTACATGGTGACAGATAACAGTCTAGTTTAATTCTTTTGCATGTGGTTTTCTAATTCTCCCAGCACCATTTATTGAAGAGGCTGTCTTTTCTCCATTGTATGTTTTTGGCTCCTTTGTTGAAAATTATCTGTCCATATTTATGTGGGTTAATTTCTGGGTTTTCAATTCCATTCCACTGGTCTGTGTGTCTATTTTTCTGCCAACACCATACTGTTTTGATTATTATTGTTCTAGAAGAAAACATAGGTACTAAACTTATGGATCTTGGGTTCAAAGAGGATTTTATGAATTTGATATCAAAGGCAAGGGAAGTAAAAGCTGAAATAAATGAATGGGATTATGTCAAACTAAAAAGCTTCTGCACAGCAAAAGAAACCATCGACAAAATAAAGAGGCCACCAACTGAATGGGAGAAGATATTTGCAAACAGTGCCTCCGATAAGGGGCTAATATCCAAAATATATAAGGAATTTATACAACTCAACAACAAAAAAACAAACAATCTAATTAAAATATGGGCAGTGGACCTGCATAGACATTTCTCCAAAGAGGACATACAAATGGCCAATAAACATATGAAAAGATGCTCAACATCACTACTCATCTAAGAAATGCAAATGAAAACCACAATGAGATATCACCTCACACCAGTTAGAATTGTTATCATCAAGACAAATAATAACAAGTATTGCGGAGGCTGTGGAGAGAAAGGAACCCTCATACACTGTTGGTGGGAATGCAGACTGGTACAGACGGTATGGAAGGCAGTATGGAGCTTCCTCAAAAAATTAAGAATAAAATTACCATATGACCCAGCAATTCCTCTTCTGGGGATCTACCCAATAAAATCTGAAAACATTTATCCATAAAGACGTATGTGCTCCAATGTTCACTGCAGCTTTTTTATGGTGGCCAAGACATGGAAACAACCAAAGTGTCCTGCGATAGATGATTGGATAAAAAAAGATGTGGTATATACACAATGAAATACTACTCTGTGATAAGAAAAGATGCAACAGTGCCATTTGTGACAACATGGATAGATCTTGAGACTATTATGCTAAATCAGACAGAAAAAGTCGAGAACCATCTGATTTTACTTATATGTGGGATATAAAACTGAAAGCAGCAAAGGAGCAAGACAAATAAACAAAAACTCATAGACACAGATAATAGTTTAGTGGTTACCAGAGGTTAAGGGGTGAGGGGAGATGAGGGTAAGGGGGATCAAATATATGGTGATGGAAGGAGAACTGACTCTGGGTGGTGAACACACAATGTGATATATAGATGATGTATTACAGAATTGTACACTTGAAACCTATGTAACTTTACTAACCATTGTCACCCCAATAAACTTTAATTTAAAAAAATAAAGAAAGGTTATTCCTCTGATGAAGACAAGATAATGATGTTCACTTTCACCACTTATATTCAACATCATATTGGTGGCTCCAGCCATAGCTATTAGGCAAGAAAAAGAAATAAAAGAAATCTGGATTTTACAATAAAAAGTAAAACTATCTCTATTTGTAGGGGCCACAAAAAAATAGGGCTAACAAACAAGTTCTGCAAGTTGGAAGGATAGAAGATCAGTACACAAACGTCAGTTTTATTTCTATATATAGCCATGAACAATCAAAAATATTTTTTAAGAAAACAATTCCACTGACAATAGAAATAAAAAAGAATACAATACTTAGAAATAAATTTAACAATAAAGTGTAAGACTTGTACACTGAAAAGTACAAGACATCATTGAAAGAAATCAAAGAAGATCTAAATAAATGGAAAAACGTATTCATGGATAGGAACACTGAATATTGATATAATGATAATACCACCCAAAGTGATTTACAGATTCAAGGCAACCCCTATAAAAATTCCAGTTGCAAATTTTGCAGAAATAGATAAGCTGATCATAAAATTCATATGAAAATGCAAGGGATCAGAACAGACAAAACAATCTGGAAAAAGAAAACAAAGTTGAGGGAATCAAACTTCCCAATTTCAAAACTTACAACAAAGGAACAGTAATTATGATGGTGTGTTGTTCCCAAGAAGATGGCATACAGATCAATGGGATACAATTGAGAAGCCAGAAATAAACCCATACATGTATGGTCAATTGAGTTTTGACAAGGATGCCAAGATTCTTCAATGGCATGCCAAAAGAATTCAACGGGGAAAGAAAAGTCTTTTGGCAAATGGTGCGTGGACAGCTGGATATCCACATGCAGAAGAATGAATACAGACCCCTCCTTCATACCTACACTGGCATTCAAAAATGGAAAAAAGAACTAAATAGTAAGAGCTAAAACTGTTAGAAGAAAACAGGTGTAAATCTTTGTGACTTTGGATCAGGAAATGGTTTCTTGGGTTTGATGCCTAAAGCACATGCAACCAAAAAAAAAAAAAAAAAAAAGGTGAAGAAGAAGAGAAAGAGGAAGATGGGGGGGAGGAGGAGGAGGAAAATAAATAAGGAGGAGGAGGAAGAGGTAGCGGTGAAGGAGGAGGAGAATGAGGCGCAGGAGAAGGAGAAGGAAGAGGAGGAGGAGGAAGAGGAGGAGGAGGAACAAAAGAGATAAATTGGACTTGATCAAAATTAAAAACTTTTGTTCCTCAAGGACTTCATAAATAAAGTTAAAAGACAATCCATAGAATGAGAGCACACATCTGTAAATCAAATGTTGGATAAACATGTAGAATACAGAGTATAGAAAGAACTATTACAAATCAAGAATAAAAAGACAAGATTTCTGGTCAAGATGGCAGAGTATGTAAATGCTGTGATGCCTCCTCCCACAACCACATCAAAATTACAACTAAACTACAGGACAACCATAAGTAAGAATTGCCTGAAGTCTAGCTGAACAGAAGTCCTACATCTAAGGATATGCAGAAGAAGCTACGTGGAGACTGATAGGAGAGGCAGAGACTCAGCTCTTCCCATAGCAGGTGTGGTGTTTAAAAATTGGGAGGGATATCTCGGCTGTAGATGTCCCTCTGAAGAGTTAGGGGTCCCAGTCACACACTAAGATGCAGAGTTCAAAACACTGGTTATAACACTGCTCAGTGATCTCTGTGAGAACTTCAATAAAGAGATAGGAAACATAAGAATGGAGATAGAAAATAAAAAAGAATCGGTTGAAAATGAAGAATTCAATAATTGAAATAAAGAAGACATTAGAGGGAATCAACAGTAGGTTAGACAAAGCAGAGGACTGAATCAGCAAATTAGTAGTTAAGGCAGCAGAAACTACCCAATCAGAACAGCAAAAAGAAAATGACACACACTAGACCAGCTGTGTTTAATTGATATTTTTAGAGCATTTCACCCCAAAGCAGCAGAATATACACATTCTTCTCAAGTGCAAATGGAACATTTTCCAAGATAGACCATATGTTAGGCCAAAAAACAAGTCTCAATAAATTTAAGAAGACTGAAATCATATCAAGTGTCTTTTCTGACCACAGTGCTATAAAACTAGAAATCAACTACAACAAAAATAAAACTGAAAAACACACAAATACATGGAGACTAAATAACATGCTATTAAATAATAAATGGGTCAACAATGAGATCAAGGAATAAATCAAATAAAAAATTACTTTGAGACAAATGACAATGAAAACACAATGACCCAAAATCTATGGGACACAGTGAAGGCAGTCCTAAGAGGGAAATTCATAGCAATGCAGGCCTATCTAAAGAAAAAACTCAAATCAGCAGTCTATCTTTACACCTAATGGAAATGGAAATAGAACAGCAAACAAAGCTCAAAGTGAGTACAAGAAAGGAAATAATAAAGATCAGAGCAGAAATGAGTGAAATACACACACACACACACACACACACACACACACACACACACCAATAAAAAAGATCAATGAAATCAAGAGCTGGTTTTTGAAAAGATAAACAAAACTGACAAACCTTTAATGAAACTCATCAAGAAAAAAAGAGAGAGGACCTAAATAAAACCAGAAATAAAAGTGACAACTGACACCACAGAAATACCAAAAAATTTTTTAAAAAATACTATGAGCAACTATATACCAATAAATTCAACAATCTGGAAGAAATGTATAGTTCCTAGAAGTATACAATCTTCCAAGGCTGAATCAAGAAGAAATAAAAACGGGCAGCTGATTGGCTCAGTAGTTAGAGCACAGTGCTCATAACACTAAAGTTGACAGTTTGATTTCCACATGAGCCAGTAAGAAACAACGGCTTGAGCTTGGAGTTGAGCCACCGGTGGGCGGCCAGTTTGTTTAGTGGTTAGAGCACAGTGCTCAGAGCACAGTGCTCACAACACCAAAGTCGCCGGTTCAATTCCCACATGGACCAGTGAGCTGTGCCCTCCACAACTAGATTGGAAACAACGACTTGACATGGAGCTGATGGGTCCTGGAAAACCACACTGTTCCCCAATATTCCCCAATAAAAAAACAAAGAAACAGACACTGAACAGACCGATTACGACTAATGAAATTGAATCAGTAATCAACAAGCACCTAAAAAACAAAAGTCCTGGATCAGATGGTTTTACAGATGAATTTTAACAAACATTCAAAAAGAATTAACACCTATTCTTCTAAAACTATGCCAAAATCCAAAAGGAGGGAAGGCTCCCAAGCTCATTTTATGAGGTCACCATTACCCTGATTCCAAAACAAGAAAAAGGCATACAAAAAAGGGAAACTATAGGCCAATATCCCTGATGAACATAGATGCAAAAATCCTGAACAAAATATTAACACACTAAATTCAGCAATACATTAAAAAGATCATAAACGATGATCAAGTAGGATTCATTCCTGGTGTGCAAGGTTAGTTCAATATCTGCAAATCAAATAACGTGATACGCTGCATAAACAAAATTAAATATAAAAATCATATGATCATATCAACAGACACAAAAAAAGCATTTGACAAAATTCAGCAGCCATTTATGATAAAAACTCTCAGCAAAGTGGGAACAGAGAAAACATATCGCAACATAATAAAGACCACATATGACAACCCCACTGCTAATATCATACTCAATGGGGAAAAGCTAAAAGCATTCTCTTTAAGATCAGGAACTAGACAAGGATGCCAACTTTCACCACTTTTATTCAACATAGTACTGAAAGTTATAGCCACAGCAATTAGACAAGAAAAAGAAATAAAAGGCAAAGCATGGGAAAAGAAGTAAAACTGCCATTATAGATGATATGACAGTATATAGAGAACCCCAAATATTCCACCAAAAAACTATTAGAACTTATACATGAATTTAGTAAAGTAGCAGAATACAAAATTAATACTCAGAAATCAGTGCATTTTTATTCACCAATAATGAATTATCAGAAAGAGAAATTAAGAAAACAAGCCTATTTAAAATTACATAAAAAAATAGGAATAAATTTAATTAAGAAAGTAAAAGATCGCGACTTCCGGAAAAATGGCGAAGTGAGGTGAGCCTCTGTAAAGCTCCCCTGGAATTTACAAAGAATCGAACAACAAAACTCCACAAAGGACTCCCTGCACAGCAGACAGGCAACACGAAGAGGCTCACTACCGACTGAAATCACCTACAGGTGGGAGATTCGCGCGAGTGGAGGGAGGAGGAAAGGGAGAAGCTCGCGGAGACGGAACCGCACGGGCGCAGGACGCAGACCTAGCTCAGTGCGCCGAGCTCGCTGCTTCCCGGAACTACCGCAGCTGCGGGAGATCGGACTGCTAGGGCTCCGCCAGGGCTCCACAGGGCTGAGGGGACAGCATATAACACGACTAAACCCAACGCTCACGGCAGAGACCTCGGAGAAAAGACTGAGGGAAAAAGGCTGAAAACGGTGGTTTAAGCCCTCACTGCCGAGCAGAGAAGAGAGCCTTAGGCACTGAGACTAGCCGCCCCCTCCCTCCCCTCCCAGAGCTCGCCCCGCCCCCACCTGCCCGGTGCTAGAAGCGAAACAGTAGCAGTGTCAGATCAAAACAACAGAAAATTTGCTGTTTTGAGAACTGTGGGCACAAACACAAATTCACAGCCCAACTAGTTCCAGCAAAGAGGAGAGAGCTGTGGAAGCAGGACCGGCTGTGGTGGTGGTCGCCGCCATTGCTCTGGGCCACCTCTCACAACTCACCCCGCCCCTGACCCCACCTATCTGGGCGGATCCCTGCAGGAGTAAACAGAACTGCTGAAATATACGGGCTCTGAATCAGCAGCTGGAAGAGCTTTCGAACATCAAAAGCTCTCCGCATACCCTCCGGGACACTGCGCCCTGTGACCTAGACGAACTATTAACAGAGGAGAAGCCCGTCTCCCAGGGAATCCCCCCATTGCGTGAGAAGTTGGAATAGTGCAGAGAAAACATAGCACTACTGTGTGGGAGAAGAAAAAAAGTTGCAGTTGGAGAAATAATAAAACATTCTACCAACAAGTACTGGCAAACAAAAGAAAGACCGCTTTCTATCAACCTGTTGCAGAAGTCACTCCTGTAGATGTCTAGGAAGAGAAATAGTAAACCAGTAATCGCCATGAATAACCAAGGCAACAAGATAGCTCAGAAAGAAAGTGAAAAATCTCCAGAGAAGGCACTTAAAGATACAGAAATATGTGACTTAAATGACAGAGAATTCAAGATTGCAGTTCTGAAAAACTCAACGAGATACAAGAAAACACAGATAGGCAGTTAAAGGAACTCAGAAACTCAATCAAAGAACAGCATGAGCATTTTACGAAAGAGATTGAAATCTTAAAAAGAACCAAATAGAATTTCTGGAGATTAAGAACTCAATAGAAGAAATTAAGAATGAAATAACCAGCTTAGGTAGTAGAGTTGACCAGATGGAGGAAAGAATCAGTGACATCGAAGATAGAAACCTGGAAATGACACAGAGAAGAAGAAAGAGACTTGAGACTTAAAAGAAATGAAAGAACTCTACAAGAACTTTCTGACTCCATCAGAAAGAGCAATATAAGAATAATGGGCATACCAGAAGGAGAAGAAAGAGAGAAGAGAACAGAGAATATATTCAAACAAATTGTCGATGAGAACTTCCCAAATTTGTGGACAGAACTGGACCCTCGAATCCAAGAAGCAAATAGAACACCTAGTTACCTCAATCCCAACAGGCCTTCTCCAAGGCACATTGTATTGAAGCTGTCTAAAATCAACGACAAAGAAAGAATCCTCAAGGCAGCCAGGGAAAAGAAGACGGTAACTTACAAAGGAAAGCCCATTAGATTATCATCAGATTTTTCAGCAGAAACTCTACAAGCCAGGAGGGAGTGGAACCAAATATTCAAACTATTGAAAGAGAGAAACCATGAGCCAAGAATAATATATCCAGCAAAGATATCCTTTAGATATGAAGGAGGAATAAAGACCTTTCCAGACATACAGAAGCTGAGGGAATTTTCTAATACACGACCTGCACTACAAGAAATACTAAAGGAGGCTATACGACCACCATCAACAGGGACAATTTGTGGCAACCACAACTCAAAAAGGGGGAGAGTAAAGGCCTGAACCGGAATATGGGAATGGAGAAAGTAGGCGTGCTGAAGAAAACGGAATACTCTAAATATCAAACTTTCTTTTACATAAACTTAAGGGTAACCACTCAAAATAAATCCAGAATTGAAATATATACGAAATAAAAGAAGAAACAGAGGAAAACATCATAGAATACCACCACACAGAAATAATAGACAACAACAAAAAGGCAAAGAAACAATGGAGACACAGCCTTACCAGGAAACTAAAGATAGAATGACAGGAAATCCTCACATATCAATAATCACCCTAAATGTAAATGGACTGAACTCACCAGTAAAAAGGCACAGAGTAGTAGATTGGATCAGAAAACTAAACACAACCATATGCTGTCTCCAAGAGACACATCTCAGCTACAAGGACAAGCATAGACTCAAAGTGAAAGGGTGGAAATTGACACTCCAAGCAAATGGTACCCAGAGAAAATCAGGTGTAGCCATAATGATATCAGATGAAACAGACTTCAAGGTGAAAAAGATAACAAGAGACAAAGATGGACATTTCATAATGGTGAAGGGGACTGTACAACAAGAAGACATAACAGTCATCAATATTTATGCCCCCAATCAGGGAGCACCGAAATACACCAAGCAACTACTAACAGAACTAAAGGGAGAAATTGACCAAAACACAATTATACTAGGGGACTTAAATACATCATTGACAGCTATGGATAGATCATCCAAACAGAAAATAAATAACGAAATAGTAGCCCTAAATGACACATTAGATGAAATGGACATAATTGACATTTATAGAGCACTTCATCCTAAAACATCAGACTATACATTCTTTTCTAGTGTACATGGAACATTCTCAAGGATAGACCATATATTGGGACATAAAATCAGTCTCAACAAATTTAAGAAGATTGAAATCATACCATGCATATTCTCTGATCACAAGGCTTTGAAATTGGATATCAACTGTAAAAAGAAAGCGGAAAAACACAAATACATGGAGATTAAACAACATACTTTTAAAGAAGGACTGGGTCAAAGAAGAAATTAGAGGAGAGATCAAAAGATACATAGAAACAAATGACAATGAAAATACATCCTACCAAAATTTTTGGGATGCAGCGAAAGCAGTTTTAAGAGGGAAATTTATCTCATTACAGGCCTATCTCAAGAAACAAGAAAACTCCCAAATAAATAACCTCATGTTACACCTTAAAGAACTAGAAAAAGAAGAACAAGTAAAACCCAAGGTCAGCAGAAGAAAGGAAATAACAAAAATTAGAGCAGAACTAAATGAAATAGAGAACAAAAGACAATAGAAAAATTAATGTGACAAAGAGCTGGTTCTTTGAAAAGATTAACAAAATTGACAAACCCTTGGCTAGACTTACTAAGATAACAAGAGAGAAGACACTGATTAACAAAATCAGAAACGTAAAAGGGGAAGTTATCACGGACACCACAGAAATACAAAGGATCATCCAAGAATACTATGAAGGACTATATGCCACCAAATTCAACAACCTAGAAGAAATGGACAAGTTCTTAGAAACATATAGCCTTCCAAGGCTGAACCATGAAGAACTGGAAAATCTAAACAGACCGATCACCAGTAACTAAATTGAATCAGTCATCCAAAACCTTCCCAAAAGCAAAAGTCCGGGACCAGATGGCTTCACTAGTGAATTCTACCAAACCTTCAAAGAGGATCTAATACCAATTCTGCACAAACTCTTCCAAAAATTGAAGAAGAGACAGTACTCCCTAACTCATTTTATGAGGCCAACATTACCCTGATACCAAAACCTGGTAAGGACAGCACAAAAAAGAAAACTACAGACCAATATCTCTGATGAATAGCGATGCAAAAATTCTAAATAAAATTCTAGCAAATCGAATACAACAATGTATTAAAAAGATTATTCATCACGACCAAGTGGGGTTCATCCCCGGGGCACAAGGATGGTTCAACATCCGCCAATCCATCAATGTGATACATCACATAAACAAAATAAAGGACAAAAATCACATGATTATATCAATTGATGCAGAAAAAGCATTTGACAAGATACAACATCCATTTATGATTAAAACACTTAATAAAATGGGTATAGAAGGAAAATACCTTAACATAATAAAGGCCATATATGACAAGCCCTCTGCTAATCTCATAATTAATGGAGAAAACCTGAAGCCCTTTGCTCTACGTTCAGGAACACGACAGGGATGTCCCCTATCACCTCTGCTTTTCAACATAGTGTTAAAGTCCTTGCCAGAGCAATCAGGCAAGAGAAAGAAATAAAAGGCATCCAAATTGGGAATGAAGAAGTTAAATTATCACTCTTTGCAGATGACATGATGCTATATATAGAAAACCCTAAAGACTCCACCAAAAAGCTATTAGAAACAATCAACGAATACAGTAAAGTTGCCGGCTACAAAATCAACGCACAAAAGTCCATTGCCTTCCTATATACTAACAATGAAATCTCAGAAAAGAAATACAAAAACAATTCCTTTTGCAATTGCAGCAAAAAGAATAAAATACCTAGGAATAAACTTAACCAAGGATGTGAAAGACCTATATGCTGAAAACTATAAGACATTTTTGAAAGAAATTGATGAAGACACACAGAAATGGAAAAACATTCCGAACTCAAGGATTGGAAGAATCAACATAGTTAAAATAGCCATGTTACCCAAAGCATTATACAGACTTAATGCTATCCCCATCAAAATCCCAATGGCATTTTTTAAAGAAATAGAACAAAAAATCATCAGATTTGTTTGGAACCACAAAAGACCCCGAATAGCCAAAGCAATCTTAAGGAAAAAGAACAATAATGGAGGTATCACACTTCCTGACTTTGGCTTGTACTACAGGGCTACAATAATCAAAACAGCATGGTATTGGCAGAAAAACAGACACATAGACCAATGGAATAGAATTGAGAACCCAGAAATAAAACCACATAAATATGGACAGATAATTTTTGACAAAGAAGCTAAAAACATACAATGGAGCAAAGACAGCCTCTTCAATAAATGGTGCTGGGAGAATTGGATAGCCACGTGCAAAAGAATGAAACTGGACTGCTATTTGTCACCATGTACCAAAGTTAATTCAAAATGGATCAAAGACTTAAGCATAAGACCTGACACAATAAACTGCATAGAAGAAAACATAGGTACTAAACTTATGGACCTTGGGTTCAAAGAGCATTTTATGAACTTGACTCCAAAGGCAATGGAAGTAAAAGCTAAAATAAACGAATGGGACTATATGAAACTTAAAAGCTTCTGCACAGCAAAAGAAACCATTGACAAAATAAAGAGGCCACCAACTGAATGGGAGAAGATTTTTGCAAACAGTGCCTCCGATAAGGGCTAGTATCCAGAATATACAAGGAACTCATGCAACTCAACAACAAAAAACAAACAACCCAATTGAAAAATGGGCAGAGGACTTGAAGAGACATTTCTCCAAAGAGGACATACAAATGGCAAATAGACATATGAAAAAATGCTCAACATCACTAATCATCAGAGAAATGCAAATCAAAACCACAATGAGATATCACCTCACCCCAGTCAGAATGGCTATCATCAACAAGACAAATAGTAACAAGTGTTGGAGAGGCTGTGGAGAAAAAGGAACCCTCATACACTGTTGGTGGGAATGCAGACTGGTGCAGCCGTTATGGAAGGCAGTGTGGAGGTTCCTCAAAAAATGGTAAATAGAATTACCATATGACCCAGCAATCCCTCTCCTGGGTATCTACCCAAAAAATCTGCAGACAGTTATACAGAAGACAAGTTTGCTCCAGTGTTCATTGCCGCTTTGTTTACGGTGGCCAAGACATGGAAACAACCAAAATGTCCTTCGATAGATGAATGGATAAAGAAGTTGTGGTATATATACACAATGGAATACTATTCGGCAGTAAGAAAAGATGATATAGGAACATTTGTGACAACATGGACGGATCTTGAGAGAGTAATGCTGAGCAAAACAAGTCAGACAGAAAAAGCAGAGAACCATGTGATTTCACTGATATGTGGTATATAAACCAAAAACAACAAAAGAACAAGACAAACAAATGAGAAACAGAAACTCATAGACACAGACAATAGTTTAGTGGTTGCCAGAGGGTAACGGGGGCGGGGGTTGGGGGGGTGGGAGATGAGGGTAAGGGGGATCGAATATATGGTGATGGAAGGAGAACTGACTCTGGGTGATGAACACACAATGGGATATATAGATGATGTAATACAGAATTGTACACCTGAAATCTATGTAATTTTACTAACAATTGTCACCCCAATAAATTTAATAAAAATAAAAAAAATACACCGAAAAAAAAAAAAAAAGAAAGTAAAAGATCTGTACTCAGAAAATTATAAAACAGTGAAGAGAAAAATTAAGGAAGATACAAATAAATGGAAATATATCATGCTCATGAATAGGTAGAACATATAGTTGAAATGTTCATATGACCCAAAGTAACCTATAGATTCAATGCAGTCCCTATCAAAATAGCAATGGCATTTTTCACTGAACCAGAACAAGTAATCCTAACATTTATATGGAACCATAAAAGACCCCGAATAGCCACAGCAACCCTGAGAAATAAGAACAAAGCTGGAGGTATCACACTATCTGATAACAAATTATTCTACAAGGCTCTAGTAATCAAAACAGCATGGTACTGGCATAGAAGCAGACACATAGACCAATGGAACAGAATACAGACTCCACAAATACATCCATGCCTATATGGTCTTTAAATATATGACAAAGGAAGTAAGGATTTACACTGGTGTAAAGACCCTTTTTAAATAAATGGTGCTGGGAAAACTTGACAGATACACGCAAAAATAAAATAAAACTGGACCACCTTCTTCCGCTATATAGAAGAATAAATTCAACATTACAGACATAAATGTAAGACCCCAAAACATAAAACTCCTAGAAGAAAATATGGGAAATAAACTCTCAGACATTATTCTTAGTGATACTTTTACTGATATATCTCCTCAGGCAAGTGAAACAAAAGAAAAAATAAACAAAGGGAGTACATCAAACTAAGAAGTTTTTCACAGCAAAGGAAACCATCAACAAAACAAAAAGACATCCTAATGATTGGGAAAGATATTTAACAATGGTACATGTGATAAGGGGTTAATATCCAAAATGTATAAAAATCTCATACAACTCAACACCAAAAATAAAAAAATACAACCAATCCAATTAAAAAATGGGCAGAGGATCTGAAGAGACATTTCTCCAAAGAAGACATACAGATGGCAAATAGACATATGAAAAGATAATCAATGTCACTAATCATTAGAGAAAAAGTTGGGGTAGCCATATTTCTATCACACAAAATAGACTTCAAAACAAAGGCTATAATAAGAGACAAAGAGGGACATTACATAATGATAAAGGGATCAATCCAACAAGAGGATTTATAAACAATTATGTATCCAACATAGGAGCACCTAAATATAGAAAGGAAATATTTATAGACATAAAGGAAGAGATTGACAGTAATATAATCAAAGTAGGGGACATTTACACCGCATTGACACCAATGAGTAGATCTTTCAGACAGAAAAATCAAGAAGGAAACAGAGGCCTTAAATGACACAGTAGATCAGATGGATTTAATTGATATTTTGAGAGCATTTCACCCACAGCAACAGAATATACATTCTTTTCAAGAGCACATGGAACACCAAAATAGACCCCATGTTACGCCACAAAATAAGTCTCAATAAATTCAAGAAGACTGAAATCATATCAAGTGTCTTCTCTGACCACAATGAAATGAAACTAGAAATCATTTATAAGAAAAAAAACTGAAAAACACACAAACACATGGAGGCTAAAACACACTACTAAATAATGAATGGCTCAACAATGAGATATAGGAAAAACTAAAAAGACATCTTGAGACAAATAAAAATGAAAACACGACTCAAACACCCCTCAAACAATCTAAACTTACACTTAAAGAAACAAGAAAAAGAACAGCAAAGCCCAAAGTGAGTAGAAAACAGGAAATAATAAAGATCAGAATGGAAATAGTCTAAAAAAATATATGAAAAATTAATGAAATTAAGTGCTGGTTCTCTGAAAAAATAAACAAAATTGATAAACCTTTAAACAGACTCATAAAAAGAGAGAGATAAATTTCAATACATTCAGAAATGGAAGGGGAAAAGTGACAACTGACACTACAGAAATACAAAGAATTATGAGAAAATATTATGAACAACTAACTAAATGCCAACAAATTGGACAATCTGGAAGAAATAGATAAATTCCAAGAAACATACAATCTTTCAAGATTGAATCAATGCACCCAACATAGGAGCACCTAAATATATAAAACAGATATTGACTGACATAAAGACAGAGATCAACAGAAACACTATCATAGTGGGGGACTTCAACACACCTCTGACAACAAAGGACAGGTCTTCCAGACAGAAAATCAATATGGAAACAGAGGTCTTAAATGACACATTAGACCAGTTGGATTTAATCAATATTTTCAGAGCATTTGACCCCAAAGCTGCAGAATACATGTTCTTCTCAAGCGCACATGGAACATTTTCCAAGACAGACCACATGTTAGGCCACAGAACAAGTCTTGATAAATTTAAGAAAACTGAAATCATAGCAGTTGTCTTCTCTGACCACAGTGCTAACAAATTAGAAATCAACTACAGGAAAAAAACTGGAAGACACACAAATACATGGAGGCTGAATAACATGTTCTTAAATAATAAATGGGTCAACCATGAGATCAAGAAAGAACTCAAAAGATATCTTGAGACAAATGAAAATTCGACGACCCAGAATCTATGGAATGCGGCGAAAGCAGTCTTAAGAGGGAAATTCATAACACTGCAGGACTACCTAAAGAAACAAGAAAAATCACAAATCAGCAGTTTATCCTTACATTTAAGGGATCTGGAAAAAGGACAGCAAAGTAAGTCCAAAGAAAGTACAAGGAAGGAGATAATAAAGATAAGAGCAGAAATAAATGAAATAGAGACCAAAAACACAATACAAAAGGTCAAAGAATCCAAGAGCTGGTTTTTAGAGAAGATAAAATCGACAAACCTTTAGCCAGACTCATAAAAAAAAAAAAAGAGAGAGGACCCAAATTAATAAAATCAGAAATGAAAGAGGAGAAGTGATAATAGATATCACAGAAATACAAAAAAATTTAAGAAATTACTATGAGCAACTATATGCTAATGCTAACAAATTAGACAATCTGGGAGAAATGGGAGAATTTTCTAGAAGCATACAACCTTCCAAAGCTAATTCAAGAAGAAACGGAAAACCTGAATAGACTGATTACTACCAGGGAATTACTACCAGACGGCTTTACAAGTGAATTTTACAAAACATTCACACACACACAAAAAAAGATTATCACCTATTCTCCTCAAACTATTCCAAAAAATCCAGAAGGAGGAAAGGCTCCCAAACACTTTTTACAAGGTGACTATCACCCTGATTCCAAAATCAGACAAAGACATTACGAAAAAAGAAAACTATAGGCTGATATTTCTAATGAACATAGATGCAAAAATCCTCAACAAAATATTAGAGAACAGAATTCAGCAATACATTAAAAAGATCATACACCATGATCAAGTGGGATTCATTCCTGGTATGCAAGGTTGGTTCAACATCCACAAATCAATTAATGTGATACACCACATTAACAAAATGAAAAATAAAAATCATATGATCATATCAATAGATGCAGAAAAAGCATTTGACAAAATCCAGTGCCATTTATAATAAAAACTCTTAAGAAAGTGGGAATAGAGGGACCATATCTCAACATAAAAAAGGCCATATATGATAAACCCACAGCTAACATCATACTCAATGGGGAAAAGCTAAAACCATTCCCCTTAAGATCAGGAACAAGGCAAGGTTGCCCACTTTCTCCACTTCTATTCAACATAGTTCTGGAAGTTCTAGCCACAGCAATCAGACAAGAAAAAGAAATAAAGGGCATCCAAATTGGTAAAGAGGAAGTAAAATTGTCATTATATGCAGATGACATGATACCACATATAGAGAACCCTAAAGACTCCACCAAAAAACTATAAGAACTGATAAATGAATTTAGTAAAGTAGCAGGATACAAAATAAATATTCAGAAATCATACCAATAATAAAATATCAGAAGGAGAAATTTAAGAAAACAGTCCCATTTACAATTGCTTCAAAGACTATAAAATACCTGGGAATAAATTTAACCAAAGAAGTAAAAGAGCTGTACTCGGAAAACTATCAGACACTGGAGAGAGAAATTAAAGAAGATAAAAATAGATGGAAACACATACCATGCTCATGGATAGGAAGAATTAATATTGTTAAAATGTCCATACTCCCTAAAGCAATATACAGATTCAAAGCAATTCCTATCAAACTATCAAGGACATTTTTCACAGAAATAGAACATACAATCCTAAAATTTAAATGGAACCATAAAAGATCCCAGATAGCCTGGGCAATCTTGAGAAATAAGAACAAAGTGGGAGGCATCACGGTACCTGACATCAAATTATACAACAAGGCTACAGTAATCAAAACAGCATGGTACTGGCATAAAAACAAGACACATAGATCAATGGAACAGAATAGAGAGCCCATGAAAACAAAAGCCTATGTGGTCATTTAATCTACAACAATGGAAGCAATAATTTCTGGTGGGGTAAATAGAGTCTATTAAATAAATGGTGCTGGGAAACCTGGACAGATGCATGCAAAAAATGAAACTTGATCACCGCCTTACACCATATACAAGAATAAATTCAAAATGGATTAAAGACTTAAATGTAAGACCTGAAACCATAAAACTCCTAGAAGAAAACATAGGAAGAAAGTTTACAGACATTACCCAGAGTAAGATTTTTACTGATATATCTCCTCAAGCAGGGAACTAAGAGAAAAAATAAACATGTGGGATTACGTCAAACTAAAAAGTGTTTTCACAGTAAAGGCAACCATCAGTAGAAGAAAAAAGGATCCTACTGATTGGAAGAAGATATTTGTCAATGATATATCTGATAAGGGATTAATATCCAAAATTTATAAAAAAACTTACTCAACTCAACTCCAAAATAACAAACAACCCTTTTTAAAAATGGGCAGAGGACATGAAGAGACAATTTTCTAAAGAGGACATACAGATGGCAAACAGACACATGAAAAAATGCTCAACCTCACTAATCATTAGAGAAATGCAAATAAAAACCACAATGAGATACCACCTCACTCCCGTAAAAATGGCTATCATCAATAAATCAACAAACAACAAGTGCTGGTGAGGATGTGGAGAAAAGGGAGCCCTTGTGCATGTTGGAAGGATTGCAAATGGGTGCAGCCACTATGGAAAACAGTATGGAGGCTCCTCAAAAAATTAAAAATAGAACTATCTTACACCCAGCAATTCCACTCCTGGGTATCTATTCAGAGAAATCCAAAACTCTAATTTGAAAAAATTTATGCACCTCTATGTTTACTGCAGCACTATACACAATAGCCATGACATGGAAACAACCGAAATGTCCATTGGTAGACGACTGGATTAAGAAATTGTGGTACATTTATACAATGGAGTATTACACAGCCATAAAGAAGAATGAAATCTTACCATTTGCAACAACATGGATGACCTAGAGAACCTTATGTTAAGTGAAATAAATCAGACAGAGAAAGACAAATATCATATGATCTTACTTATATGTGGAACCTAAAGAAAACAACAAATGAACGAACTAATCAGAAACAGCCTCAGAGATATAGAGGAAAAACTGAGGGTTGCTAGATGTGGGGGGGTGGAGATGAAGGAGAAAGTGAGGAGTTAGAAAGCACAATTGGTAACCATAAATTTGCCATGGGGATATGAAAGTCAGCTTGGGGAATATAATCAATAATGTGAAGATTTTGTAGGGTATCCGATGGACACTTATTAGGGAGACCACTTCATGGATGGTGTAGATACCTGATCACTGCACTGTACACCTGAAGCTGAAGCTGAATAATAATGTCAACTATATAAATATGTCAACTATAATTTTATATATCTATATATACATATAATATATATATTATATGTATATATTATATGTATATATATAAAATTATAGTATACATATATATATATATATATATATATATATATATATATATATATAAGTAAATATATATATACACACACACATATATATATACACACACACACAGTCACAAGAAGTGGAGTACAGCATTAGGGAATGGAGATAGAGAAAATGTAACAGCTGTAGGTGATGTCAGAAGGGTAGTAGACTGGGGGAGGGAGGTTATCACTGTGTGAGGGATATAAAAGCACTGTATGAGGGATATCACTGCACTGTACACCTGAAGCTGAATAATAATGAATGTCAACTATAATTTTATATATATGTATATAAATATATATATATACACACATATATATGTGTATATATGTGTATATATATGTGTGTGTATATATATATGTGTATATATATATGTGTATATATATATATATATATATATATATACATATATACACACATACACATACACACACACAGTCACAAGAAGTGGAGTACAGCATTAGGGAATGGAGATAGTGAAAATGTAACAGTTGTAGGTGATGTCACAAGGGTAGTAGACTGGGGAGGGAGGTTATCACTGTGTGAGGGATACAAATGACAAATGTCTAACTATTACATTGCTTTGTATACCTTAAACTAATAAAAAATTAGATAAAATAGACTGAATCAAGAAGAAACAGAATATTGTAATACCAGTTTATGCTGTCTAACCCCTTCCCCTTCTTCCTCATCCCCACCACCCTCCCTTCTAGCAACCATCAATTTTTCCTCCATCTCTCTGAGACTATATCTATTTACTTTGCTCATTTATCAGATGTTTAGATTCCACATATAAGTGAGATCATATAGTATTTGTCTTTATCTGACTGACTTCATTAACATAATGTTCTAGGCCTATCCATATTGTTGCAAATAGCAAGATTTCATTCTTCTTTATGGCTGCATAATACTCCATTGTATAACTGTACTACAGTTTCTTAATCCAGTCATCTACTGATGGGCATTTGGTTGTTTCCAAGTTTTGGCTATTGTAAATAGCACTGCAATAAACATAGGGGCGCATACTTTGTGAGGGGTGAAATGTCTGTTTCATTGCTTTGTACACTTGAAACTAATAATAAAAAAATAAGTGAATAAAAAAAAAAAAAAATGAGGAGACTAAAAAAGGAAAAAACAAGAAAAAAAGCCAGTCAGGTTATTTATTATATACTCCTTTACACAGAAAATTCATTTCTAAAATGGCAATACTCATAACGTGCCCTACATGGGAGTTTTATAAAGATTAAATAAAGTAATACTATTCAAACAAAAAAAAGAGAAGAAACAAAAATCTGAACAGAATGATTACTACTAATTAAATCTAATCAGTAATCAAAAAACTCCCAACAAACAAGTCCTGGACTGGATGGCTTCACAGCTGAATTTCACCAAATATTCAAAGAAGAATTAGCATCTATCTTTCTCGAATTATTCCAAAAAATGCAAGAGGAGGCAAAGTTCCCAAGGTCTTTTTATGAGGCTACCATTACCCTGATTCCAAAACCAAAGACAATACAAAAAAAGAAAATTATAGGTTGCTATCTATGATGAACATAGATGTAAAAATCATGAACAAAATATTAGCAAACTGAATCCAGCAATACATTTAAAAGATCGTACACCATGATCAAGTGGGATTTAGTGTTAAGACGCAAGTTTAGTTCAATATTCACAAATCAATTAATGTGATACACCACATAAACAAAATGAAAGGTAAAAATCATATGATCATATCAATAGATGCATCAAAAGTGTTTGAAAAAATCCAGCATCCATTTATAATAAAAACTCTCAGCAAAGTGAGAATAGAGGGAACATACTTCAACATAATAAAGCCCAAATATGACAAAATCACTGCTAACATCATACGGTTTGGAGGTTCCTCAAAAAATAAATTCGCTTCTGGGTATTTATTAGAAGAAATTCAAAACACGAATTCGGAAAGTTATACACAGCCCTGTGTTCACTGCAGAACTAGTTACAATAGCCAAAATATGGAGGCAATCTCGGTGTCCATCAATAGATGATTAGATAAAGAAGAGGTGATACATAGCATATACAATGGATTATTACTCAGCCATAAAAAAAGGATGAAATCTTATCTTTTGCGACAACATGGATGGGCTGAGAGTGTATTGCTGTCAGTGAAATAAGACAGACTGAGAAAAACAAATACCACATAATCTCACTTATATGTGGAATCTAAAGAATAAAATACACAAACAAACCAAACAGAAACAGACTCAAATACAGGGAACAAACTGATGGTTGCTAGAAGGGAGGGGTTTGGGGATCTGGGTAACAACGGTAAAGGGATTAAGAAGCACAAATTGGCAGTTACAAAATAGTCATGGGGATGTAAAGTACAGCATAGAGAATATAGTCAATAATGTTGCAACAACTATGTATAGTACCAGGTGGGTACTAGACTAACCGGGGGGGATCACTATATAAATTATAAATGTCTAACAACTATGCTATACACCTGAAACTAATATAAAATAATATTGAACATCAACTGTAACTGAAAAAAATCTTTTTAAATAAATTAAAAAGCTTAAAAGACAGACAATAACAAGTGTTATGGAGGATGCGAAGAAATTAGAAGCTTATACATTGCTGGTAGAAATATAAAATGGTGCAACTATTTTGGAAAACAGTCTGATAATTCCACAAAAAGTTAAACATAGAGTTAACATATGACTCAGTAATTCTACTAATTCATATATATCCAAGAGAACAATACAGGAAACCCCCTTATGACACGGCACTCTATAACACGGTTTCGCTCTAACACGTTGGAGAATTGGAGAAATCCCCGAACAACACGGAGCTTAATAAGAGCTTTTAAGAGCAAAAGATATCTCATTCGAAATTAGGGAAATCCCCGAACAACACAAAACGCAATAAAAGCACAGTAGTGATGACAAAGAAAACATTATTTAGTACATATTAATACTCTATACTTTTGGTGAAAATTGCTTTAATAAAGATATTTCTCTTAATTATAAAAATATAATAGTATGTTTTTTTAATTTTTAGAACCTAATACCCTTTTTTGCATTAAATCTTTGTTTCATATAACACGGATTCGCGTAACACGGCATTTTTAAGTAACCTAACAACCATGTTATACGGGGGTTACCTGTAAACATATGTTCACACGAAAACTTGTACACAGATATTCACAGCAGCATTATTCATTACAGCCCCCAAGTGGAACAACCCAAATGTCCATCAATAGATGAATGGATGAACATAATGTAGTATTCATTCAATGGAATGTTATTCAGCTATAAAAAGTAATGAAGTATTGATACATGCTGCCACATGAATGAACCTTGAAAACATTATGCCCAGTGAAGGAGTCCAGTCATAAAAGGTCACATATTTTATGATTCCATTTATATGAAATGTCCAGAACAGGCTAATCCATAGAGGCAGAAAGTAAATTAGTGGTTGCCAGGGGCTGGAGGAATGACTGCTAATAGGTATGATTTTTCTTTTTGGGGTGATGAAAATGTTCTCAATTTACATAATAGTATTAGTTGTACAACTTTGTGAAAATAGGAAAAACGTCACTTTAAAAGGACGTATACTTTAATAGGATGAATTTTATGCTATGTGAATTATAATTCAGTAAAGTTGTTAATTCATACAAATAAAAAGAAGCAGTTAAAACTACAAATATAATTTTCTAACCTAAAACTTACATTTTCTGTGAGGCTCATGTTTTCTTTGCTGACATTTAACATCATTGTCATGTAAGCCAGATTTATGCTGTAGAGCTACTTGACTTATTTCTTGAGGTAGAACTGCAACCTGAAAGTTAAAATTTTTACAAATGATTTAAACAAACTCTTAATATTGTAACTAGACCATTACTACAACGTTTAATAAATATTTTATTATTTTTATAAAAAGGAGGTAACTCATTAGAAAAAAAAGGAATGAAAAAAGGTATAGAGAATTTTAAAGAAACACTCAAATTCTACCACCCAGAAATAACCATCATTAACTAAATGATCATCACTTGATTAGACATTTCTCTCTGCATCACTTAGATAGCAAGATACATAGAAAATTATCATTTTACAAAAATGTTACTTTCAATAGGAAAAGTTAAATCTAATTTTGCTTGAAGTTAATACAGAAACTAAAGAACAGATTAAACTTTAGGTACATGTTTCTTCATAACAGAAATACCAGCTTCTAAAGATTCCTCTAGATTTGCTTCAAAATAATCCTACCGCTGGAGTGGGTGGGGCTGGGAAATGAGTGGGTGTTACAGAAGACATGTGCAAGGTAAGCGAGGAGTACCTATGGGCTCATTATACTATTTTCTTGACATCATTATTTTTTAAATTTCCACTGAAAAGTTTTTGAAAATTCATCATTTCTGCCTCTGATATCAAAGCTGAGGATTAGTCCTTCTTCATCCCTTCTCTCAATACATGATTTTTATTAACTAGTATTTAGATTCTCAAGGTTTTCAAATGATGGAAGACTGCTATCGGACAGCAAGACTGATTATAAAGTTCCAGTAATAGAGACAGTGCAGAAATGAACAGAATTAGCAAAATGATATGAGTAAGTTTCATCTAAGATCATATCATATCCCATTGTTTTCTGATAGAGAGAAGTGGCCTGAAGTTAAAAAGATATAGCTAACTTGCCACAGTTACGGTGGAAGAAACAAAAGCAGAGGCTGTAGATGTTCAATACAAATGTACTATTTCATAATCTTGCTTTTGGTGGGCCCTATTTATTTTCTTCTGAGCACAGACAAATGAACACTGGGTACAAAGGCACATCGTGTCCTTGTTGACACGCTTGAAAACAGCTGTGACACACCCCAGTGGGAAGGCGGGTCAAAGGGGCACAGATGCACAGAACACTGAGGATTCTTCCACCCTGAAGGGTCAAGAAGACCTTTCTGTCTGCATAGCACAATAGCTGGTGGAGTTTGGCCCACAGAGGTACATTATGGGGACTGTGACTCTAAGGAAGGGAATTAGAACATCAGGATTAACAGAGACTGGCATGAACAAATATTGTGTGTTAAGTGTCTATTATGTGCCAGGGATGGTAAGATGTACTTTGCAGCCATTATCTTAATGTCATTATAACAACGCTATAATCATAAAAATGCTATGGTAGATTTTTATTCCATTATGTAGATGAGTAAACTGAGGTTCAAAGTGATAATTTGGTTATAGCATTAAATAATAGGAGAGCTGGAATTTCAGTTCTTAATTCATTCCAGAGAAAACATATGCCATAAGTTCAATTAGAAAGAAAACATTCTAGCTTTGAGTATAGTTTTTTGGGTTGTTTTATTTGATATCTAAATAAAGCTATTTGTGTCAGTCACGTTGTCACATTTTGCCAATAAAGGCTTAAATTTTTTTTGAAGATTTTTTTTTAGAGCCGTTTTAGGTTCATAACAAAATTGAGAGGAAGGTCCAGAGATGTCCCATGTACCCCTGGTCCCCACACACGCAGCCTCCCTCACAAGAGTGGTATGTTTTTTACAATTGATGAACCTACACTGACATATGACTATCATCCAAAGTCCACAGTTTACACTGGGATCATTCTTGGTGCTGTACCATCTGTGGGTTTGGACAAACGTAAAATGACGTACATCCACCATTATAATTATAGCGAGGATGAAAAAGAGGCTTTGTAATAATATCTAACTGAAAGTAACCTCACAGGGTGATCTGATTATAAATTCCTAACTGGGCAGCTTATGGTGGGTAGTATGCTTCACGCCTGGAACTTTCCTAATAAAAGATTATTTTTGCCTTAAGCTAAGCCCTGTCCATTGTTTCTGTGCATCTAGGTTAACACACCTTTGAAATGCCTCTTTTTCAGATCCCTCAGAAGTGTAACCACCCTCAAGAAAGCGTATAATCTTATCCTGTAATCTAATCATAAGTATTTCCCGGTCTTGCTTTCTCCCGCTTTCATGTAAGTTTCCTTATATTCCCTCCTTACTTTCAAATGCATAAAAGAAATTGCAAACTGTCATTCTGGGGAGCATCTCGGATCTTGCTTCCTGGCATGTTGTCAGTTTGGCTCAAATAAACTCTTATAAAAATTCTTTACAGGTTTGGACATTTCTTATGTTGAGAATAGTATCATGTAGAGTATTTTTCAGTATCCTAAAAGTATTCTGTGCTCTGCCAGTTCATCCCTCCTTCTCTCCTTAACCTCTGGGAACCACTGACCTTGTTACTGGTTCCATAGTTTTGCCTTTTCCAGAAGCTTGAATTTTTTTTTTTCATCATGTTGAGTTTTCCAGAATTTGTTCATCGGATGAGTATCAGGCTGCTTTTTAATGTCTCATGGATATAAGTGTTATGTGTGGTGGCTCCTAATTCTTGCAACATATAGGAGACGAAACACTGGAGTATTCAACTGATATAAATAAGGAAATAGCAACCAATAACAAGAGATGCATGCAGAAGATTCTTAGGAAATATGGCATCAAAAGTTGAGTTCCATCTCAAGGAAACAGGTGGTAACATGACTAGTAGATTTTAACTGACCCTTGGGGAAATTTTGGTAGTGAGAGAGGAAAGGCATCCTAAGTGGAAGGAACAAGAACAGATAACCTGAAATGAAAATTATCTGTGGGAAAGGGAAAGTAAAGAGACCAATCTGACTGAAACAGACCATTTTACCAAATAATTGGACATACTTTATATAAGAATTAGGTAAGGTTAAATTATAAAAGGTCTAATTATTAGTTTGAGTTGAGGCTAAATTCCAGCAGTACTAAACAGGGAGCCCCATTTGAATAACACTATTTTAGGGCTAGAAAAGACCTCTGAGATGATCTAAGTCCAATAACTTACTTTTATACATAAGTCAAAGAGGACCAGGGAAATCAGATTTGCTCTATTTGAGTCACAAAACCTGATTTCCTGATTCTGAGTCCAATAGCAGATTTATCAAACCACACTGCCTCACGGCATAAACTGAGTTCAAACTCAGGAGCGCTAATTAATTATTCTTTATCTAATTATTCCACAGGGCCAAGACAAATTAAAGGGTCTTTAGGAAAGACCCTTTCCTAAAGACAGTATTACGTAAGAAGAACTAGAAAAGAAAGAGAAGAAACAGGAGACAGAGACAGGAGGTTAATCAGGCCTGGGATGACGATCTAAGGTCCATTTGTGGGAACTGAGTAAACGGTTTGGGGTTTCATTGTAAAAAAATATTACAGAGAAAGAGTAAAAATACACACACACACACATACACACACACACACACACACACACACACACACACACACACACACTCAGAGGGTGCCAAAAAAATGTATACACATTTGAAAGGAAAAAACTGTATTAAAATTGTAGTACTCAATATATACCGATAACAAAAGATGAATACAAGTCACAAGTATACTTTTTTTGGCCATATATACATATACATATACATATTCTCAAATTCTATGTCCAGTTTGGACATCTTCCATGAGCTACATACTCAATGGCCAACTCCACATCTTCCCTTAAACGTTTAACATACATCTCAAACTTACCATGTTCAAAACTGAACTCTTGATCTTCCTCCACAAACCTGCTTGACCTGCAATCCTCCCCACTCAGTTAATAGCCATTCTAGCCTATTAGTTACTCAGACCTTAAGAGTCACATCCTTTAATCCATTCTTTCTCTTTTACCCCCAGATTGAATTCATCATCAGCTGACAATCCCTTCCAAATATGTCTAGAATTTGACTACTTCTCACAGGCTCCTACTACCCTGGTCTAAGTCCTTATCAACTCCACCTGGTTGATTTCTGTAGTCTCCTAACTAATCTGTTTCCTACCTGGTTCCTCTACATCCTGTTCTCAAAATAGCAGGCAGAGTGATCCTATTAAAATATAAGTCAGATCGTTTTATACTGCTGCTCAAAACCCTCCACTGATTTCCCATCTCACTGCGTAAAAGTCAACGTCTTTATAATAGCCCAGAAGGTCCTGCCTTGATATCAACATGTCACTTCTCTATTACATTTCCTACAACCCACCCTACTAATTCATCCATAATGGTCTTTTTCTTCCTTGAGTATGCCAGGATCGTCCCTCTAACAGGGCCATTGAATTTGTCTGGAATATTCTCCTCTGATATCTATATACCTTACTCTTCATTTCATTCAAATCTTTGCTCAAATTTCACCTGACAATTCCATTTAAAACTGCAAAACCTCCCCTTTAGCCCCTCAACATTTCCTGTCTTCTTCCCTGCAATTTTTCTCCAACGTGTATATTTTGGTCTAAGATAGCATGTAATTTACTTATCTTACTTATTGTCCTCTCCTTCAAGAACATTAATTGTATGAGGCTAGGATTTTTGTTTAAAGCTATATTCTCACTGCATAGAACAATGCCTGGTACATTCAATAAGTATGTGTTGGATGAACGATAATAAAGCCCTCCTGAAGAACGAATGAGTGGTTAGCAGTACCAAATACATTAAAGAGGAAAAGAGGGTTTGAAAATCTGCACACGGACTATATTTAGGTAGAAACGATTTATGGATGATATAAGGAAACTTTATAATAGCACATTGGCAGAGAGACCTGTGCACTTTGTCACTCTCACTTTTTATATTTATTTCAGTCATTCCCTTTGCTATTTTCCCCTTTCTAGCTCTGACAACACCACCATCACTGGCGTCCCTCAGGGTGCAGGCTACTGGTTTATAAACTTGACAGAATATTCCCTCTTGACCTAAGCTAAGAAGAAAGGTCAGTAACCTGCAAAAAATGTAGTAGAAATTCATTCCTGTTCTCTTTTGTTTTCTTTGTCTACCTTTTTCGCAGAATTTCTTTCCTTTTCTTGATCGCTATCAGGGAATGTGAATTTGCTCATTCCTCTTTAAGAATACCAACTGCCAGCATAAAGCTATACATTCAAGTGGAAATGAATAACTTAATGAGCACCATTTAGGCCTTTGTTGAGTTTGAAATATAGTTATTATGATTGTGTAAACAACTAAAAAAATCCAAAACTGACTTAAAAGAAAAATGGTCTATATTTTCACTCACTGGTCAAAAAACTTATATATGGCTGAACAGAATTATGCAAATTCATGATCAAAACTGTTATTTCTCTGTGAGATTTCAGGAGAACAAAAATCATTACATACCTGAAAAAGAAATATAAAATTAAATGTCCATCAAACAAGACATACTAACCTTTTCTTGTAGAGCTGGCTGAAAGTGTGGAACCTTTCCAGATCCCTGTAAGGACTGCCAAATGTTGCAAAATTCATCATCATCTTTAGTAAGTATCTGGCAAAGCAAAATAAATTTCTTAAGGAACAGAAACATTAAAAAATAAAGCTTCATATGAAAAATCAAATAATTTATTCATCAAAATTATTTAGCAGTAAAGAGGATGTTTAATTTTCATTATATGAAATCTCATTTCTTTTTTTCTGGAGCTCAGTATAGGCATCATAAAGATACTCTATTGGAGTGAAAATGGCTTTCTTCACTCCATCTGTAATTGGTTTTGAATGGTTTTATTGAAAAGCATTTGAAGCATAACAAATGCTGTAAAAGATTATACTGAATCAATATCCCCACCAACAGACTCTTTTTGTCTTCCAATGTGCTGATATATTATCCCATTTACACTAACATCTAATGATTTTATTTTTAAAATCTCCATCTTACACAAAAGCAATCTAATAGATTAAAAATGAGCTATTACTTATGGGGAATTGTTTTCATATAGTTTAAAACTCTGGAAAAAACATGCACCAAAATTTAACAGTGGCTACCTATGAGACTTGAGAGGATTTTTGCTTCTGTTTCGTTTGTTATTATCTACTAATCTGTGTTTTCTAATTAGTCATAATCCAAACATTATTTGGATTAAAAAGTGTGGTTAAGATTTGTGGCCATGGAATTAAATAAAGTAAAGTGTCTCACACAAAACAATTTGATTTTTGTCACCGGGAAGATGAAATAAAGGAAATCACCCATGAGTTACATGGTGGGAACTTAAAAATTGCTTCTGATAAACATGATATAGTCCTCTTTTATCTTTCAAATTAATGTTATTTTATAACAGATAGCATAGGACATTTGGCTTATATAAAAAAAGTTTAAATGTTAATTTCAAAGCAAATGTATAAAGAGAAAAAAGACATTCTCAAGCTAATTATTATATAAATAAATATCTTTCTTCTTTAATATAACTGTAATCTTATAACTAGGTACTCATAGAATTCTATCAATAGCATTCTTTACTAGCCTATTAGTTTAAAACAAATCTGGAAGTGACTCGAACCAAAACTTTTCTAAAAACTAAGTCAAATCAGGTTTCCATTTATAGTCAGCTTGTGATTTCTAAAGGGGGTAGAGAGAAATTAAAGACTAAGAGTCTTACTTGTGTAGGAACAAAAAGTGATTGCGGGGAATGGTTCAGGCCTCCCAAATGCCCACACGAAACTGACGGATTTGAGCTATAGTGATTCACAGCTGGCTGTGGTTTCACAATGGCTGTCAACTTCTGATTTCCAGTTTCAGCACGACTCCCATGAGAAAGGTTCACCAAGGCACTCGTTGGCAGCCGATAACCCCTACCAGGCGAGCATCTAAAAACAAAATCAGGGTCAGAGGGAAATAATACTAAACGTGCTATGGAGAAGAATGAGACAATTTGGGGGTGGACAGTCCATAATCCACATTAATAAATATTACTTTTAAATTCAGTAGAAGAACTCGAAATCATAGAAAAATCTCAGGTTATAAGATGATGCATTTCAGAAGAGTTTCTAAATAGACTAGTCAGTGCTACCACATGGGGAAAAAACTGTTCTAGAGGTGTAGTTCTTTGTGTAGGTGTTCGTATGTGTGTGGGTTAGTTTGCCATCAGGCGGCCTGCAACTTAATAGCTGAGAATGACTACAAGTTTATGAATTAAATGTCAAATTCGTTAAAAGACTGTGGTTTGTACAGTCTGGGTTATGAAAGCCCAGGAGCTATCCAAGTGTGGAGCCATTCTCAGTATGGCTTTAAGTATGGCTCTATCTCTGTGACAGGGCAAATGTTAGCTTTGATCACATTTGTCTCCAGGTACATTGTTGAGTCCAGCCGTTTGTTAATCCCATCTTAAAGTTCTAGACATGGAAAGGCTTAAGAGATAAATATTTGTGATTTCTTTCCTTCCTGGCCCAGATAGAAGTGTTAGATATTAAAATAAGCCTTCTCTTGTCAAAACTTTTGAACGCTATCACCTACATTTTTTCTCTCTGAGAATATAATTTTCTTATGTTGCAAGATCATGGAGAAGTAGCATTATTTAATGAGAAATCTTTGTAAAATTTCCAGAAAATATTTTTGTGAGAACGATAACTATAGATTCTGCATTATAGAAATGAACGTACTATAGACAAGTAATTTTTTTACAGCTCTCTATCAGTCAAGAAATCCATTGCTTCTACCTAGAAGGGGAAAAAAAGACACTGAGAAAAAAGTTAATGACCACAAAAATAAATTTTCAGTTATTGGGTTAAGGTTATTGGTAACCAAACATTTCTGTGAAAAATAAAATCACATATGGGATCCGGACTCTGCTGCTGCATTTGAAGAGTACAAACAGTAAAGTCTTTGGGTAAGAGGCACATTCAAATTGCAAAACCACAATAAATGCATTCTGAGGGTGATCACTTGCTATAAGAACTAAAAATTGTGATTTTATGCAAAGAAGTTAAGAGACTAATCAATTGTTTATTTTAATTACCTACTAATCACAACAGAGAAGAAAAAGAAAAACTTGGCTAAATTTAGTTAAGTTTTCCAGCCAGTTTCTATTTAAAATTTTTTAAAAAAACTTTCGGTGTGTTAATTGTTTATTTTTCAATTACAGTTGACTTACAATATTATATTAGTTTCAGATGTACAGCATAGTGATTAGATATTTATATAACTTATGAAGCAATCGACCCAATAAATCTAGTACCCATCTGACACTATATAAAGTTATTACAATATTATTGACTATATTCCCTATGATATACTTTGTATTCCCAGGACTACTGTGTAACTACGAAATTGTATTTCTTAATCCCTTCCCCTTTTTCACCTATGCCCCCAAACCCCTCCCATCTGGCAATCTCAAAATGTTCTCTGTATGAGTTAGTTTGTGTTTTATTTGTTCATTTTTTAGATTCCACAATAAGTAAAATCATATGGTATTTGTTTTTCTCTTTCTGACTTATTTCACTCAGCATAATATCCTCTAGGACCATTCAGGTTGTTGCAAATGACAAGATCTCACTCTATTTTATGGTTGAGCAATATTCCACTGTATATATGTACCACATCATCTCTTTTTTTTTTTTTTTTTTAACGATTTTTTCATTGGGGAAGGGAAACAGGACTTTATTGGGGAACAGTGTGTACTTCCAGGACTTTTTCCAAGTCAAGTTGTTGTCTTTTCAATCTTAGTTGTGGAGGGCGCAACCCAGCTCCAGGTCCAGTTGCCGTTATTAGTTGCAGGGGGCACAGCCCACCATCCCTTGCGGGAGTCGAGGAGTCGAACCGGCAACCTTGTGGTTGAGAGCCCGCGCTCCAACCAACTGAGCCATCCCGGAGCTCAACAGCAGCTCAGCTCAAGGTGCTGTAGTCAATCTTAGTTGCCGGGGGTGGAGCCCACCATCCCTTGCAGGAGATGAGGAGTCAAATAGGCAACTTTGTGGTTGAGAGCCCACTGGCCCACGTGGGAATCGAACTGGCAGCCTTTGGTATTAGGAGCACGGAGCTCCAACTGCCTGAGCCACTGGGCCAGCCCCCACATCATCTTTTTATCTATTCATCTACTGATGGACACTTCTATATCTTGGCTATTATAAATAATGCTGCAACAAACATATAGATGCAGTTATCTTTTAAAATTGGTGTTTTAAGTTTCTTCAGATAAATACCCAGAAATGCAAATATTGGGTCTTTGTCTCGTTATAGCCTTTGTTTTCAAGTTTATTTTGTCTGATACAAGTATTACTACCCCAGCTTTATTTTATTCATTTCCATTTTCATGAAACATCTTTTTCTCATCCATTTACTTTCAGTCTGTGTCTTTCGATCTGAAGTGAATCTCTTGCAGGCAGCACACTTAAGGGTTTGTTTTGTTATCCATTCAATCACATTATGCCTTTTGATAGATAATGTAGTTATTGCCATTTTATTATTCACTTTTTTTAATCTTTACTATTTTTTTCTTATTTTCTAAAAGCAGTCCCTTTCACATTTTTTGTAATACTCCTTTGGTGATAACGAATTCCTTTAGTTTTTTGTCTGGGAAGCTTTTTATCTGTCCTTTGATTCTGAATGATAGCTTTGTAGGGTAGTGTAATCTTGGTTGTAGGTCCTTGTTTTTTATCACGTTGAATATTTCATGCCAATCCCTCTGGCCTGCAAAGCTTCTGTTGAGAGATCAACTGACAGTCTTATGGGAGCTCCCTTGTAGGTAATTGAATGCTTTTTTCCTGATGCTTTTAAGATTTTCTCTGTCTTTAGCCTTTGGCATTTTAATTATGATGTGTCTTGGTGTGGGCCTATTTGGGTTCATCTAGTTTGGGACTCTGTGCTTCCTGGGCTTGTACGTCTATTTCCTTCACCAGGTTAGGGAAGTTTTCCATCATTATTTCTTCAAATAGGTTTTCAATTCCTAACTCTCTTTTCCTTCTGCTATCCCTATGATGCGAATGTTGGTGTGCTTGATGTTGTCCCAGAGGCCCCTTAAACTATCCCAATTCTTTTGGACTCTCTTTTCTTTTGCTGTTCTAATTGGGTGTTCTCTGTTATCTTCCAAATCACTAATTCAATCCTCTGCTTCATCTAATCTATTGATTCCCTCTAATATATTCTTCATTTGAGTTACTACATTCTTTATTTCTGACTGGATCTTTTTTTATTTCCTATTTCCATTTTTATACTTCCTATCTCTTTGCTGAAGTTCTCACTGAGATCGTTAAGCATCCTTATAACTAGTGTTTTAAACTCTGCCTTTCATGGATTACTTGTCTCCATTTTGTTTAGTTCTTTTTCTGGAGCTTTGTTTTGAACTTTCATTTGGGACATGTTTCTTTGTCTCCTTATTTTGGCTGCCTCCCTGTGTTTGTTTCTATGTAACAGGTAGAGCTGCTGTGTCTCCCAGTCTTGGCAGAGGGGTCTTGTGTAGTAGGTGTCCTGTGGAGATCAATGACACAGTCCCCTGGTCACCTGAGCCAGGTGTTCCACGTGTGTCCCTTGTGTGGGTTGTGTGTGCCCTCCTGTTGTAGTTGAGCCATGATTGCTGTTGGCACATCAATGGGAGGGACTGGTCCTCAGGCTGATTGGTTATAAGGACTGGCTATGATTATAGTGGAGCTGTAGGGGCTGATGCTATGGAGCAAGAATCACCTTAGTGCAGACTTGCTTGGCAAGTCTGCCCTTTGGGTGTGTTATTTGTGGAGCTGGTTGGGTGGTGCTCTGGTGTGGTCTGAAGCTGGCCACTGGGTGTGTTCATACTGGGGTTTCTTGGGAGGGGCTCTGGTGTAGGCCCCTTTGTCTACCCCACCAAGTGCCACTTGGTATGAGCTACAAAGTGATCTGCAGTGTGTTGCCACTTGTGCTGGGCTTGGAGGTGCTTGGGAGAGGTAACTGCAAACTGAGGTCAGCTACTGCTAGTGCTGAGTTTAGGGCTGTTTTGCAAGAGATACAGGGCATGCCAAGGCCAGATACTGCTTGTTTGGGGTTTGTGAACCTTTGGGAGATTTTAGGAAAGTCTGAAGCATGAGCCAAGCAAGACGGACCATTTGTATGGAAAAGTCACTGGAAGCTGCTTGGATCGGCCTGCAAGTTGGGTGTGGTAAGGTCTTAGGGAGCCACCAGGATGGCGAAAATGGTGTTAGCCAGGTTGGTGGAGACTCCACTGTGGTGCCTGTCTGCACATGCTAGCTGGGTGGTGGTGGGGCTCAACAAAGGAACAATGGTTTCTGCCAGCACTTCTGTCTGGAAGAAAGCTGTCTCCCCAGCCCTTGCTGTGAAGCCAGACAATTCAGTTTCTCCCCATATGTCCCTGACACCTTTCAAGCTGCTGGAGCTCAGAGTTGAGCTCAGAGTGACTAAGTCCTTCACTGAGTAAGTCTGTGCATGAGTCCTTTAATTAGGAGCTCCTGGGACACCAGCAGCCCTCCGTCTCATTCAGCCACAATTTCCGCTGGTTTTCATAGCCACAGAAGTGTGGGACTTCTCTTCCCAGCTCTGGAATCCTGGGTTGGGGAGCCAGATGTGAGGCTGGTACCCCTCACTCCTCAGGGGGTACTTTCACAGGTGAAATATCCCTCCTGATTTTTAACTGCCACACATGGGTGTGGGACCAGCCCATTCTGCATCATCACCCCCCTCCACCAGTCTCACGATTAACCCTTCTGTATATTCTTAGTTATAGGACTTTTGTTCATCTAGACTTTAGATGATTCTCTACGATGGTTATTCTGTAGTTTAATTGTAATTTTGAGGTGGTCATGGGAGGAGGCAAGCACAGCGTTTTCCTACTCTGCTATCTTAACCAGAAGGTCTAGCCAGTATTTAGAAGGAAGAAAGGAGAACTGGAAAAGATTTCACTTGGTCTTCATAAAAACCTAGTGAAGTATATATCTTCATTATAGATGAGGAAACTGAGGATTATATTGCTTTTAACTAAGATACTCAAGGTAACACAAAGGTTAAGTGAGAGAGCCCACACTTTCAAATATTCCCTTGTGCTTCTCATTCTGTCAAGATTCTTTTCCTGAAACGTTAAACTTTCTTTGTATTAGTGCACCCCACAATGGATATCAGTCTCACCCATTTAAATTAAAAACAAACAACCCAACCGTCAGAAGCAAGCTAGAAAAACCACAAATAGTGGAGATTTTTAAACAACATGCTACTGAACAACTATTGGGTAAAGAAGAAATAAAAAGCGAGATCAAAAGACACACGGAGACAAATGAAAATGACAATACGACATACCAAAAATTTTGGGAGGAAGCAAAAGCAGTACTAAGTTTATAGTTTTACAAGTTTATAGCTTTACAAGCCTACCTCAGAAAAACAAGAAAAATCTTAAGTAAACAATCTAACATTACACATCAAAGAACTAGAGAAGAAGGAGAAATGAAGCCCAAACTCAGTAGAAGAAAAAACAATGAGAGTAGAAATAAACTAAATAGAGAACAAAAAGAGAATAGAAAAAAATTAATGAAACAAAGAGCTGGTTCCATGGAAAGATAAATAATATTGATAAACCTCTGGCTATATTCACTAAAAAAAAGGAGAAAAGAGTAACACCAGAAACACGGCAACATGAGGGGTCCCACTTCATCTCTCCCCTTGAAGTTACAACAAGTTGAATGGCTATAATTCAACAAAGGATTCCCTGTGAAACACACAAATACGTCTGAGAGATCTGCACATTGAAACATCTGAAGGTGGGTGAATCAGAGTGAACAAGGGCGGGAAGGGAGAAGAGCAGAGATTGGGAGCACAGACACAGCCTTCAGCTCACGAGAGAAGAAGATCCTGGTGGCAGGAGAACTCTCTGTGGCCCTGAGCATTCCTGCCTGACTGATCAGCATATAATACAGCTGGACCCAGTGATTGGGGAAGAGACCAAATACAGAAGTACAACAGCTGTGGTCTAACAGCCACCATCGCCAGGCAGAAAACAAAGCCACAGAGCCTGGCCACCTTCCCCTACCCTCTCAGAGCTAGCAGCAGGTCCCATAAAAACACTGTAGTAGTGTCGGGTTAAAGAGCAGAATATCTACAGCCCTGACAACTGTAGAGACACTTCCTGAATGGCAGAACTCACTGTTGCAGATGCAGCTCTGAGCTCACTGCAGTCCCGGGAGAGAGGAGCATCCAAGGTGCAGGAGGACTCTCTGTGGCCCCGAGCATTCCTGCCTGAGGGAATCAGCGTATAATACTGCTGAACCCAGGGATCAGCACAGAGACCTTGGGGCAGAGCCTGTACATGTAAGTGTGACAGCCATGGTCTAGCAGCCCTCACCGCCAGGCAGAAAACAAAGCCATGGAGCCTGGCTGCCTCCTCCAACCTCCCAGATCTTGCCCTCCTGTACCCTCCCAGAGCTAGCAGCAGGCCCCAGAAAAAACTATAGCAGTGTTGGGTTAAAGAGCAGAGCATCTATAGCCCTCAGAACTTGAGAGACAGTCCCTGAGCAGCAGATAAACACTGCTGCCAATCCCCGCGACAAGCATGGAGATACAGCGGTGAGGCAGCTGTGGTCTTGCAGTCGCCATTACTCGAAGGAGAGCAAAGCCACGAACATACCATTGGCCTCTCCCAGACCACTCAGTCCCCACCTTTTGCGGCTAATTGCAGCGGGAGCAACCAGGGCTGCGCACTGCAGCTCGGCAACTGGCTGCAGGGGCAGCATGGGGATTTCAGGGACTCAGAACCCCATCGCCAACCACATTCTCCCACAGGGATGGTGCTCTGAGATTGACACAACCTGGTCACAGAGGAGAAGCCCACAACCCCAGGAAATCTTCCACCACAAGAAGCTGGAATGGAGTAAGAGAAAATGAAAAGCTGCCACGCTACCTACTGGAAAGCAAAAGTAAAACCACTTCATAATCAACCTGCTGCAGAATTTATTCCAATAGACACCTAGCAAGATAATAATCCATTAATTCCCATGAATAACCAAGGTAACAAGGTAGGCAGCTCAGAAAGAAAATGAAAAATCTCCAAAAAATAAACATGAAGACATGGAAACATGTGACTTAAATGACAGAGAATTCAAGGTTGCAGTTCTGAAAAAAAAAATCAATGAGATGCAAGAAAACTCAGATAGGCAGTTTAATGATCTCAGAAATAAAATCAATGAACAAAATGAATACTTTATCAAAGAGACTGAAAGTTTAAAAAAGAACCAAACAGAAATTCTGAAGCTGAAGAACTCAATAAGAGATGAAGAATGAAATAAGCGGCTTAGTTAATAGAGCTGACCAGATGGAGGAAAGAATTACTGATATTGAAGATAGAAATCTGGAAATGAAGCAGATGTAAGCAGAGAGACTTAAGAGTTAAAAGAAATGAAAGAACTCTACAAGAACTATCTGACTCCATCAGAGAGAGCAATATAAGAATAACGGGAATACCAGAAAGAGAGCGGAGGGAGAGGGGTCTTGAAAGCCTAGTCAAACAAACAGTCGATGAAAACTTCCCAAATCTATGGAAATAACTGGATCCTCGAATCTAAGAAGCAAACAGAACACTTAATTATCTGAATCCTAAAGGCCTTCTCCAAGGCACATTATATTAAAACTGTCAAAAATTAATGACAAAAAAGAATTCTCAAAGCAGCCAGGGAAAAGAGGATGGTAACCTACAAAGGAAAGCCCATTAGATTATCATTAGATTTCTCAGTAGAAACTCTACAAGCTAGGAGAGAGTATTCAAACTATTGAAAGAGAGAAGTTACCAGCCAAGAATAATACATCCAGCAAAGTTATCCTTTAGATATAAAGGAATTATAAAGACTTTTTTAGACATACAGAACCTGAGGGAATTTTTCACCACTAGGCCTGCATTAAAGGAAATACTGAAGAGGGATATTCTACCTGAAACAAAAAGACAGAAGAACACAAAACTATGAGTAAGATGACTAGCAGACAGACAGAAGCAGGAGATGGCAGCCCCTACTCAGAACAGGGCCCTATAACTTAAATATAACATAAAAGGTAAAGGAAAAATACAACCAAAAAAGAAATAGGAAAGTACACAATTAAGAGATACGGCAACTAAGACATGAATTCACAACATAAATAGGGATAATTTGTGAGAAAACAAAAAAAGGGTGGAGTAAAGGTCTGAAACTGCAGTAAGTTGCAAGAGAAAAAAGACTACTGTATATATGAATTTTTTTTTTACATAAACTTAATGGTAACCACTCAAAAAAATCCAGAACTGAGACACCTAACATAGAAAAAAGGAAACAGAGAAAAAAAAAAAATAGAATACCACTAAACTCAAATAACAGACAGAAACACAAAGGCAAAGACACAATGGAGACACCAAAACAATAGAATGATAGGAATTCCTCATATATCAATAATAAATGAACTGAACTCACCAATAAAAAGGCACATTGAATCAAAAAACAAAACCCAACTATATGCTGCCTTCGAGACATATGTCAGCAGCAAGAACAAAAGTAGATTCAAAGTAAAATGGTGGAAATAGATACTCTAAGGAAATTGCATCCAGAGAAAATCAGGAGTGGCCATGCTTATATCTGACAAAATATATGTGACTTCAAGATACAAAGGTAACAAATAACAAAGATAGACATTTCATAATGGTAAAGGGGACAATACAACAAGAAGACATAGCACTTATCAAAATATATGCTTCCAATTGGGGAGCACCAAACTATATAAAGCAACTATTAACAGAACTAAAGGGAGAAATTGACCAAGACATGATTATAGTAGGCTATCCTATATATGACACTGACAGCTATGGACAGATCATCCAAACAGAAAATCAATAAGGAAATATCAGCCTTCAATGACACATTAGACCAAATGGACATCACTGACATTTACAGAATCTTTTATCCCAGAAGACCAGATTATACATTCTTCTTTAGTGCACATGGAACATTCTCAAGGATAGACCACATGCTGGGACACAAAACTAGCCTCAGCAAATTTAAGAAGACTGAAGACTGAAAGCATTCCAACCATATTCTCTGACCGCAATGCTTTGAAATTGGAGATAAACTGCAAAACAACATGCTACTACAAAAAGATTGGGTCAAAGAAGAAATAAAAGGAGAGATCAAAAGATACATAGAAACAAATGAGAGGGAAAATACAACATATCAAAATTACTGGAATACTGCAAAAGCAGTAATAAAGGAGAAATTTATATACTTACAGGTCTATGTCAAGAAATAAGAAAAATCCCAAGTAAAAAACTTAACATTGTATCTTTAACTGAAAAAAGGACAAATGAAACCCAGTCAGCGGAAAAAAGGAAATAATAGAAACTAGAGCAGAATTAAATGAAATAGAGAATAAAAAGACAATAGGAAAAATAAATTCAAGAAATAGCTGGTTCCTTGAAAAGATTAATAAGATTGGCAAACCCTGGGCTACACTCATGAAGGAAAAAAGAGAAATGACAGAAATAAAATCAGAACTTAAAGAGGAGAAGTTACGAACGATACCACAGAATAGAGAGGATCATATGAGAATACTATAAAGGATATATATCACCAAAGTCAATAACCTAGAAGAAATTGACAAGTTCTTAGAAATATATAACCTTCCTAGAGTGAATCACAAAAAACTGTAAAATCTAAATAGACTGATCAACAGTAAGGAAATTGAAACAGTCACCCAAAATCTCCCAAAAAGCAAAAGTCCAGGATCAGATAGATGGCTTGACTAGTGAATTTTACCAAACATTCAAAGATGATTTAATACTGGTTCTCCTCAAACTCCTCCAAAAAATTGAAGACAAGGCAATACTTCCTAACTCATTGTATGAGGACAACAGTACTCTGATACCAAACCTGATAAGGATAACAAAAGAAAACTACAGAACAATATCTCTGATGAATACAGATGCAAAAATCCTAAACAAAATACTAGCAAATCCAATACAACAATACATTTAAAAGATTATACAACATAATTGAATCGGGTTCATTCCAGGGGCATAAGGATGGTTCAACACATGTAAATCAATGTGATATACCATACAAACAAAATAAAAGATAAAAATCATATGATCATAACAATAGACGCAGAAAAAGCACTTGACAAGATACAACATCCATTTATGCTTAAAACACTTAAAATGGGTACTGAAGGAAAGTATCTCAATGTAATAAAGGCCATATACGACAAACCCTCACCTAATATCATACTCTATGGTAAAAAAACTGAAAGCTTTCCCTCTATGATCAGGAACAAGACAGGGATGCCCCCTCTCTTATTCAACATAGTACTGGAAATCCTAGCTAGAGCAATCAAGCAAGAGAATGAAATAAAAGGCATCCAAATTAGAAATCAAGATATCTAATTGTCACTTTTTGGAGATGTCATGATTCTTTATATACAAAACCTTAGAGACTCCAACAAAAAACTATTAGACACAATAAACAAATATAGTAAAGTTGCAGGATACAAAATCAATGTACAAAAATCCATTATGTTCCTATATACTAATAATGAAATTTCAGAAAAATGAAAAAAACAATTACTTTGGCAATTGCAACAAAACAATAAAATCTTAGGAATAAACTCAACACAGGATGTGAAAAATATATACACTGAAAACTATAAGACATTAAAAGAAATTGAAGAAGACACAAGAAATGGAAAGATGTTCCATGTTCATGGATTGGAAGAATTAACATAGATAAAATGGCCATATTACCAAAGCAATATACAGATTTAATGTAATCCCCCTCAAAATCACAATGGCATTTTTTAAAGAAATAGAACAAAAAATCATCAAATTTGTATGGAATCACAAAAGACCCCAAATAGCCAAAGCAATCCTGAGAAAAAAATATCAAGGTCAGAGGTATCACACTCCCTGACCTCCGTTTATACTACTAAATGACGATAATCAAAACAACATGGTATTGACAGAAAAACAGATGGAGACCAATGTAATAAAATTGAGAACCCAGAAATAAACCCACACATATATAGACAGAGAATTTTCAACAAAGGAGCCCAAAATGTACAATGGAGAAAAGAAAGCCTCTTCAATAAATAGTTGCTGGGAAATTTGGAAAGCCACGTGCAAAAAAAAAGAAAAAGAAAAAAAGAAACGAGATTACTATTACTATCACCGTATACCAAAACTAACTCAAAATAGATCAAAGACCTAGACATAAGACCTGAAACTATAAATTGCACAGAAGAAAGCACAGGTACTAAACTTATGCACCTTGGGTTCAAAGAGAATTTTATCAATTTGACCTCAAAGCCAAGGAAAGTAAAAGCTAAACTAAATGAATGGGACTATATCAAACTAAAAAGCTCTGCACAGTGAAAAAAACCATCCACATAACAAACAGATAACCAACTGAATGGGAGAAGATATTTGCAAACAATACCTCCAATAAGGGGCTAATATCCAAAATATACATATATAAGGAACTCATACAACAAAAAACCAAACAATCCAATTGAAAAATGGGCAGAGGACCTGAACGGACATTTCTCCTAAGAGGATATACAAACAGACAACAGATATATGAAAAAATGCTCAACTTCACTGGCTATTAGAGAAATGCAAATCAAAAACACAATGAGAGGGGCAGACAGATGGCTCAGTTGGTTAGAGCGCGAGCTCTGGGAAACGGGGCTGCCGGTTCGATTCCCACATGGGCCAGCAAGCTGTGCCCTCTGCATCTAGAATGAGGTCAATGAGCTACCGCTCAGCTCCCAGTTGGCCAGATGGCTCAGTTGGTTGGAGCACAGGCTCTCAATCACAAGGTTACTGGTTCGACTCCCGCAAGGGATGGTGGGCTGCACCCCCTGCAACTAACAACAGTAAGCAACTGGACCTGGAGCTGAACTGCACCCTCCACAACTAAGAACTACAACATGACTTGGAAAAAAGTCCCTGAAGTACACACTGTTCCCCAATGAAGTCCTATTCCCTTTCAAAAAAACAAAAACAAAAATAAAACTACAATGAGATACCACCTTACACCTGTTAGAGTGATTATTATCAACTAGATAAGTAATAACAAATGTTGGAGAGTCTATGGAGAAAAAGGAACCCTCATACTATTAGTGGGAATGTAAATTGGTATAGCCACAATGGAAACAATACGGAGGTCCTCAAAAAATTAAGAATAGAATTACCATATGACCCAGCAATCTCTCTTCTGCATATCTACCTGAAAAATCTGAAAACATTTATTTGTAAAAATATATGCACCTTTATGTTCATTGCAGCATTATACATGGTGGCCAAGACACAGAAACAACCAAAGTGTCCTTCGACGGATGGTTGGATAAAGATGTGGTTTATATACACAATGGAATTCTATCCTGCCATAAGAAAAGATGAAATACTACTATTTGTGACAACATGGATGGATCATAAAATTATCATGCTAAGTGAAATAAGTCAGGCAGAAAAAGTCGAGAATCATATAACTTTACTCATATGTGGAATATAAAACTGAAAGCAATAAATGAACAAGACTAACAAGAACTCATAGACACAGACAATAGTTTAGTGGTTACCAGAGGGTAAGCGGTGGGGAAGGGGGGATGGTAGAAGAGTGAAAAGGGGGTCAAATATATGGTGATGGAAGGGGAAAAAAAAGAAAAAAGATACCAGAGGGTAAGGGGGCTATGGGGTGGGAGATGAGGGTAAGGGGGATCAAATATATGGTGATGGAAGGAGAACTGACTCTGGGTGGTAAACACACAATGGGATTTATAGATGATGTAATACAGAATTGTACACCTGAAATCTATGTACTTTTACTAACAATTGTCACCCCAATAAATTAAAAAAGAAAAAGGAAAAAAGAGAAAGAATGGAAATTTAAAAATCAGAAATAAAAGAGGAGAGGGTATAATGCACATCAAAGAAATACAAAGAATTATACAAGAATAATATGAAAGATATGACTCCAAATTTGATAATGTAGAAGAAATGGACAAATTCTTAGAAATATATAACCTTCCTAGGCAGAACCATTAAGAACTGGAAAACCTAAACAGACCAGTGACTAGTAAGGAAATTGAAACAGTAATCAAAAACCTTCCAAAAAATAGAAGTCCAGGAATACATGGCTTCACTAGTGGATTCTACAAAACATTCAAAGGTTTAATACCTATCGTTTTCAAAGTCTTCCAAAATGTTGAAGAAGAGACAGTACTCCCTAACTCATTTTACAAGGTCAACATTACCCTGATACCAAAACCTGGCAAGCAAAACACAAAAAGGAAAATTACAGGTCAATATCTCTGATGAACATAGATTCAAAACTCCTAAAAAAAATACCAGCAAATTGAATATAATATATTAAAGTGATTATATATCACAATTCAGTGGGGTTCATTCCAGTGATACAAAGATGATTCAACATATGCCAACCAACAGATACCACATTAACAAAAGATAAGAATCATAGGATCATATCAATAGGTGCAGAAAAAGCATTTAACAAAATCCAGCATCCATTTATGATAAAAACTTTCAATAAACTGGATACGGAAAAAATACCTCCATATAATAAAGGCTATATATGACAAGCAGAAACAACATAAGAGTGCCCATTCTCACCCCTGTTATTCAACACAGTATTGGAAGTCCTAGCCCAAGCAATCAGGCAAGTGAAAGAAACAAAAGGCATCCAAACCAGGAATGAAGAAGCAAAACTGTTACTATTTCAGATAATATGATTCTATATACAGAAAACTCTAAAGACCACCAAAAGACTATTAGAAACCATAAACAAATACAGTAAAGTTGTAGGACACAAAATCCTCACAGAAAAAATGAGTTGCAATGAAATAGAAAAAGTAATGAAAAATACCATCCCAGTTACAACTGCAACAAAAAAGGATAAAATACCCAGGAATAAACTTGACAAAGGAAGTGAAGGACCTGTACATTGAAAACTTCAAGACATGGTTGAAAGAAATTGAAGAAGACATAAAGAAATGGAAATGTATTCCATGTTCATCGGTTGGAAGAATTAACATTGTTAAAATGGTCATAGTACCTAAAGCAACATACAGATTTAATGTAATCCCCATCAAAATCCCAACGGCCTTTTTCCCAAAAGTAGAAGGAAAAAACCCTCACATTTGAATGGAACTACAAAAGACCCCAAATAACCAAAGCAATTCTGAGAAAAAACAATAAAGCTGGAAGCATCCCACTCCCTGACTTCAAAGTATACTACAAAGTTACAATAATTAGAACAGTATGCTACTGGCAGAAAAAAACAGACACACAGGTCAATGGAACAGAACTGAGAGCCCAGAAATAAACCCACATACATATATATGGGCAACTAATTTTTGACAATGAGCCAAAGTCACACAATGTTGAAAGGATGGCCTCTTCAATAAATGTTGGGAAAACTGGAAAGCCACATACGAAAGAATGTAACTAGGCTGCTATATGACACCATACACAAAAATTAACTCAAAATGGATTAAAGACTTGATTATAAGACCTGGAACAATAAAATACATAGAAGATAGGTACTAAAGTTGTGGACGTCGGTCTCAGAGAGGTTTTTGTGAACTTGACCCCAATGGCAAGGGAAGTAAAAGCTAAAATAAACAAATGGGACTGGGAGGGGGGTGGTAGATGAGAGTAAAGGGGATCAAATACATGGTGATGGAAGGAGAACTGACTCTGGGTGGTGAACACACATGTGCTATATAGATGATGTATTACAGAATTGTACAGTTGAAACCTATGTAACTTTAGTAACCACTGTCACCCCAATAAACCTAAATTAAAAAAAAAATAATTAAAGGAAAAAAGAAAAGCTTCTGCATAGCAAAAGAAACCATCAACAAAACAAAGAGGCAATCAACTGCATGGGAGAAGATATCTGCAAACGATGCTTCTGATAAGGAGTTAATATGCAAAATATATAAATAACTCACACAACTCAACGATAACAAAAAAACAAACAATTCTATTAAAAGATGGGCAGAGACTCTGAATAGTCACTTTCCCAAGGAAGACAAATAGACGGCCACAGACATGGAAAAGATGCTCAATATCACTAGTTATTAGGGAAATGGAAATCAAAACCACAATGAGATACAGCCTCACACCTGCTCAATAGCTGTTATCAATAAGATAAGACATAACAAGTGGATGTGGAGAAAAGGGAACCCTTGTGCACTGATGATGGGAATGTAAATTCGTGCAGCCATTAAGTAAAACAGTATGGAGGTTCATCAAAAAAATTAAGAATAGAGCTATCATATGACCTACAGTGTTTCCCCCGAAAATAAGACCTAGCCGAACCATCAGCTCTAATGTGTCTTTTGGAGCAAAAATTAATATAAGACAGTCTTATATTATATAAGACCCGGTATTATATTATTTTATATTATATTATATACCCAGTGCTATGCTATGCTATGCTATGCTATGCTATGCTATGCTATGCTATGCTATGCTATGCTATGCTATGCATTAAAGACCTGGTCTTATATTAAAATAAGACCACGTCTTATATTAATTTTTGCTGCAAAAGATGCATTAATTGGAGCCTGACTGATGGTCTGGCTAGGTCTTAGTTTCGGGGAAACACGTTAGCAATTCCTCTTCTGGATATATACTTGGAAAATTTAAAAATACTTATTCATAAAGACATATGAGGTACCCATATGTTCACTGCACCATAATACACAGTAGCCAAGACATGGAAACAACCCAAGTGTCCTTCGATGGATGATTGGATAAAGAAGATGTGGACATATATATGGTGTAATACTATTAGGCCATAAGAAAAGATAAAATACTGCCATTTGTGACAACATGGATGGATCTGGAGAGTAGCATGCTAAGTGAAATAATTTTTACGGAAAAGCAGAAGAACCACATGATTTCTTTTCACTCACATGTGGAATATAAAAGAAAAAGCAACAAAAGAACAAACTAAACAAATTCATAGATACAGACAATAGAATGGTGGTTAACAGAGGGGAAAGGGAGTAGGGGGAGGACGAATTGGTTAAAGGGGGTCAAATATATGGTGAGAGAAGCAGACTACACTTAGCGTGGTGAGCACACAGTGGAATATATATTGTATTATAAAGTTGTGCACCTGAAACAATGATATTACCCACTGCTACCCAACGAGTTTAATAAAAAAAATTGAATTAAAAAAATTTAAAGTAAAATAAAAAACAAAAATCATTCCAATCCTCTTCCTCTCTATCTCCTAACCTCATAGTCAAACTTCTCAAGAGTCAGCTCAATCACTTGCCTCCATCGTTACACCTGTCATTCATACACAAACCACCACAACCTAGTTTGAGTACCCAGAACTCCACTAAAACAGATGATGATGGCTTAACATGTCACTAAATTCAAAGACTGTTTCTATTCCTCAAGTTATTTAACCATTAAAGATGCAAACATGATAACGCCACATCTCTGATTTTGATGGCTTCGCACTGCTTCAAGGATGAACACCAAGCCACCAAGATCTTAACATGTCCTGAAAGACGGCTTACAAGATTCTGCACAGTGTGGCACTCGCTTTTCTCTCTTACTCTCATCTTAGTTACTGAAGTTCAGAAACACTTGCATTCTTTTAGTTTTTGAGTGAGTAAAAATGTTCTTTGTTCCATATGCTATTCCTTCTTCTTGACTACTTGCCACTCGTCCACCCTCTTTCCCCAGTTAACTAATATTCATTTTTCAAGAATCATCTTAAATATCACTTCCTAAAGAAAGCCTTTCTGGAACTGTCAGGATAGGTCCTGTTATTAGAGAAAACTGAACTTCTCCTTCCCAGCACTTATCCCAATGTAATGAAATAATTAATACTGTAATCAGTTGATTATTTCCCACACTAAAAGGAAAGGTCCATGAAGGTAGAAAACATGTTTGTCTTACTCTTAAGACAAACATGTTTGTCTTAACAGTTTGTCTTACTGTTACATCCCTAGTAAGAAGTATGACGTCTTGCGTATAATTGGAAGTCAAATCGTGGACAAATCAATAAGTAATGAAAAGGCACTGGCCACATGGACATACAAAGTATAATTATCATCTGGAAGTACATACCTGATTGTTAAGCCTCCAGGAAATTCCTCATCAAATAATACTTCAAATAGTACATCAGCTTCTCTATTAGCTGTTAAGAGACAGAGAGATTTTAAAAAATCATATAATGAAAAATCAGCGTGAGTTTTTGGAACGTAAGAAGCATTACAACTATCAAAAAATGGTATGGGGGAACACAGACAGTAAATGAAAAGTAAATAAGCTCACAGAATATCTTACTGGTATTAATTTAAAGTAAAATAACATTTTAAATTGGATGCGCTGGGGGATTAATTACACTTTTCTGTTTCGTATATGTTTGAAATTATTCATAATAAGAGAGTTACTAAGAGGTAACTTTAGAGTTTGCAGTTTAGAAGGTCTTCCAATAAGACAGAAGACAATGAAGATTTGAAAACATGGCAGCAATGAGGGAACCAGAATGGAAAGACGGATATACTATTAGAAGTGGCAGGAGCTGATGACCTGTGCAGATAAAAACGTGGAGAAGCCAAGGATGACTACAAGATTCTGGCTGAGACGACATGGTAGATTACGGATGGTAGTAACTGATGTAAAACTCCTGAGAAACTCTGTGGTGCAAGATTTAGGTAGCAGAGAAGAATCAGTTTGGCAGAGAGCATGATGTGATATACCTGGAAAGATTAAATTTACCCATAACACCAAGTGTAGTAATTAGCTATAACGTTTTGTTGTAATTTGCTACAACAAAGTGAAGTAATTAGCTATAACGTTTTGAATTCTAAGCCCAAATTGATAATACAGTCTATCACATAACCTCAGAATTGACTTCTCTCTTTCTCTCCCCACTCCCCACACTGCCACCTTTGCATTACACTGGTTCTGTTTCTCTAGAGTACCCTGACTAATAGAATTTCTGGTACTAGCTCCTGGTATGGGTGGGTCATGTCTCCCACATCCCCAGTCCCTCATTGCCCAGCTGAAACCAGGGCTGTAGAAATCACCCATTCTCCACTGTCCAGCTGTACCTTTCAACCTGACACTTTTACCTAAAATCTAAACCCAAAAAAGTGAGGCTCAAAGGAGAGACAGGAGTGTCTCCTCTGACGGATTGATAAGGCTCACCTCCTCAGTTCCCATTTCCTGCCTGAGGGAGGGACCACTTCCTAAGAAGATCATGGACATCTGTTCACCCTTTAGTGGAGATCACTGTGAACATGAGGACTTCGCTGGGTGCGGTACTGACAAATATTCCTTTTTCTAGTCCATGGCCATGGCAGACAGGGCTAATCAACGACAGAGCTCTTTTTCACTCAGGGTAGGTGTAGCTTTAAAACCCTTATAACAAAATACCAAGTGGTTACTTTTATGATAGGAGCTGTCAGAAGAAAGGAAACTTCTGTTATCAGAGTCCTAAGGCCTTACAGGACAACGTAACCAGTACCATGCAATACACTCAATATCTGAACAGATGATGTGGGGGTCGAGCTATAACAGCAGGTGGGATGCTTCATACACCCATTGGACCCTTATCACACCTAGTCCAGACCCTCCTTTCTCCCTTTCCAGCAGCCAGAAATATATCCAAAAATTAAAAATAAAAATTAGAGAAGACAATTCTCATTTAGAGTCAAGTAAGCAGGGAAGCCCCCAAGAGGATGTGCAGATGGAAAATGAGGAGAACCATTGTTCAAAGTTAGGTAAGAATCAGGTGAGAGTTCAAACCCAGCTCTGCCACTTATCTCTGTAAAGGCAGGTGAGTTACTCAGCCCTTCAGGTGAGGAAATAACAACTGCTTCTCAGGGGGTAGTGTGGGTTAAACGCAGAACAAAAAGGTGCCCAGCTCACTGCTGGCACTCAGTAAGCAGTTCTCTTGGGCTCAGGGCCTCACGCTGTCATCCTTCCCGGACAGTGAGAACAAGGCTGAGCTAGGACGATGGGGCGGGGGGTGGGGGGCACGTACTGCAGGCAACCAGAGCCCTGGGCACCCATTTGTTACCAGGCTGACCTTCTTTGGACTCTCTGCTGCAAAGCTGCCCACTCTAGGCTTCCTTTTGAGGCACATTCAGATCCTCAGTGCTTCTTCCCTTTTCTCTCCACTTTCTCATTTTTCTTTTTTGTAAAAAACATGACATAAAATGTACTATCTTAACCATTTTTACGTGTATAGCACAGTAGTGTTAACTATGCACATTGTTGTGCAACAGGATGTTAGGTCGGTTTTGTATACATAATGTAGCTGTATTCATAAAATTCAAATTTATATGCACATTTAATTCAAGTCTTTTGACTGTAAATAAGCTCATACTTCATGTTTACTTCTCCACAGAAATCAAGAGATTACAATGACAATTAAGGTAAAGCTCTGAGCAAGATTAGATGAAAGTCTATCTAAGGAGAAGTATGAAACTTTTCTCTTGGTTTCATGAAAATACATGTCTACCTGCCACAGTCTTATGTAATTTTAATGTACTATAGATATATAAGCTACAAATTCTCGGCAGCCCTTACTCAACTTCCTGTTCTTTCAGTCACTTCCTAGATGATTACACAAGACAGAAAAGGAGAATTTTCTCTGAAAACTGAAACGCCCCCCCCATCCCCAAATTAAGTAAAACATGAGGATTTAGGTTTTGTACTGATTTATAGTCATTCTCTGTTTAGATGTGACAAAGAAATTTGTGTTTTTCTTTACAAAATAAAAGCAGTTGAAGACACGTCAAGTACTGAGATATTACCCCCTTTAATTCCTATGATGGTGCCCCGAAGGCCAACTGGAACCGAAAAGTTCTCTCTCACATTTACAACACGGTCAAAGAGACGAAATTCTGCATCCCGATCAGGAATGACTCCATGTTGCTGTTCTAAAGGCTGACGAGAAGAAAGCTTTAATTATTATCATGAACTCTAATTTTTAAAAATTTTTAAATAATAAATTGAAAACATTTTGTCTTTTCTATATTTTTGAAGTAAAAACAACTTTGAATTCTTTAACAGGAAACTTACTCTGTACAGTAAATGGGGCTTCACTGTCACTCGCACCTTCTTATTATTCTTTCTTTGCTGAGGATAGAAAAAAAATTAAATATTTAAAAAAATTAAATTATAAAATTATAATTCAGTACTTGGACTTGTTTAATTTTCAAAAAGGCAAATGAAATGAGCAATTTTAAAAATATCTGAAATTCCTCAGATGCAGCACGGAGGAATAATAAATTCTTAACGTACTTTAAAGTAAAAAATTTAAAGTATAAGACATAGAAAAATGCAAAATTATAAGTATACAGACTGATGAATTTTTACAGTATGAGCATCATCACACCTAATTCAAGAGAGACAGAACACTACTAAGCACAACATAAAAACCCCATATTCCCTCCCAGTTACTACCTTTCCCAAAAGTAACCTTACTTTCTAACACAAAAGATTAGATTTATCTGTTTTAAACTTTATGTAAATGCAATCCGATTCAAATGCTCTTTTCCATCTATAAAGAATTGTATACAATGGTCAAGAAAGACTTACATTTTTTTAAAAAAGGTATAAAGTATGACAACACTGTGGGTCTTGTGCCTACTTATAAATACTAAGGTGGCATTCATTTAATAGTCCTTGCATTTGTAATCTATTGTGAAACTGGCTTTGATGTTTGAAGTTTTTGATAATTTAAAAAATTTTGAGCATCAACTTCCTTCTATCTTAAGATGGAAGTATTATTACCTGTTCTATCTAATGAAAATGAGAGAAAAATTTTATCCATTGCAATCCATAACTACCATTGATATAACATTTTCTAAAAAACTGAATTCTTAATGAGAAAAGTGGAAAGAGTTTATTTATACAGCAGCCACCTATTTTTAGAACCTAGCTTACGGAAATAAGTACCAAAGGACATAAAACAGCCCTAAGCTAAAGCGACCACTACTACAGCGTTCACGTATTTATGCACTGTAAAATGTTCAAGCCTCTAAACAGAGTCTATTTTATTTTATTATAGAAACATTTCACTTATTCTTTCAACAATATTTACTGAATTCTATTTTTCCATTGGGGATAAAACAGTGACCTGTTCTTTTATTCTAGTTGAGGGAAACATAATAGAAGCAAAATAAGAAAAACATATAGCATGTATGAAGGTAAAAAGCGTAGTGAAAAATAAAGCAGATAAGGGAGACCAACAATGTAGGGAGAGATTGTAATTGTAAATAGGGTGAAAAGTGAAGGCCTTTCTGACAATGTGTTTATGTTTCCAGACTACAAGAACTAACAGAGTACAACTGGTCCCTAATGACAACAGCAGAAAGTAGAAAGAATAAAGAAATTTAAACTATATTAAAAAGCAGACCCAAGACCTCTGGTCAAGATGGCAGAGTAGGTAAATGCTATGCTCACCTCCTCCCTCGACCACATCAAAATTACAGCTAAACTACAGAACCGTCACCCTGGAGAACCACATGAAGACTACCTGAACAGAACTCCTATAACTAAGGATATAAAGAAGATGCCACAACAAGACTGGTAGAAGAGCTGGAGATATGAAATGTGTTGGGCCCACACCCACGTTTGGCAGTTAAAAACTGGGAGGGACACTTTGGCTAGAGGTCCCCTGGAGGAGTGAGGGGTCCCAGCCCCATACTGTGACTGCCAGCCCAGAATACCAGTGCTGGGAAGGGAAGACCCCACAACATCTGGCTGTGAAAATCAGTGGGGATTCTGTCATGGTGAGATGAAGGGCTGCTGGAGTCCTAGGCACTCCTCTTAAAGGGCCTGAGCAAGGACTTACTCACTGGCAGACTCACTCGTTCTAAGCTCTACCTGTGAGGCAGCAGCTCAAAAAGTGCCAGGGAGATACGAGGAACTAAATTATCTAGCTTCAGGGTGAGGGCTGGAGGGGCAGCTCTCTCTGGGAACAAACTGCTGGCAGGCACCACTGTTCTTTTGCTGAGCCCTGCTCCCACCCAGCCTGCAAATGCAGGTGGATACCAAATCTGAGTCTCCATCAAACTCACCCCACCCTGGTGATTCCCTGAGAGCCTTCCCTACCCAAACTGAGCACCAGTCCTAATGTCTTTCAGGGGCTGTTTGTCATAAGCTGCTACCTCAGTCGACACTGCAGACTTTCCTAATATCTTGCAAAGGTCCACAAACCCCAAACAAGCAAAGGCTGGCCACAGTATGCCCATACCTCTTGCTCAGCAGTTCCTGGCACTAGCAGCAGTTGGCCTCGGTTCACAATGTAGCCTTTCCCAGGTGCCTCCAATTCTAGCATAGGCAGCTACCAACCATAGATTACTCTGTAGCTCCTATCAGGCAGCCCAGGGCTGCACACGCAGGGGCCTGCACTGTGGCCTCTCCCAAGAGGCCCCAGACCCAGCATACCTGGTGACTGGCTCCAGACCCAATTAGCTCCACAACTGACACAGCCAAAGGGTGGACTCAGCAGGCACCAGAGCTGGGCTACCGTGAATCCTACTCTGTGGAGTAAGTCCCCACACTACAGCTTGTCTGCTGTAGTCACAGTTAGTGTTTGCAAGCAATTGGCTTGAAGGTCAATTACACTCACTGATATGCCAACAGATATCAAGGCTCAACTACAGCAGGAGGGCACACACAACCCACACAAGGGACACACTTGGAGCACCTGGCTCAGGTGACTAGGGAGACTGTGTCACTGGACCCCATAGGACACCTAAACAAATTAAGGCCATGCTTCCCAGACTGAAAGATGTAGCAGATCTACCTCGTATATAGAAACACACACAGTGAGGCAGCCAAAATGAGGAAACAAAGAAAATATCCCAAATGAAAGAACAGGACAAAACTACAGAAAAATAATTAAATGAAATGATGACAAGTAATCTACGAGATAGAGAGTTCAAAATACTGGTTATAAAAATGTTCAATGAACTTAAAGGAAGAATAGATGAAATCAATGAGAACTTACACAAAGAGAAGGAAACCACACAAAAAAAGAATTACTCAGAAATGAAAAATACAATATCTGAAATCAAGAATAGCAGACTAGACAAAGCACAGAATCCAATCAGCAATTTGGAAGAATGGCATCAGAAAAAAGCCAAATAGAAGAGCAAAAAAAAAGAGGATAGTTTAAAAGTTTAAGGGACCGCTGGGACAACTTCAAGCCAAACAACATTCACATCGTAGGGGTACGAAAAGGAGAAAACAGAGAGCAAAGTATTTAAAACTTATTTGAAGAAATCATGACTGAAAACTTCCTTCAACTGAAGTAGGAAATAGACATACAGGACCAGATAGTGCAAAGAGTCCCAAAAAAGATGAACCCAAAGAGTCTCACACCAAAACACATCATATTAAAATGCCAAAGGTTAAAGACAAAGAGAGAATCTTAAAAGCAGCAAGACAAAAGCAGTTATGTACAACGGAGCACTCATAAGACTGTCACCTGATTTCTCAACAAAAACCTTCGCAAGCCAGAAGGGACTGGCAAGAAATATTCAAAATCATGGAAAGCAAGGACTTAAACACAGTCGACGTCATAGAAATGGTGGCGTGAAGTGAGCCTCGAAATCTCCCCTGGAATTTACAACAAATTGAACAACTATAACTCCACAAAGGACTCCCTGCACAGCAGACAGGCAAGATTAAGAGACGTGCAACTGAAGTCATCTAAAGGTGGGCAAATTGGGCGAACGGGGAGAGGAGGAAAGCAGGAAGTGCAGAGACACGGGCAGCACGGGCACAGGAACAGACTGAGCTTGGAGCTCTGAGCTCCCTGCATTCTGGACCTACCTCAGCTGAGGAAGAGAAAAGAATTTGGACTGCTAGCTCTCCCCTTGTGGCCCACGGTCCTGCCTGAGGGATCAGCATATTATACGGCTGAATCCAACACTCACGACAGAGACCTCGGAGCAAAGACTGAGGGAAGAAGGGTGAAATGACGGTTTAAGCCCTCACTGCCAAGCAGCGGATGGAAGAATTAGGAACTGAGCCTAGCCAACCCCCTTCTACCCTCCCAAAGTTCGCCACACGCCCCCCCCCCCCCATCTTCCCAGTGCTAGAAGTGGAACAGTAGCAGTGTCAGAATATTTGCAGTTCTGAGAACTGTAGCTCGCAGCCAAGGACTCACAGCCCAACTAGTTCTGGAGAAGAGGAGGGAGCCTTGAGTGCAACACTGGCTGTGCTGGTGGTCGCCGCCATAGCTCACAGCCACCACTTACAACCCACCCCGCCCCCGCCCCCACCAATCTGGGCAAATCCCTGCAGGGGTAAACAGAGTTGCTGAAACACTCAGGCCCTGAATCTGGTGCAGGAAGAGCTTCGGAACATCAGAAGCGCTCCACATCTCCCCACGGAGGCAGCGCCCTATGACCCTGGTGAACGGTTCACAGAGGAGAGGCCTGCCTTCCAGAAAATCTCCCCATTGTGTGCGAAGCTGGAATAGTGCAGAGAAAATATAACATTACAGTGTGAGAGAGAATTAAACACTGCAGTTGAAAAGAAAACGAAGCATTCTACCAATACCTACTGGAAAGAAAAGGAAAGACCTCTTCCTACCAACCTGTTGCAGAACTCACTCCTGCAGATCCCTAGGAAGAGAAATAATAATTCACTAATTGCCATCAATAACCAAAGTAACAAAGCAGCTCAGAAAGAAAATGAAGTCTCCAGAAAATGAACTTAAAGACATGGAAAAATGAGAGTTAAATGACAGAGAATTCAACACTGCAGTTCTGAAAAAATTCAACGAGATGCAAGAAAACGCAGGCAGTTTAACGAACTCAGAAACACAAACAAAGAACAAAACGAATATTTCACCAAAGAGACTGAAACTTTGAAAAAGAACCAAATAGAATTTCTGGAGATTAAGAAGTCAATAAAAGAAATAAAGAATAAAATAGCCAACTTAGATAACAAAGCTGACCAGATGGAAGAACTAATCGGTGACATTGAAGATAGAAATCTGGAAATGACACAGATGGAAGAAGAGAGAGACTTGAGAGTTAAAATAAATGAAAGAACTTTCTGACTCCATCAGAAAGACCAATATAAGAATAATGGGCATAACAGAAGGAAAAGAAAAAGAGAAGGGAACAGTGAGTATATTCAAACAAATAGTCGACAAGAACTTCCCGAACTTGTGGAAAGAACTGGATCCTTGAATCCAAGAAGCAAATAGAACACCTAATTACCTCAACACCAACAGGCCTTCTCCAAGGCACATTGTATTAAAGCTGTCGAAAATCATCGACAAAGAAAGAATCCTCAAGGCATCCAAGGAAAAGAAGATGGTAACCTACAAAGCAAAACCCATTAGGTTATCGTCAAATTTTTCAGTGGAAACTCTACAAGGCAGGAGGAGTGGACTCAATTATTAAAACTATTGAAAGAGAGAAATTATGAGCCAAGAATAATATATCCAGCAAAGATATCCTTTAGATATGAAGGAGAAATAAAGACCTTTCTAGACATACAGAACCTGAAAGAATTTTCTAACACACGACCTGCACTACAACAAATAGTGAAGGAGGCTATTCGACCTGAAACAAAAAAGCAAAGGAATACAAAACCAAGAATAGTATTACAAACAGACAGATAAAAGCAGAAAATGGCAACCCCTGCACTAAATAAGACACTATACACTTGAACATAACATACAGGGTAAAGAAGAAAAAAAAAACAAAGAAAAAGAGGAAAAAGACAGTCTGCTATGGCAGTGCAGGAATCAACTTACAGCATAAGTAGGGATAACTTGTGACAACAAAAACATAAAAGGAGGGAGAGTAAAGGTCTGAACCAGCATAAGGGAGTGGAGAAAGGAAGCATGCTGAAGAAAACGGAATACTCTAAATATGAAACTTTCTTTTACATAAACTTAATGGTAACCACACAAAAAAAATCTAGATCTGAAATATGTAACATAATAAAAGAAGAAACAGAGGGAAAAATCATAGAATACCACCCCATTGAAATAAAAGACAGCAACAAAAAGGCAAAGAAACAATGGAGACACAGTCTTACCAGAAAACTAAAGATAGAATGACAGGAAATCCTCATATATCAAAGATCACCCTAAATGTAAATGGACTGAACTCACCAATAAAAAGGCACAGAGTAGCAGATTGGATCAAAAAACTAAACCCAACCATATGCTGTCTCCAAGAGACACATCTCAGCTACAAGGACAAGCATAGACTCAAAGTGAAAGGGTGGAAATTGACACTCCAAGCAAATGGTACCCAGAGAAAATCAGGTGTAGCCATACTGATATCAGATGAAACAGACTTCAGGGTGAAAAAGGTAACAAGAGACAAAGATGGACATTTCATACTGATAAAGGGAACTATACAACAAGACATAGCAGTCATCAATATTTATGCCCCCAATCAGGAGAAACGAAATATACCAAACAACTACTAACAGAACTAAAGGGAGAAATTGACCAAAGCACAATTATAGTAGGGGACCAAAATACATCGACAGTTATGCATAGATCATCCAAAAAGAAAATAAATAATGAAATAGCAGCCCTAAATGACACATTAGATGATATGGAAATAATTGACATTTATAGAGCACTTCATCCTAAAACATCAGACTATACATTCTTTTCTAGTGTACATGGAACATTCTCAAAGACAGACCATATATAGGGACATAACACTAGCCTCAGCAAATTTAAAAATATCAAAATCATATCAAGGATATTCTCTGATCACAAGGCTTTGAAATTGGATATCAATGGCAAAAAAAAAAAAAAAAAAAAAAAAATGCACGAAAATCCCCAAAAAAGTGGAGATTAAATAACATGTTTTTAAAGAACAACTGGGTCAAAGGAGAAATAACAGGAGAGATCAAAAGATACATAGAAACAAAAGAGAATGAAAATATATTGTACCAAAATTTTGGTGATGCAGTGAAAGCAGTTTTAAGAGGGAAATTTATATCATTACAGGCCTATCTCAAGAAACAAGAAAAATCCCAGATAAATAATCTCACGTTACACCTTAAAGAACTAGAAAAAGAAGAACAAATAAAACCCAAAGTCAGCAGAAGAAAAGAAATAATAAAAATCAGAGCAGAACTAAATGAAGTAGAGAAAAAAAAGACAATAGAAAAAAATTAATGCGACGAAGAGCTGGTCTTTGAAAAGATTAACAAAATTGACAAACCCTTGGCTAGACTCACTAAGATAAAAAGAGAAAAGACACAAATAAACAAAATCAGAAATGAAAGGGGGGAAGTTTTCATGGATGCCAAGAAATACAAAGGATCATCCAAGAATACTATAAAGGACTATAAGCACCAAATTCAACAACCTGGAAGAGATGGACAAGTTCTTAGAAACATATAGCCTTCCTAGGCAGAATCACGAAGAATTGGAAAATCTAAATAGATTGATCACCAGTAAGGAAATCGAATCAGTCATCTGAAACTTTCCCAAAAGCAAAAGTCAGGGACCAGATGGCTTCACTAGTGAATTCTCCCAAACCTTCAAAGAGGATCTAATACCTGTCGTATTTAAATTCTTCCAAAAAACTAAATAAGACACAACACTCCCTAACTCATTTTACGAGGCCAATGTTACCCCGATACCAAAACCTGGTAAGGACAACACACAAAAAGAAAATTACAGACCAATATCTCTGATGAATACAGATGCAAAAATCCTAAACAAAATTCTAGCAAATTGAAAGCAACAATGCATTAAAAAGATTATACATCACAACCAAGTGAGGTTCACCCCAGGGGCACAAGGATGGTTCAATATATGCAAATCGATCAAAATAAAGGACAAAAATCATATGATTATATCAATTGATGAAGAAAAAATATTTGATGAGATACAACATCCATTTATGATTAATACACTTAATACAATAGGTGTAGAAGGAAAACATTAACATAATACAGGTCATATACGACAAACCCTCAACTAATACCATAATTAACGGTGAAAAACTGAAGCCCTTTGCTCTACGTTCAGGAACACGACAGGGCTGTCCCCTATCACCTCTGCTTTTCAACATAATGTTTTTCAACATTATGCTGAAAAGCAGAGCAATCAGGCAAGAGAAAGAAATAAAAGGCATCCAAATTGGGATTGAAGAAGTTAAACTGTCACATTTTGCAGATGACATGATGTTATTTATAGAAAACCCTAAAGATTCCACCAAAAAGCTACTAGAAACAATAAACAAATGCAGTAAAGTTGCTGGCTACAAAATCAACGTATAAAAGTACATTGCATTCCTATATACTAACAATGAAATATCAGAAAAAGAAAAACAAACAAACAAAAGCAATTCCTTTTGCAATTGCAACAAAAAGAATAAAATACCTAGGAATAAACTTAACCAAGGATGTGAAAGACCTATATACTGAAAACTATAAGACATTTTTTAAAAAAACTGAAGAAGACACAAAGAAATGGAAAGACATTCCGTGCTCATGGACTGGAAGAATCAACATAGTTAAAATGGCCATATTACCCAAAGCAATATACAGCTTTAATGCAATCCCCATCAAAATCCCAATAGCATTTTTAAAGAAATAGAACAAAAAATCATCACATTTGTACGGAACCACAAAAGACCCCAAATAACCAAAGCAAATCCTTAGAAAAAAGAACAATGCTGGAGGCATCACACTCCCTGACTTCAGCTTGTACTTCAGGGCAACAATAATTGAAACAGTATGGTATTGGCAGAAAAACAGACTGACCAATGGAATAGAATTGAGAACCCAGAACTAAACCCACATAAATATAGACAGATAAGTTTTGACAAAGAACCAAAAATCATACAATGGGAAAGGACAGCCTCTTCAATACATGGTGCTGGCAGAATTGGAAAGCCACGTGCAGGAATTTGTCACCATGTACCAAAATTAACTCAAAATGGGATCAAAGACCTAAACATAAGACCTGAAACAATAAACTGCATAGAAGAAAATATAGGTACTAAAGTTATGGACCTTGGGTTCAAAGAGCATTTTATGAATTTACCTCAAAGGCAAGGAAAGTGAAAGCTAAAATAAATGAATGGGACTATATCAAACTAAAAAGCTTCTGCTCAGCAAAAGAAACCATTAAAAAAATAAAGAGGCAACCAATGGAATGGGAGAAGATTTTTGTAAACAATGCCTCCAATAAGGTGCTAATATCCAAAATATATAAGGAATTCATACAACTCAACAACAAAAAAACAGACAATCCAATTAAAAAAATGGGCCGAGGACCTGGAGAGACATTTCTCCAAAGAGGACATACAAATGGCAAATAGATGTATGAAAAAATGCTCAACATCACTAATCATCAGAGAAATGCAAATAAAAACCACAATGAGATATCACCTCACCCCAGTTAGAATGGCTATCACCAACAAGACAAGTAATACCAAGTGTTGGAGAGGCTGTGGAGAAAAAGGAACCCTCATACACTGTTGGTGGGAATGCAGATTGGTTCAGCCGCTATGGAAGGCAGTGTGGAGCCTCCTCAAAAAATTCAAAACAGAATTACCCAGCAATAATTATACCCAGCATATGACCCAGCAATCCCTCTCCAGGGTATTTACCACCAAAATCTGAAAACATTTATCGATAAAGACATATGTGCTCCAATGTTCACTGCAGCTTTATTTACAGTGGCCAAGACATGGAAACAACCAAAGTGTCCTTAGACAGATGAATGGATAAAGAAGTTGTGGTATATATACACAATGGAATACTATTCAGTGGTAAGAAAAGATGAAATAATACCATTTGTGACAACATGGATGGATCTTGAGATTTTAATGCTAAGAGAAATAAGTCAGACAGAAAAAGGAAAGAACCATATGATTTCACTGAAATGTGGTATATAAAACCAAAAACAAAAGAACAAGCCAGGCGAATGAAGAAACAAAAACTCAGACGCAGGAAATAGTTTAGTGGTTACTAGAGAGTAAGGGGGGAAAGGAGTGGTAGATGAGGGTAAAGGGGATAAAATATATGGTGATGGAAGGAGAACTGACTCTGGGTGGTGAACACACAATGGGATTTATAGATAATGTATTACAGATTTGTACACCTGAAATCTATGTAACTTTGCTAACAATTGTCACCCTAATAATAAACTTTAATTAAAAACAAACAAACAAACAAATAAATAAATAAAGCAAGTAATTGCAAGATTACTCTACCCAGCAAGGTAGATCATTTAGATCAAAGGGATGAAAGGGAAGATAAAGAACTTCCCAGACAAGAAAAAGCAATAAGAATTCATCATCACCAAACCAGTATTACAAGGAATCTCAGAGGGTCTTCTTTAAACAGAAGAAAACATGAAAAAAATATGAATAATAAAATGGCAATAACTATATACCTAGTGATAATTACTTTAAATGTAAATGGATTAAATGGTCCAATCAAGAAGATGTAGGGTGGCTGAATGGAGAAGAAAACAAAACCCTTACATATGCTGCCTACAAGAGACTCATTTCAGATTGAAAGACACACTCAGACTAAAAGTAAAGGGATGGAAAAAGAAATTTTCTGCAAATGGAAATTTTCAAAAAACTGGGGTAGAGACACTTATACCGGACAAAATATACTTTAAAACAAAGGTTATAAAAAGGGACAAAGAAGGACATTTGATCTACAATAGCCAAGATATGGAAGCTACTCCAGTGCCCATCAATAGACGACTGAATAAAAAAATGTGATACATATATGCAATGGAATATTACTCTGCCATAAAATAGAATGAAATCTTGCCAGTTGTGACAACATGGATGGACCTAGAGGGCATTATGCTAAGTGAAATAAGTCAGACTGAGAAAGACAAATACCATATGATGTCATTTATAAGAGAACCTATAAAACAAAATAAATGCACAATGAAAACATTAAAACTTGTAGATTCAGAGAACAAACTGATAATTGTCAGATGGGAGAGGTGTTGGGGTGTGTGTGTGAAAAGGTGGAGGGATTAAGAAGTCATGGGGATGCTAAGTAGAGCATAGGGAATATAGCCAATAATACAATTAATGTATATGGTGCCAGGTAGGTACTAGACTTTTTGGGGGGAATCACTTCGTAAGTTATATGAATGTCTAACCACTGTATTGTACAACTGAAAGTAATGTAATATTGAATGTCAAGTGCAGTTGAAAAAAATTTTTTAAATTTTTAAAAAACTGACCCAAGAACCAATAACTGCCTGAAGAATTCCATAAAAAAAAAAAAAAAAAAAAAGTAACTCAGGGGCAGCCAGTTTGCTCAGTGGTTAGAGTGTGGTGCTCATAACACCAAGGTCGCCAGTTCGATTCCCACATGGACGAGGGAGAAACAACAGCTTAAGCTTGGAGCCGAGCTGCTGGTGGGTGGCCGGTTTGCGCAGTGGTTAGAGCACGGCGTGGGCCAGTGGCTGTGCCCTCCACAACTAGATTAAAAACGACTTGTCATGCAACTGATGGGTCCTAGAAAAACACACTGTTCCCCAATAAAAAAATTAAAACACAAAAAGCTCATATGATCTAATATATTTCTAGGCATTATAGAATGGGTAACAAGACATGGCACCTAAACCTAATTCATAAGGCAAGTTAATACATCATGGAATTTTCACAATAGGCCCAACCCACAATTATTAAATGAGAAATCCCGGGGCCGGCTATTCGAAATATGATCACCTGCAAGCTTGTTAGAAATGTAAAATCTCAAGCCTACTCCCGGAGCTACTGAATCAGAATCTGTATTTTAACAAGATCCTCCAGTGATGTTTGCACATTAAAGTCTGAGAAGTAATGGTGTAGGAATGGAATCTAGAATGTAGTGCTTGTTTTTTACAAAGCTCATCCAGTAGCTTAGTTTGGGAATCACTTTCTAATAAAACTACTGATACTTTTAATGATGACCCTGCATTATAAAGAAAAGTTTAAATTATGTTCAGAATACTGTTTGCTTTTAGTTTTTTTCTCCTTTTCTTTATTACCCTAACAACATTATAATACTAAAAGGTAAGGCAATTACTCACAACTACCTCCTTGACACATTAACAAGTTTTTTAAAAAATTGTCTTATGTATATGCACACACATTTTAAAAATGTTGTAATCAAATCATTAGACCACAACTTCGTACATGTATCTTCTGTTTATAAAGGGGAAAATGTAAAGTAAAAAAAAAAAAAATTTTAGAAAGCTCTGCATCCAAATGGATTAAAATAAAAGTGGGGGGGCTTAAAGTTACAAACTTTTGGTAAGTAGAAAACTCAGTTCAAAAACAAATGCTGAACATAAGATTTTATTCTAGACTGAAAGACAAGTAAAAATAAATGCAGGCTTTCTATCCTCAGCCGAGTATCAGTGACCTTTCAAAAGATGAAACTCTTGGCTCTGAGCCTTATGTTATTTCCTAAAGAGATAAAGAGCTACTGGTGATTTCCCAGACTGTATTCACAGCTCTTGAGTATGTAAGAAGATAATTCAAATAATAATAATAATAATAGCCATGTATCATTAGGCATTAATAAAAGCTAGGCATTATTAGAAGGAATTTACATTTATCAGCTCAGTTAATCCTTTTGATGACTCTGAGGCAGGTACTATTTTATTATCGTTTTACCAATGAAGAAACAAAGTCATGGAGGTTAAGTTATCTTGCCTAAGGTTACAAGTAGTGAAAGAGGGATGGGGGGAAGACAGGTTTAGAGCCCAGTCTTAACTTACTCTGCTATTAGAGCACTGTGTTAAAAAAGCAACATCGTTTTGATAAGAAGGCAAATGTGTGGAAAATGAAATCAAGAGTTAAAAAAAGAATTATAGTCAATCCATTTTCTATTACATCAAGGTGGAGATCAAAAATAGATAAAATAGTTATGCCTACACAGAAAGTTAGTGCTTTTAAAAATCAAGATATAAAAAAATAGGAAAGATTAAGTGGGGTTTCAAAAATATTTAGTAGCTAAATGAGTTTCTGAGTGGGAAAGTACATTTTAGAAGTAATTCTGTAAAAGTTAATAAAATTTTTATGTTCTATAAAAACATGAACTGTGTCTCTGAAGAACTTAGAATAGCAAAGAATAGGGATTAACCGTATTTCTCAATCAAAAACTTTCTATTTTGAGTAGAATCACAAAATATTAATTCCCAAAATTAGAAACACTACAAAGAATGAAGTCAGAAGCATGGCAGCGTGAGAGGTCCCTTGGTGTCTCCCCTTAAAGTTACAATAAGTTGAACAGCTAGAATTCAATGAAGGACTCCCTGCTCAATATACAAACACGTCTGAGAGATCCACACAATGAAACATGTGAAGGTGGGGGTAGTGCAGGGAAGGGGTAGAGCAGGGAAGGGGGGGAGTGCAGAGACCCGGCTGCAGACACAGCCTGGAGCTCACTGCGGGACTTGGGAGGGGAGGGATCTCGTTGCAAGGAGCGCTCTCTGCAGCCCCAGGAGCAGAGATGCAGAAGGAGCGTTTCTGCCTTAGTGGTCAGCAGACTGCGGCTGAGCCCAGCGGCTGAGCCCAGCGACCTGGGCAGAGACAGAGCACAGAGGTGTGACAGCTGTGTTCTGGTGGCCACCACTGCCACCAGAAAAACAAAGCCACAGCACCTGGCTGCTTCCCTCACTCTCCCAGAGCTAGCAGCGGCCCTGAAGAAGCTGTAGCAGTGGGTGCAGGGTTTATAGCGCACACTAGCTGCAGCTCTGCGAACTGGAGAGGCAGTAGCATTTCTCCCCTGTGACTAATCCCAGTGACAGAGGTGAAGATACAGAGGTGAGGCAGCTGAGGTCTGGGAGTCACCATTACTGGGAGGAGAACAAAGCCACGAACACACAAGCCAGCTCGCATCCCACCCAGCTCACCCATCCCAGCTGATCTCAGTGGGGCAGTGCAGCGCTGCTGGCAGCATTTCTGGGATTTCACAGGCTCAGAACCCCATCGTCTACCACATTCCCCCACGGGGATCGTGCCCTGAGACCAAGGCGACCTGGTCGCAGAGGAGATGCCCATCTCTTCAAGGAATACTGGGCATTTTTCACTGCCCCACAGGGATCTGAGAAGCCAAAGCAGTGCAAGAGAAAATAAAAAACTTGTGCTTTAGTGCCACCTACTGGAAAACAAGAGAAAGACCTTTTTAAAAACACTAAATAGAGAAGTATCACTCTAAAAAAAAAGCGGAGTTCATTTCCATAAATGCCTAGGCAAAGGAGTAATCCACCAAATATCACGAATAACCAAGGTAACAAGGCAGCTCAGAAGAAAAATGAAAACTCTCCAGAAAATAAACTTAAAGACATGGAAATATGTGATTTAAATGACAGAGAATTCAAGATTGCAGTTCTCAAAAAGCTCAACAAGAGAACTGACAGGCAGTTTAATGAACTCAAAAATAAAAGCAACAAACAAAGGAGTACTTTACCAAAGAGACTGAAACTTAAATAAAAATCAAAGAGAAATTCTGGAGCTGAAGAACTCAATAAAAAAATGAATGAACGAGCAAGCTTAGGAAATAGAGCTGACCAGATGGAGAAAAGAATTAGTGGTATCGAAGATAGAAATCCAGAAATGATGCAGATGGAAGAAGAGACTTAAGAGTAGATACACAAGACATAAAACTTATATGCTATGGCTTTTGTACACTGAAGTGCATTTACATTTATTCAGAAAAACTTACAAATGGCCACTCGAAATGGATGGAATTTTTTAAAATTATAGAATAATTTTACATAAATTAGAAATCACTGAGTATATGTTTTATTTGGTTGAAACAAATAAGTTATTTGTAGAATAATATACAGTTCATTTTACTTAAATCTCATCTATAATCTTGATTATTAAAAATTAGTACCTTGCACTTTTCGACTTCTTCCTCAATTTTCTCAACAATAGCGGCATCCAGAATTTGTAAATCACAAGAAGAACGAGACAAAGTACTGACAGGATGTCCCTTTAGCCAAGTAATAATTTCTTGAACTTTCTCAGCACTACATTAAAAATAATAATTTTTTAACATTGATTAAAACTTTCTGAGGGCTTATATAAAAGGCCTGATATAAACTTTCTGAGGGCTACAAAGTATAAAAGACATTAAGTATATAATTAATAATTAATCACTATACTTAATTGGGACTAATTCTAAATTTAATATAAACATGTACATGTTTCTTCTCAATAATTTTTTTAAAATCACAAAAATTAGTTTAAAAGAGCTTTACTAATATAAATGAAATTTAAAAGTTGTATTAAGGTCTTAAAGCAAAAACAAAACAATATAAAACCCTCCCCCAAAAAGTAAAATAAGCTCTTGATAAACTACTATACCTTTCACTGGAACCACTAGGTGAGCTATGAGGCTACCAACGCCACAGATTTTGCTTACCCATTCTCATTTTCTCCAGGCCAAATGTCATCTTCATAGAACACATCCTCTTGGCTATTTTTGGCTATATAACAAAATAGTTCTGGAGCTCTAGCCAAACAAACAAACAAACAAAAATATTTCTTTAAAAAATATAAATGGCTAACTTCATATAAACTTCCTATCAAATAATTTTGTATTCTAAGGGAACATAAAATATATAGAGGACTGATTATTATACACAGAATATTCATAAGGGATAGAGACTAAAGTATTTGTAAGTATTCATAGGCCCTCAAAAAACTCTCAGTAGCTGAGGGAGAAATGATTCCATTTATAAACTATAATAAGCTTTAATTACTTATAAACTTCAATTACTGACTCGATCCCTCTTAGATCATAATGACAGGTGATAAATGGACAAAAATAGTATCTATAGGTTAATTTTCTAATTTTCACAACAAAGCTGGAGCACTCCACAATAAAGCAAATTACAGTTTCTTCTGATATTCTTCAAAACTCCATTGCTTCCTTTATAGAGCAGGACTTTCACATACACATAGCAGATTGAATATATTTGCTATTATTGTTCCCTTTTCAACCCACTAAAAGAACAGTAAAGCATGAAAAAGGGCACAGACCTAGAAAGACAGATGAGGAGAGAAACAGAAAATCTGATAGCATATATGAGTTGTTAACAAAATTTTAGAAACTGGAAACTGGATGGGTAAGTATTAACTATTTGACAGATAGAAATAAGCTGCACCCTAAGCCACAAGTGTGGGAAGTTAACAAGAAGCAAGTTGATTTGAACTGTGAAAGTCTGCCAAAGCTCAGGAATTACGGGCTCCAAGTCATTTTAATGCTATAGCATGGGGTGAGGTTTAGTAGGTTTTTCATTTGAAAATTCTGTGTCATAAGCAGTTAGACAGTCATGTGAATACTCATCTTCCACCCCAGCATAAGAGCTTTAATTTACATTTTTTGGGTAGGTTAACAGGGATGCTCTAGCCTTGGGTATAGCAGGCACAGCTAGTTGGGTTTGTGGGTGGAATGTGAGGAGGAGGGAGCCATACTGAAAAAAGGGGATTAAGGAAATTGTTACCATTGTAACTAGTATACAATGTGCCACTAGGAAGCAGGCTAGGAAGTACAGGAAGCAGACTCTGAGATGGAGATAAGCATACAGGAAGTCTGTTAGTGAGTTCTTTGCAATCAATACCCATGGAAGGAAAGGGGAAAAGGAAGGAAGCAGAAATGGGCACAGGGAGAAGTTGGGCTGTGCTTTATTCTTAATGAACGGCTTGGCCTGTACCATAGAGATCTCAAATTGGGAGGGCCCTTCAGGCTTGTCCTGAACTGGAGCAATGTCGGCTGGTGGCCTTTGCACTTTGTTGATCAGGTATTGGACCTGTGGCTGTTGTGGGAAGGGCTATATCTTTAGTGAGGCAGTTCTCTTCTGCTAGACAAATCCTGAAGAGAGTTCACAGCTGAACTCCTGACAACATTCCTGCTGCCAAGGGAACACGGTCCTTCAGGCCCGAAGAGAGATCTGGGGTAGTATCACAGTGTCCACCACGTAATGAGACCCCTTTTTCCTGGTTAATTTACAGAACACTGGAAGTCAGTTTTGTTCTCCACATCTGTCCTCCACAGAAAAGCTGGAGGATACCTCTCTTGGAAAATTAGCCAGCCTCAAGGGAAAGATATACATACAGGTCGTGCTATTTGGAGGTGCTCTGCAGAAATAGCTAAGTCCCACTAGATAAACCCCACTAAATTTCTAATCAGCTTTTTAGTGCCTCACTCTTAAATATGATTGGACACAAAAGAACCACCAAACAGGTAAAAAAAAATACTTAACGTAGAAAGGGAGAGCAAATCAAACAGATAAAAAAAGAGCAATTTGGAGAAAACAGAAAATATAGAGAAAGAAAAAAATCTAGAATTACTATGTTCAGAAAAATAAAAAGATATTCCACTCATTAAAAGAATAAGATGCTATAAAAAAGGAATTCCAGAGAATAAAGACACACTTTTAAATTAAAATGATTAAATTAAATAGAAATTTAAAAGTCATGTACCGTGTTTCCTTGAAAATAAGACCGAGTCGGACAATCAGCTCTAATGCGCCTTTTGGGGCAAAAATTGATATAAGACCCAGTTAAAACTGGGTCTTATAGTAAAATAAGACCGGGTCGTATATTAATTTTTGCTCCAAAAGACGCATTAGAGCTGATTGTCCGGCTAGGTCTTATTTTTGGCGAAACATGGTAAGATGAAGTTGAAGAAATCTCCCACAGAGAACAGAAGAGGAACAATATAGGAAGTGGATGAGAAGACGTAAGACAATTAAGAGGATTAAACCAGAAGGTCTAACATCGAACATCTAGAATCCCAGAAAAAGAAAACAGAAACAATGGTGAGGAGGAAATTATCAAAGAAATAACACAAGAAAGTTTCTCAGAATGAAAGGGTATCAGTTTCAAGTCTGAAAGGGCTGAATAGCAAAAGGAAAAAGATCCATACGAAGGCACACATTATTAAACAGCATTGGTAAAGGGAAAATTCTAGAAACATTTCAGAAAATGAAAGTAAATCACATTCAAAATTCAGAATCAGAATGGCACAGAACTCTCACCAGGAAAGGAAATAAGAGACTAGAGAAAGGAAAATAATCTCCAATCTACACCCATACAAGCTATCAATCAAGTGTTAGGGAAGAATATTTCAGACGTGCAAGCTTCCTCAGGAAGCTACTGGAGTTTAAATACTCCATCAAGATAGGGACATAAACCAGAGAGAGTAAGGCATGCAAGCCAGGAAGTGAAGGAATCCCACATAGGAGAACAGTGAAGGGAATTCCTGGGATGGTAATAAAGGGAAACTCTAGAATGAGAGTTGTTCAACAGCCCTAAAAAACAATTAGTTCACACTGAAGCAGGAAAACAGAAAGTTTCACAGGGACGTCTACAAGAAGAAAATGGAACTGAGATCAACTGATCTGTTGGACCATATTAAGTTTTCCACCTATGGCAGAGTTTACAGCTGAATTAGTTATGTGATCAAATGAATAAACAAGAGAGGGAAAACAAAAATGTGTACAAGAAAGGAAATGGAATTACAATACCCTACAAGGTCCACCTGTGACCATTTACATTATCTTAATCAAGTAAACCTTAAACACATATTTAATTCAAAATTACATATTGTGATAAAACTACAGTGAGGGGGAAATGTGTGTATAGGGAGGTGAAGGAATAGGGAGTGGGGGCTGTAGAAGGGAGCTAAAACTTCATCTTTCATGGTAGGAAATCAATACACACGTAAAGTTGAAAAGTCAAGAAAAGGGAGTCTAAATATGGCATTTTAAAGAAATATGGAAGTGAATGGAAAAAATAATCTAAATTTTCAGATAGTAGTATGGGACTGAATTGTGTTCCTCTCCCAAAAACACACTGAAGTCACCTAACTCCCAGTACCTCAGAAGGTGACTTTATTTGGAAACAGGGGTTTTTATAGAAGTAATCAAATTAAAATGAGGTCATCAGGATGAGCCCTAATCCCGTATGACTAGAGTCCTTATAAAAAGGAGAAACTTGGACCTGGAGCTAGACACACAGAGGAAAGATGCTGTGAAGACACACATCAGGTGGAGCTGGAGGACTGGGGTGGTGTATCTACAAGTAAAGGAATGAACGCAGGAGGCTCTACGAAGCGAGGACCGAGAGCTGTAACAGTTCCCCCCCTAGCACCTTTACTGGCAGCGTGGCCCTGCCAACACCTTGATTTTGGACTTCTGGTTTCCAGAACTGTGAGATAACAAATTTATGTCTTTTAAGCCCCCAGTTTGTGGTACTCTGTTATGGCAGCCCTAATAAACTAATATAGGGATACTCAAATATGAGAAGGATAGAAATCAGTGGAACAATGGAAAGAACATACAACTGAATCAGAAGTAAAGATCTTTCCTGTAAATCTTGGTCACTGAGTAAATCAGTTACCCTTGGTACTCAGTTTTCTTATTTTCATAATGAGGAGTTGAGATTTGTGATTTCTTAGACCATTTCAGCAATAAAATTCAATTCTAGGATAGTAATCTACCATCAGGCTGGAATTTTAAGACTCAGGAAAACCCATCGTGCCAACAGTTGTTTTGTTTACCCAAAACAATCCTCTTACTGCTGACACAGACTTGTAGAGTAGTGAATAATTTATGATAGCAAGCTTAGGAAAATTTTAATTAAAACGAGGCCAATTCTCATCATCCTTTTTCATTTTAAATAATATAAGGACAGTATTTTTCCACTCTATTTGAGCTAATGGCTATGAGGCTCCACGACACACATTAAGTTTATATGTTAACACAGGTCACGTTTTACTAAAGGAAACACTGTTTTTCTCTAACACAGAGATCAGCAAGGCAGAATTAATGTTGTACTCCGAAACTGGATGCCCAGCAGGGTCTCATTTGGCACTCACCTCTCTAGGTACTCCGCCAGAAGCTGCTCCGCGGCAGATGAGTACATCCACTCACTGCCAACCTTCTTAGTGTATCCAGGTACTTCCTCGTTTTTTTTGTTGAATTTGAGATTCAAACCCACATTTGCTTTATGGTCTCCATGAGGGCTGAATTTAAACCACACACAAAAGTTTTAAAATTTTGTTCAAAGAATAAGAAGGTTTGCTTTCAATTCTTAGGAAAGCTTAGTTTTGATTGTTCTTCTATTTTAGTTATCATGGTTATTTCCAAAGTAGCAGTAATTGAAAAACTAGAGGAAAGGCTTCAAAACCCAAGTTAATGAAGCTTAACAGAGTTAATGTAGGTTATGTAATGAGACAGGAGAATGAAATAAGAAAATGCAGAGAAATATATTATTGAGATTCACACACACCTTGATACCTTTTTTCAAGGTTCAATTTGTTAGCTGCTAAAAATAAGAACTGTCTTTCCAACCACCTAAAACATATGCCATTTAGATGACAGATCACCATCAGAGGAATTTATGCATAATACTTAAGGAAAAGTCAGAGCAATTAATAAGAGAAAATAAATACTGAAATATTGACCATTTTATCTTTATCACTTAATTTTTTCTGACACTTTAAGTAAATTTCTTTAACATAAACTTACTTTCTCCTAGATCCTCTTCCAATAAAAATACTTCCTGTAAACCTTGAAACAAGGTATCCACTCACTCCAAGGCGACTGGCCAACACATATCCTGGGTTGTACTTTATAGAATATTTCTTTAAATATAAAAACAAAAAGGTCAATTATGGAAATATGAAGCATTAAATGTTATTTCTTTACCTGTAAAATCTGGAGATAACCAACATGATTAACCACTGGTTGTGGCAATATAAGAATTCTCAAAAGTGATCCATTCTCACTTTTTTTTGAAAGGCTCTGTAGGCAGAATTTTTCTGTTCCTCCCCCGTCTTAAAGGACAGAATTCCCAAGGAAGGGTGAAGGGAGGAGGAAATACACAGTTTGTGAAACTGTCTTAAGGAACAAACTGTATTGTAAGTACTAAATGGCAAACTCTGCAGGCAACAACTATATTTTTTTAAATTAATTTTCATACTCTAAGTAGGGTAAAGTACCTGGGACAAAAGGAGGCCTTGATAATTATTACATTGAACAAAAACATGAGTATATCATCAAAATAGTTGCTATTGAGGAAAAGTAAAAGTATCCTTTATATATGGATATAAGTAATACTCGTTTCCCCTAATATTTACTATCACATGAAAGTAACAAGTAGATATAATCTTGTAATTAATACAGTCAATGAAATGTAACCTTAATTTGTATACTTAAGGGAAGAAACTATGAAGACTGTCAGATTTTTTTTAAATTTAAAAATATAATTTTTAACCAGGAAGCAAATTACTCACAAATTCAGTACCAACCAGGGTAAGCTACAATATACTTCTAACATAATGTACCTAATAATAACACATACTTATTTTATATGGATTTCATATACTATTTCATATGAATGAATATATAAATATACTATATTTATGTAAATTATAGAGTACTCCTTTTGAGAAATCTTGGGTTGTGGTATAATTAAAAGTTAATTAAAATCACACAAATACCCTAGAAAACGTAAACTAAACAGCTGAGAATGTTGAGGTAAAGAAAGAAGACTTGAGTAAAAGTTAAAGAAGGTATGTAAAGAGAAAATAAGTACCCTGGAGAAGGCACGCCCAGCAACACTGACCACTAGAATGCAGGCTCTTTCAGATCTAGAAAAAGCCAGGGATCTAGAAAAAATCCAAGTGCTTCTACCTCCACTGACTCCCAGAACAGAGCTCCAACCTCTTTATCGAATGGGCCCCTCTCCTGGTTTCCTGACTGCTTTCTGAATTCTTCCTCCAAAAGAAACCTGATGGTAAGATCCTAGGGACTTGTCTGCCTTCCATAAAGTTTCCTCATGAGTATGCTGACGCCCAACGCCTTAAATTCATTTCACAGGATATAAACCTTTAGATTTTATCATTAGAAAAAATAAAAGTGTTAAGTAGCAACTGCTGGGTGCTTGTGAATTAATTTTAGTCAAGTTAATTATCCAATCCGTCAATAAGAACAAATAACAGATATCAGGATCCTCTCCCTATTTTAACAGGGAAAAATAAAAGATGGCCAGTGAACATCTTTGGAGAAAAACATCCTGAAAAAGAATGCTGTGACCTTAAATGCAGTTTCACAATTTTCTCTAGAGATTGTTCATCTTGAGCTGGGTAGTGACATATAACCTGTGCAGGAAGGTCATCTGTCACTTGTAACTAAAAATTCAGGCTTTGATTAATTATGAAAGGTTAAAAAAATCTAAGTCTATTCCCAGAGGGTATGCTAATCAACTGCCACTTGTAAGCTTGTACATAGTAACCCATGATAACCATTATTGATAATGGGATTTCAGTGATTTCTCCCCTCCAAAGATCTGCATGAAGTTTTGAGCAGATTCCACACTTATTTTTAAATAATATTTGATGCAACTGTGAGTGAATGTAATCAGTATTAAATAAAGTATTTGCAATAAATTCAAAGGAAGTGGCAAAAATATCCTTCCAATATTCTTAAAGTTCATCAATTCTAAGTTAAACACTACGGGCTGTAGTACTCACATGCTGGTTCTGTATTAAAACGTCGAGATTGGGCTCACACGGAATGCTGAAAACCACACGGATCCTACCTTCTGCAATCACGTCCCCTGAATCCTGAACCTGAGAGGGAAAAAAGAAATCACAGTATGTTTTAGTCTCTTTCACTACATTTATTTACTTATTTTTGTAATTATTTGAATAGTGTTTATTATTTCTGAAATACAGTAAGTCAAAGTTGGATTGTGGAAATTCTCTGGGAATTTGTAAGTTAATGTGATTATATTATAAATTGGAGATATTGTACCTTGCTTTAATAGCTGTTAACCAGCCTTTTAAAAAAATAATAACTTTCTATTATTTGCAAACACTTTTAAATTACCAAAAAGTTTTAAAACTAAAAACAAGCCGAGGAACACTTGAAAAACACTTACCCAGAATTGCGTGTAAAAATGTTAACATTTCACTCCATTGCTTTAACATTTGGGTTCTGTATGTGTATTTACACATACATAATTTTTCTGTGAGGGTATATTACATATATCGTGTCCCTTACCCCTAAATATTTCAATGTATATTTCCTAAGAAGAAGGATATTTTAGTATATAATCACAGTACAGTTAAGTACGAAATTCACATTGATAAAATACTTTCATCTAAACTACTATCCATGTCAGTTGACCTAAAAAGTGTCATTATAGCCAACTCTTCTGTCCCTCTACTGAGGGATCTAGGCTGTGATCAGACACTGCATTTAGTTGTCATGTCTCCTTAGCCTCCTTTCACCTAGAGTCTATCCAGAGCTTTTCTTTGTCTTTCATAACATTGACATTTTTAAGAATATAGTTCATTCTTCCCTCTCCACCCTGCCTTAAAAAACAGAGTTATTCATTTTGGATTTATCTGATGCTTGCTTGTGATTAGGTTAAGGTTATATATTCTGAGCCAGAATAGCACGTAGGTGACGTGTGCTTCTTAGGGCATCACATCTGTAGGTGTGTGGTGTTCATTTGTCCTTCACTGTAATACTAATTTTGATCATACCATCAAAATGCTGCTCAATTTCTTCACTGTACAATTACAGTTATTTGTTTCCCTTATAACTAATAAATAGTTTGTGGGGAAACATTTTCTAAGACCATGAAAATTTCCTGCTCCTAATCCAAAATTCCCCCTCGATTTGCTTCCACTGATGACTGTAGCCTGATTCAATCTTTTATCATAATAGTTGTAAAATGATGGCTTTCCACCTGCAGTGCTCTGCACATTTACCCTTGACATAATACCGTAAGAGCCCATCCCTGCCATATATATATATATATGCGCACACACACATATGCACCCCCATACATACATATACACACATACATGGGTATTTTAGAAATCATGAGTTCACATTAATACCTGCAAATTCTAATGTGAACCCACAGGTTCTTTCTTGCATTCTCCCATTCCATATTTCAATGTACCTTTTTCTATGTAAGAACTGGAGTTCCCCAAAACATCAACACATTTACAAATAAATCAACCCAATAATACATCTAAAATAATTACAAAATTGCTTCATCCACACTCCACAATAAACAAACTACTAAAAAACAGATCAGGATTTCAATTATTTTTCCCTCACCTCCTGACCCCAATCTGCTCAAGACTAAAGATAGATAGCCAAATACTATGTTCATTAGTTAGATGAGTGGATTCTTTCTTATTTTTCCCTTTTAGTATTACATTTTATTTTGCATCTATATGAAGGGGAGTTAAAGAATTATATTATTAGAACTTCAAACCAAATAGAAATTTAATTAGACACAATAACAGGAACTAACTTCTCCAGTACAGCCATAATAGGGGGTTCCCAGCATAAAGACCAGACTTCTAGGAGGAAACAAGTCATCCAATGTTTTGATATTGGAGAAACGGGAGTCAAAAGCTTGAATGTCCTATATAGAATGAAATATAAAAGTCAATCATCATAGTCAAAACTGCTATAGATTGCAATCAAGTTTTTTCCTATGGGATTATGAATGCTGTCTGCAAATGTCACATGTAAAGATTTTCTACATAACAGTACTACTAGCTAAAATTTATTGACTTTTTATATGCCAGATACTCTTCTAGGTACTTCACACATTTATGAGTTAATCTTGAAGACAACCCTCTGGGCAGAGACCATTATTAGCCCCACTTTCCAGATGAGGAAACTAAGGCGCAGAATTGGGGTGAATCTTGCCCAACGTCATAGAGCTAAGAAGTCAACTTAGGCATCTGTGCTCTTAATCACTGCACTATAATGTTTTCCCCAAGTTACAGGATCACTGTATGCTTTAAAAATTTTGTCCTCATACCACATCTAAGATTAAAAACACAACAGCATTTTGTATTCACTAATTTATTTAACGCAAACATTTTTGGAGAATAAAAATCTAAAAATGCAAGGGTGTAAGTTAATAGTGGGATTTTTCTTTTAGAGCCTAGGTTAAAAAAATAAATTAAAACGACAAATTCCTAACCACAGAGTAAGTGTCTGAGCATGTAATACTACTTTTAAAGACTACAGTGTTTTGCAAAATATATTACATAATAATCTCCATTATACATTGCTGAATTAGTCTTCTCTTTATAAGTAAATATTAACATGATATATAGTGTTTTCTTGACAGCTTTAAAAAGTGTTCATTAAGATAGGATTGAGACCTGATACTTACCTTGACAATAGTTTGATAAACAAAAGGAAGAACTTGTTTTGACCACTGTTTCTCTAGACGAACTTCACCATTTTGATTTATTTGATATTTACGACCTGTGAGTAACTGAGCATATACAACAACAGATGTTTCATTTATTATTATTCCTTTTCTTCTTAGGTAGCTAAAAGAATTAAAAAAAATAGTAGGTATGTATGAGTGTGTATATATTCTAAGATGATAATCATCTTCTAAACTACCAACTCATAATCAAATGCTTAAATAAACCTTAAGTAAACATGCTAACAGTTCTGAGTATCTAACTTAAGACTTTTTGCATTAGTTTTTTTACTCTGTGGATACCTCTCCCAATGTCCGTGAGATTAAACAAGAACTCATAGAGTTATAAGAAACTCCTGTTTCTTACCCAGTAGGAAGGCTATAACAAAAAAGTGAAAATAACAATGATGGAAAGGACGTGGAGAAATTGGAACGTTCGTATGTTGCTGGTGGTAACATAAAATGGTGCAGCCACTGTGGCAACAATTTTGCAGTTCCTCAAAAAGTTAAACACAGAATTGCCACATAGTCCAGAAATTCCCCTTCTAGGTATGTACCCAAAGAACTAGAAATAGGTACTCAAATACTTATAGATGGACAGTCATAGAAGCACTACTCAGATAGCAAAAACGTGGAAACAACCCAAATGTCCACCAACAGACGAATGGATAAACAAAAGATGGTCTATCCATACAATGGAATATTCAGCCATAAAAAGAAATAAGAGAATAAGTGAATGAACTAATCAGAAACAGTTTCGGAGACATAGAGGAAAAACTGAGGGTTGCTAGATGGGAGACGGGGTGGGGATAGGGGAGAATGTGAGGGGATTAGAAAGCACAGTCAGTAACCGTAAGATTGCCACGGGGTTACAAAAGTTAATTTGGGGAATGTAATCAATAACATTGTAAAGATTTTGTAGGGTATCCGATGGACACTTGTCTCATTAGGGAGACCACCTCAGGGATGGTGTAGATGCCTGATCACTGCACTGTACACCTGAAGCTGAAGCTGAACAATAATGAATGTCAACTATAATTTTATATATATATATATATATATATATATATATACACACACACACAAGAAGCGGAGTACAGCATTAGGAATAGAGACAGTAGAAATGTAATGGCTGTGTGTGATGTCAGAGGGATAGTGGATGAGGGGAGGGGGGTTGACACAGTGTGAGGGATATAAATGATAAACGTCTAACTATTACTTTGTTTTGTGCACATGAAACAACAACAACAAAAAGAAATAAGTACTGATACACACTACAATGTACATGAACTTCAAAAACATGCCAAGTGAAAGAAGCCAGACACTAAAGGTCACATATTATATGAAACATCCAGGATAGGTAAATCCACAGAGACAGAAAAAGACTGAGAGGGACATAGTGGGTCCCTGTCAGTCTTTTTCTGTCTCTGTGGATCCTTTCAATCTAAAGGATCCTTTCAATCAGTGGGTCCTTTCGATCTAAAGTTGGGGTCAGCAAACTGCGTCCCTGGGCCAAATCCAGACAGCCTCCTGTTCTTGTAGATAAAATTTTACTGGAACACAGTCATTCATTTATTTACTGTCTACGGGTGCTTCTGTGTAACAACAAAAGAGTTGAGTAGTTGTGACAAACACTGTAAGGTCTGCAACGCCTAACATATTTACTGTCTGGCCTTCACAGAAAGTTTGCTGATCCCTGAGATAAAGATACAATCATTCTTCATCTGAGGGGTAGTTTCTTATCTCCTTTCCATTTTTTTCTTCCTAGAACTCTTATCAGATAGATATTAGAAATTCTGGCTATATTCTTTTCATCTCACTGTGCTTTTACGTGCTGAAGGAATCATTCAGCTTGACCTTTTAGCTCACTGATTCAATTTTTAGTACGCCCATATTATTATTCAGACTATATATTGAGCACATAGTAACAATCATAATTTTAATTTGTGTATATGTGTTTATATATATGTATGTTATAGTTATATATTGTATATGTCAAACAACATCATATATATATATATTTTTTCATACAGCTTATACTTATATGGTATTGTTCTTGATAATAGGGTTGGTTGAAATAAGCCATGTTATCTGAGCCAGAAACAGAAGTTTTCCCACAAATTTTTGAAATGCAGCATTCTGGTACCATTTTCTAATAATTCAATGGGATTTGATTCTACTACTTTCACTCAAAAGTTATTAAGTCAGTAATCTTGATATCAATAGCTGACAGGACATTCCAAAAAAGGGAAATTACAAGCTAATCTCTCTCATGAAAATAAATGCAAAAATCCTAAATAAAATTTAATAAATTGAATCCAACTATATATAAAAAGGATAATACATCACAGTCAAATGGGATTTATTCCAGGAATTCAGGGGTAGATCAATATTTGAAATTCAATCAATGTAATTCACTAGATTAACATAAAAAAATGGAAGAAAATCATACGACCATTTTCACAGATGCAGAAGAACAAATTTATAAAACCAGAACCAATTAATGATTTAAAACTTTTAACCAACTAGGAATGGAAGGAACATTCCTTAATCTAATAAAGAACACCAAAAAAAAACAAAAACGAAACTCTACATCAATCATATTTAATGGTGAATCATTCAAAGATTTTTCCTGAAATTGAGAATGACACCACAAATCACTAAGAAAAATTACAGATAAGAAAAAGGCAATCAACTCAATCAAAAAGGGCAAAACAACTGAACAGGCATTTCACAAAAGAGCATGTTCAAATGGCCAACAAACATGAAAGGATGTTCAACTTCATTAATCATGAGGGAAATACAAATTAAACCAAAATGAGATACCACTATATCAGAATGGCTGAAATGGAAGAGAGAATAATAGTATGTATTGATAAGAGTAGGGATAACAATAATTCTTATAAACTGCTGTTAGAATGTAAATTGATGTGATCACTTTGCAAATCTTTTTGGTGGTATCTACTAAAGCTGGGTTTAAGCATATCCTATAAAGCAGTAATTCCATTCTTAGATATGTACCTAACAGAAATGGATATATTCACCAAAAATCCCAAATTAAGGAACAACTCAAATGTCCATCTACAATAGAATACATTGTGCTGTATTCATACAGTGTAATACTATCACTAGTGAAAATGAATGAGCAGAACCAAACATGTATTTTTTTTAATGGTTGGAATGTAAACATAAAACTGGACTTTCTGAAAACTACAAAGGGTGAGAGATTACTGTACTTTAGACCTCACTAACCTTGGTTTTTGGTGTACTTCTTGTAGCTAGTCTACAGCTGGATAATGATGCTAGTGATATAATCTAAGTAATCTATAATTTTAATTAAGGAGCTATAGCCACTTAGATTTAGTGACACAATTCTTAGTTTGGTCATGTTTCTGTCATCTTATTTTATTTATCTTTTTAGGCTTCCTAATCTATGTTTTATTTAGCTTTTCTATCTTCTATCCTCTTTCTTTCATTTCATTTTTTCTTGCCAGTCATTTGTAAATTAGAAATATTCCTTTACAATTTCTATCAACGATTACTTTTGAATTAAATTTTTAAAAACATCTCATACTTCTCTGAATTTCTAAATTATAAACAATCTTGTAACTTTATCATATCTAAAATGAGAATTCGTATTTGAATATTAATTCTATATTTTAATAGTTTCAGTGTTTATCACCAATCTTTTGATAACCCTATTTTTTATTTTCTTGTTTGAGGTACAGGGTTTGGCACTCTCCTCCAAATTATCCTTTAAGTGTGTCATCTTTTCTATAACATCTGATAAAGTATTTCCTTGCTTCCTTCTTCCTATTTTCTGTTCTTCAATTGCTACTCTTTTCACCCTATTGTACCCTCAAAGTCCACCTTCTTCAATGAAGGTCCCACCACTTACCTGTGGAGGCCTCGCATTTTGGTTTTCATACTGTGTACTTTGGGGCTGAGATGGTGTTGGTGTTCTCCTTACCACCCAGTGTAATATCCAAACCCCTAACAGTAAACTACGCTCTTCGGTGACGTCAGAGTTTACATATATGATCTACCCAAGACCACAGTAGTTCCACAACCTCCCAATCTCTAATAACCTTTTTCTCCATTCCACTTCAGTCACCTATTCCCTCAGCTAGAACATCACCCGTAATGGCTTCACTTCCAACACCACTAACTCAAACATCTTATTGTCTAAAAACTTCTCCATCCAACTTGCTTGTCTAATCACTTTGTTTATGACACTTACTCAACTTAATTTGGGATTTCCAGTACACTGTTCTACTTTCTCCCAAACTCTTAACCCTCTACATTCATTACTTCTCTTTCAATCTCACTTAGATTCCATTGTTCCATCATTTCAGTAACATTCCTAAACTTCTTTGCCTCTTTGTTTTTTCATTGTACCCATCTGGCAAAATCCAGTGCTGGTTAAGTCTGACTATTTGCTTTTTTCTAGGCCTGTGAGTGATCAGCTAAGCTCTGTCTTTTGACAGAGCACTTGTTACATTATAAATTCATGACCCCCAACTTCAAAAAGGGTCTTCAATACTGCCTATAATTCTACCATGTTTTTCTGATAAATTGATACTTTTCCATTTTCCCCAAGGACTATTTTCAAAGCTCCTCCACTCTACTCAAATTTAAGACCAACTTCTCTTTCCCCCACACCATCCTCAATAGCTGAACTCAACAGCTACTTTAGAAAGAAAACAGAAGGCACTGGATGAGAGCTCCTCATCTTCTCCATGCCAAACACATAAGCCAACCTACAGCTGCATCCCATACTGTTAAAATAGGGGAGCCATCCTTAATCTTCTTTAAGAATCCATCTCGTTCCATCTAAAAATGTATTGTTCTCTCTCTTTTGAATATTGCACCTTTTCTTATTTGTTTTTACACACGATTAAATCTCCCTGAATACACCAAAAATCAACTCCACTCAATTCTATGTCCTTATTCAGCTATCTCTTAATGGTAGTTTTCATCAGAAAGGAAATATGTTACATAGGAATACAGAAATGTATCAGGCATATCATATGTGCACAGTTAGAGGTTTTGGTACTCATATACTCATATTTCATGTGTAATGTTCACAGCAAAAGCATATACTGAATTTAGGAGAACATGTCTGGTTAATACGACACAGGGATATGAGGTATAAGTAATTGACTCCACATTCTTGCTGTAGAAGTCTTAGCCCTGAGAATGGTCTGCACAAGCATTACTCCTACTCATTAGAGCCATGGGGTTGTCACCTCATTCTACTGACAATGCGCAAAATCTCAGACAGGTGAGTAAACCTTCGGAGGCAGAGCAGCAGAGGTCCTGTGACTTTCCCCTTGGAAGACAGATTTCAGAACAGCTTGGGAGGAGTAGAAGGAGGGAACAAAATGTGAGATGGCATGAGGGAGGAATATGGTGGTAAAGAGAATGGTGAATGGAATAAATAAACCTGAATGCTCATGAGTCTACTCTTCTTGGTTGACAAGATTAAACAAGGGACCCTGAACAGCAGGAGCCAGAAACCATCTTCTGTAAGAATAGCAAATATTGCTATCAGCTCCAGCAGGGTGCTGCGTTGACCATTCTCTCTGCACTTTGCTGCCATCACAGACCAAGTGCATTCAGATGGGAAAGAACATGCAGGACATGGGATCAAGAGCTTTCAGCCTCCTTCACAGCTAAGCTTCTCAAGAAGTCTGTTCTCAAGAAGTCTGACTTACACTGTTGGGAGGAAAAATATGCTAGCCTTTACCTCCACTTCTGTTCTGCCCACACCATGCTGGCTTTCAGGCCCTTTGCTCAATTCAAATGGCTCTTGCTTAACTGCTTCATAACATTTTATATGACTCATTCCCTTATTCCTGAAACACTTTTTCTTTGATTTACATGACATAACATGTAAATCTCCTGGCTTTCCTTTTACCTCTCAGCTTGCCTCTTTCTTTTTCCTTGGTTGCCTCATCTTCCTCGATAGGGTTTCTTCTTGATTCCAACACTCCACCCACAGTGGCCACGCATCAGTACTATACAGACTGATTTTACTCATGCCCCAGGGACTTGGCAAGTAACTAACTACCTTTTCCCTCATCCTGAAACATGCCTCTTTTTCACTCTTTGCCTTTTATTCCATATCCAGGTACCAGCTCAGTCAACATTTCCTCAGGCGAGTTTCCTCAGAGAGTTTTCTCTGACCAAAGCAAATTCCTCTGTAGCTAGGTTAAACTTCTCTATTATATGGTCTCAGAGCACTACTCCTTCAGAGCAATTATTGTAGTTGCAGTTTGACCAAAAAAAATCACAGAAGACATCAACGTCCATCTCCCATCGACTAGCTGTAAGTTTCATGAGTGGAGGGACTGTGGGTTTTTATTCACTGTGGTATCTAAGTGCCAACTACTGTACCTAACAGGTATCAGTAATTGTTTAATATATGTACAAATGACTAAACTCGTAGTATTTCAAACGTGCTTTTTTTTTTCAATTAAAAGAGTCTTAACTAAAACAATTTCTATTTCATTCAAACAAATATTTGCTCAGTGCCAAGGCACCAGACAAAAATGAGAAGAGAGTGGTAACAAAAACAGATGTGCTCCCTATCCTCAAGGATGTGCTCACTATCTAAGGAAAGAGTTATTAAGGTAATCAAACACATAAATTTATTATGATGGTTTTAATAGCATGCTTAGAAGAAAGTTCAGAATGATCTGAGCTATAACGGGGCATCTGACTTACACTGTTGGGAGGAAAAATATGCTAGCCTTTACCTATTGAGAGGTATATTCATCTCCTTCTGTGATGGCAGATGGTTTTTTATGGTCTTTTTAGATTTTCCCTGTTTACTCACGTTTGAGTAAGGATATTATAGCCTGGTATTAGCTTCAAAATTGTAGAAGAGGTGTCTCCTTGAACTCCCCATTTCTCAATGGATGCTATTACAGTTTAAACAGAAAGTTTGATGGATATACATTTATAACACCATTTCATATGCCACTGCCAGCCTCTATTATTCTGTTTTGGTTTAGGAAATCCAGTGTTTGGATGAAGAAAGAGAGGTGCTGTTAGGGTGGGATCATGGGACTCAAAGCACTCTGGTGACCCTGAAAATCAGTATTCCAAGGAGGGTCAGCTTCTTAGTTATTTGGTTGATAGACCTTGCATTTCTTAATTCAGGGGCCTTTGGGCTTGGATATACAGAGGGAAGGAGAAGGGGGAAGAACAGAGGACAGTCTTCCTTCCTATTTTCATTACTTACATGTGGCCAAGAAATTCAATGGCTTTATGGTTAGTAAAAATAACTCTCAAATTCAGGAAACAACCTATTAACTGTTACTCCCAGTATTAAGTGATCGTGTTGTTTCTTCTCTTTCTTTTTTTTAGTACATCATTAAGTATTAATCGTTTAGCGATGAATTGGGAAAGGCTATAACTGCTGCTAACCATAATATTATTTTAAACTAGAACTCATTACTTTCTTTAGAACATAAAATGAAGACGTAGTCAGTATTCAGAAAAATTACTATATTAAGCGGAAAATAAGTTAGAGAGGACAAGTACATTAAATCACATTTCAGTTCAATGATATTAAATACTTTTTATGACACTCACTATTCTGAAATTCCTTGTACTTCTTTTGTCCAGTTAGATTGTTCTTTGTCTCCAAGACGAACCACTTTAGTTGGCGGAACCGTTCTTCCCAGATAAAGCTTCTGTGTTCCTGGAGGTTCTTCCAAGTAAAACCTTAAAAATTATATTACCCCCAAATTTGTGGTTTAATATAGAGTTCTAGCAGTGAAAGTCTTCAGAGTGAAAAGGTTTCTACATGGCATAATAGCAAAAAAAAAAAAAAAAAAAAAAAAGCCTCCTTTTTAAAAACTAATATAAATTTCAAAACGAAATCTTATAAAATATTTCAATCAAAATTTAAAAAACAAATTACTATTCTTTCTCTTGTAAGAAATTAAATACATAACAAAATAAATAACAATAACTATAACGATTAAAAAATACTCTCAAATTCAATAAAGTATTTTTGCTAAAAAAGTTAACTTGATTCTACAAGCCACTATACCTAACCCCAGTTTACAGGAAATACGTGGGATGGAGGACCAACTTATATGATACTAAGAGGAAACTGACAGCAGCTTAAATGACACCAGGTAAATCCAGAATTCTACAAAATAACTGGTTTGGACTCTTCAAGAAAAAAGGCAGGGAAATAAGTTCAGCCAGGACCTAGGATATAAAATCTACATGGAGAAATCTACTGTATTTCTATATACTAGCTGAAATTTAAAACATTATACCATCTGTAGTTGCTCCAAAAATAATTTAAATACTTAGGTATAAACCTAACAAAACATGTACAGGATCTGTATGCTAAAAACACAAAACAATGATGAATAGACCCATTTGAATCATATGATTCAGCACAGTCAAGATGACAAATCTCCACAAATTACTCTACAGGTTTAATACAATTCCTATCAAAATCTGTCCATGATTTTTGTAGATACAGAACAATTTATCCTAACATTTATATACAAAGGCAAAGAACCAAAAATAGCTAAAGTAATTTTGAAAAATAAAAGTAAGGTGGAAGGAATCACTGCCTAACCTTCAGACTTGTCACATCGCTACAGTAACAAGACAGTGTGGTGTTGGCATAAAGAGAGACACACAGATCAAAGGAACACAGTGGAGAGCTCAGAAGTAAACCCACACACATGTGCTCAACCGATTTCTGACAAAGATGCAAAAGCAAGCTAAGGAAGGAAGGATCACCTTTTCAACAAATGGTGCTGGAGCAACTAAATATTCATAGGCAAATATACAACCTTGATCTAAACTTCATACTCATCCAAAATTTAATTCACAATGGATTATGGCCTTAAATGTAAAAGGAGGAGGTAAAACTATAAAACTTTTTGAAGAGAACATAGGAGAAAATCTTAGGGACCTTGGGCTAGGTGAAGCGGTCATAGACCAAAAGTATGATTCATGAAAGAAAAAACTGATAAAACGGACTTCATCAAAAAGATAGAGGGACTGAATTCTGATGATTAAAAAAGAATCCTCACGATTTCATACAGAAAAGCAGATACCCACATGAAAAGGAAAAAAATTCATGCTGGCATCAACTTCTCATCAAGAAAATTACATGACAGAACACAAGATACATTTGCTGATACGTGACCCCTTGAAAATATATGGTGACGGAAGGAGGACTGACTCTGGGTAGTGAGCACACAATGTGATATATAGATGATGTATTACAGAATTGTACACTTGAAACCTATGTAATGTTACTAACCAATGTTACCCCAATACAGTTAATAAAAAAATAAAATCTAAAGTAACCTGAAAAAAAAATGCTTAAAGACTTTCTTATGTGCATTTGGAAACTGGAAATATGAATAGTGAGCAAAATAATGTTACTTTAAGTGCTGGACAATATAATAAATTGCTGGTCAACATAATAAAAGAAGAATTTTACTTTTTAAAATAATTTTTAATAGAATAATTTACAAATTCTCCAGTAAAATAACACCAATTTGTTGGTCACTTAATAAATTTTCAAAATATTATATAATTTTTAAAAAAGATATGTTTGCAGAGATCTGAGGAAAAATAACTGGGCCTGTAAAATTCTAAATACATGTGGGAGGAAAACAAAACAAAAATCTTTTGGACGTATAATAACTCAGAAAATATTACATCCCCTCATTTTCTCTGAAAAGAAATTACTTTAGAAAATTCTAGACACATGAAAATAAAAATACAAGAAATCTGACCAAGTTTACATGAAATAAAGACAAAAGATGACAAAGAATAACTTGTCTAAATAATCACTGATAAATCACTGATTATGAACTTGAATAAAATGTTAAAAAATTATTTTTAAAATGGATGTTTTAAAAATTAATTTATTATTCAAATGAAGTCTGGGAAGGGCATGCTAAAGGTAAGGTTATATATATATGCTATTTATTCTGATCATTAAGAGAAATATGCTTGCTAAATAATATAATGATAACTGGTACAAAAGAATTAGGATATAGAATTTCCAAGCTATTTAAATGAAAAGAAGGTAAAAGGGAAAAAAATGATATATGCATCTAAAATATCTCAAAGGATATATACAATAAACTGTCAATAGTGATTGAACTTCAACTGGTATGATTGGAGGACTTTCATTTTCACTATTGTATGTAAATATTTTTACAATAATTATATCAGTTAAAAAGGTATCAATAAAAGCCATCAAGTAGCAAAGCAAACATAAATTTTAAAAAATTATAAATCAAACCTTACTTGGTTTCTCCATCTGATACACCAATAACTCTAGCTTCTTCAAGATGAGGCCAATTAACAAAGACAGACTTTCCAAGCACTGATGAAGCTACATGTTCTATACTCTTAAAGTAAAAGCAGACAAGTTCATTCATGTTTCAGGTAGGCCCAAGAGAAAATTTTAGAGGCAAAATTAAATAATTAAAAACTGGCTTGTGTTTATAACTATGTGTTTAAAATGTATAAAAAAGCCACATTAGTAATTAAAACAGGTATATCATTTGCTCACTCGAGCCAATTATTCTCTATAATACTTTATTCCCTATAGAAAAAGTTCTGCTGTTCTTCACAACTTTACTCCAATTTAATCACTCCACCCACTCAAGTTTAGTGTGCTGTCTTAATTTCTCTTCTCTAACTTGTACCCTAATTGCTAACTACTCTTTTTCTTTCTAGTATATTTTCTAGGATTTCTTTCTTTCTTTTTTTGTTTTAATATTTTTCCTTTCCTTTTTTTAAAAAAAATGTTTTTCAGTTGCTTTACCTATATGCCTTTCTTCACCCTTTAATTTAGTACAAATCTGTGAAAGTTAACCAAGTTTACCTCCCTCTCTGCCAGCCTCTTAGTAGAGAGGCCGTATGACCAATTTAACAGTGCTTTTTTGCAGTATAAACATCATGACACTAGGAGGCTTGTCTCGTTTTTTTCAACAGCACTGGCAGTTATTAGGAAAGGATTTACTAATAATTGATTTTAATTCTGAATGAAATTACTTGGTAAGAAAATAAGTTTCATAAAATCAAACAGAAGAGAGAGTACTGACCTATAATGTGTTACCATCCACAACAGCCAACATTAGCAGAAATAATGTTTAGCAAGAAACTTAAGTTCTTAGTTCTGCTGCTAACTAGCTGAGTAAACGTCCCTTTTTCAATCTCCATTTAAGTTTTTTAATTTGTAAAATTAATGAGTTGGATTAGTTGTTTTACAGAATTCTATCCAGTTGTAAAATTCTATGATTCCATTATTCTCATGATTATCTTGCTTATTTTTCTTACGGAAATTGAGCAAAAAGAACAGCAGAAATGACTAGAAAAGGGCTATTATTCATCTTTTCATATCAAATAGTCAGATAGTATAAAACAGAATCTAAGAAATCTGATTTCTTTTCACTTTGTGGTTGCTACAATCATGTAGGAACACTAGCCTTTAAGTCAAGAATCATGGGTCCAAGTTTGGGTTCTACCCTTTCCAGCTACAGAATCTTAGGCAAATCCTTTAATCCCACTGAGTCTCAGTTTTCTTTTATGAGAAGAAGGAATAACATCCACGTCACAATGTTTGAGAATAAAATAAAATAACATACACAAAAGCTTTTGTAAACTATAAAATGCTGTAGAAACATTCATGCGAAATAACATTGAAGTAAAATCCTAGTTTTAAAAGGAAACATTATTCTTATTACTATCAGTTAGACAACAATTTTGTGGTAGAAATTGAAGTTTAAATACAAATTTTTACTCGCATTTTTTCTGTTTATTATGTTTAATTATTATTAGCAAATATTTCTTTAACAATTAGAGATGATTGTTTTTAGACTTTCGGGGGATAATTTTTTATTTTATTTATTATATTTATACATTTATTAATGCAAACGTACAAAACCAAACAATGACTATTCTGATAAAACAAGTTTCAACATTAGAACTAACCTCATTATCCTTTTCCCTTCTATCTATACATCTATTTCTAATTTCATTCTCCCAATATTTTCTTTAGTTTTTAAAGAAAAAGTTGTCCTTTTTTCCAGATTAATCCTTTCAGTTAAGTCCTAGATGAATCCCTCATTACGTCACATGGGGTCTTGTTATCATAAACCTGCCTTTCCTTGGCAGTGCCTTTAAGACCTCCTTTCTCCAGTAGCCCTACCTCGCTTCCTCGTTAGGGATTTTGTTTGATGAGCTGCTTCTTCTCTACCTACAGTTTTGTTATCAGGCTTCTTTAAAATGGTCAGCTTCTTACCCAGTGACTTTATATCTGCTACCTCCTTTCCATCCACACGGTCCCACACTAATCCTTAGGAATTGGACTTCAGCCTCCACCAATCCATTGGAATGGACTTGGCAAAGGCCAATACTGATGGCAGCCTAAAGGACAAATCCTCAGACTTTCAGTTTTTGTTCTTCTTGAACTGTAGGCAGCATCTACTCCATGCTTCTGTGATACTACTGACCTTGGGACTCATTCTCTCTCACCTCTCTGAACACTATGTTACTTTATTATTCCTTGCCCACCCTTTCTAACTGTGGGTACTTCTTCATGCTAAGATCTTGAATCTCAGAGTTCTCTTTCTTCAGGGAAATGAGCCTCAAGGCCTCAGCTATTACCTCCTTGCTGATGACTTGTACATACCTACTTCCCTCTCAGCTCTAGCTCCAGATATTAAATTATGTATAAGCAGTGTATCTCAACTGACGTTTTTCATCTAAAGCACAGAACACTAAAAACAATTTAACTACTTTCTCAATCCTCCCAAGGCTGGTACACAAGAAGTACCATTTAAACGCACAGAAGGTAAGTTAATCCATTATATACAAATGGATGACGTAGGGCACTAGGATCCAAATCTCTGTGGAACCTTTGTTGAGAAAGTCTGGCAGGGCAGCACCAGTTGAAAGTCCTAGCAACACTTAAAATTCCATCATTATTTATCATGAATCCCCTCAAGCCAGGGACTCTCCCATTTTAATTTCTTTATTCCAGGAAACAGCAATTATGTTCTAGCTAATTAGCCTGGACACCTGAAAGTCATATTTAATATTTTCTTCTTCTTTTCATCTCCTAGATTTGAACAACTGAGGAAATGTCAATTATATTTAGTCTGTTCATCTATCTCTATTACCACTTCTGGTTTAGGTCCTTATTACCTAAGGATTCTACAACCACAACCTCTGGACTTGCAGGTTTTTCTATTTTCTTCCATTTTTCTTTTATTAGTCTATTACAGCTGCAAAATTAGTCTTTATGAAAATACAGGCTTCAGAATAAGTCATGGAAAAGAAAAGTCCAAATTCCTTAGCCTGGTACAGAAGATCCTCCATAACCTGGCCTCTTTGTTTTTTGCAACCTTATCTCCCACTATTTCCCAACACCAGTCCTCTGCTTGAATCAGGTTTGTCTATTCCTTCTGAAATACAAACACATTATTTTTAAAAAAAAGAAAAAGAAAAAAAAAAGTATTAAAAAAAACCCAGACATACAAAAAGGTTAAAAAGAATAAGATAATAAATCACATTTATTTTTTACCACAATTGCCAGCTCATGTTATTCCTTTCAACTAGAATACCTTTCCCTCCTTTCCTCCTCTTCGTGACAATCTATTTTTTTGGCATCCAGCTCAAATTTATTCTCTTCTATAGGTCTGTACCTAGCTCACATAGCTCATTTCCTTTTCAAAATTCCTGGAGCATTTTTTGCTCATTATGTCACAATTATATATGTCCTTTAATTTGTGTAAATGTTTCTTTACTTCATCCTTATTTACTGTGAACTTTTAGACTTATGTTACACCTCTTTGGTACATAAGTTGCACTAGGACAGTTTTATGCATAAGAAGCACCAAATAAATACATAATAAAGAAAATACTTACAAGTTCATCTGATTCTGTATTCACTAAGATTTCCAACATCATGTTTTCTCCACGACTGCTTTGCTGGAATACTTGAACCCCACTTTTCTTCAAAAAAAACTTTTAAAGAATTCAGAGAATTTAGCTTTAATTTTTTCTTCATAATCACAATCAATAAAGTAAAAAAATTCTGAACTAAATAGCCACTGACTTTGTGCTTGATGTGTTTCAGAGTAGGAAATCCACAGAAATATAATGCCTTCTGATCAACCCTGGTTATCTTGTTCTTGCTTATGTCTACACGCCACGCATCTAATGATATTATTTTATACCTAAAAAATAAATCAAGGCATTTAATTTAAAATTCACACATTACAAGCAATCACAGTTTTTCAGCATTCTCTTAAATAATTTGCAAGAGTCATCTTTGCTTCTAAACAAGACAATGACAATTCATCCTTAAAGACAAAGAATATATAGAACAGAACAACCAAATTCTCTGTTTTTATTGGTCCAGACACAACCATGCCTGTAGGTTACTGAACGGAAGTTTTCCTCATTTATTTAAAACAGACAGATAAATATATACATAATTAATTTTAAAAATAAAGGAATGTATAAAGTATATTATAAATCGCCACATCCTCCATGTTCCAAAACCCAGAATGGAAAATAAACATTTTATAATGTCTTATTTTATCTTTAACTTTGCTTTACAAAAGGCAAAATAATAACTGAGAGATGTCCACTTTATCTGAAACGTCATTATCAGATGTTGCCATCTGAATATATTATTTTTAGGGAAGACGAGAGAAGAGAAAAAACATGGAAGACATTTTAATGAGGAAGATAAAGAAGAAATGGGTTTAAGGCAAGAAAATAGAGGAACTCTTCCATTATTTTTTTCTTCTTTCTAGTTGGGTGGCTGGGGAGTATAATAGGCAAAGTTATAGCATGTCAAATAATGCTGGGAGAAGACACTGGCAATGGAAATAAAGGCACGCAACTTTTTAAGGGATGATATAGATATGCATCAAAGAGGAAAACATTAACAGAAGATGGAAAGAGAGAGGTAGAATCTGACCAAAGCAGAAAACTATAGAAACAATTGTAAGAGAGATGTTATGGTCTTTGGCAAGTGGGATGTAACTCATTATAAGTTGACTATAACTGTCATAAATTATTTGTGAATTCTCCAAACAGATATTCAAAAGCTTTTTATTTATTTATTTATTGAGGGGAGTACTCTTTGTGGTTGTTGAAAAATGACCAAATAACATTACCTTGTGCAACACCGTCCTATGGCAGGGAACTTTTCTGGCCATGGAGACGGGTAGGTGAACTCTGTGTCTCTATCATACCAGCACATTAAGCACTCACTGTGTTGGTTTCTTTTCCTTTCTTCTTTTCTAAGGGCGTGGTTACATGCCTCCATGGCTTCCAACAATCGCCTCTGAATGTAAAGATTGAAGAGAGGGGTTAAAATTATAAAAATTCTTTAATTTCAACATATAGAATACCTCTTTTCCCTTAGTATACAGAACTATTTGTGTTCTTGAAAAACAAAAATTTTAACTAATGGAACTCTTTTCCACTTTATTACATGAGAAACTGATATACTATTATTCATTGTTTTAAAGGATTTGAATATTGCTAGAATATTGCTTGCCACTGCAAATTCCTCTGAACCTATTACACCAGCAGTAGTCACTAAAGTGTGGATAAGAACAGCAGAGAATTGAATTTTAAATGTGAATTTATCATAATTATTATAGTTTATCATAATTCACCAAGCATTAATCTCTTACTTTACAAATTCTACAATGGTATAGAAATGTTCATCTTTCCAAATTATCTTACTTTTAACATTATTCCATTCACAACTGCAATTGTTTAAAATATTCTTAAAGGACCAAATGATGTGAGTGTTCGTATGGTAGAAGGTATAAATTGCAAAAGTAACTGGAGACTTGTCTTAGCAGAGCCTATCATTTTTTTATAAAGCTACTATAACCACAACATTTTAGTATTGATACCACAAGACACCAGCAGTCCAGAAGAACAAAACAAAGAGTTCAAAAACAAATCCAAATCTGGGTCAAAGATATAGTATTCAGGTATTTAAATAATGGTGTTGTCATAGCTAGCTATCCAGCTGGCGGGGAAAGGTACATACACTTCCCAACTTCATACCATATAAAAAAAGAAATATCATGGTAGTAAAACAATAAAAGTATTAGAAGAAAATCTAGGAGAGCGTCCATAATTTGGAGTGATAAACTCTTATTTAAAACAGACAGGAAAAAACCTAACAGCCTTAAGGGAAAAGACATTTTTAAGTAAAAGAAAATTTATGTGACAGAGATGTCACAAACAAGAGACGAATGCCACATTGGAAAAGAATTTTCCTAATATACAAAGAGTTGCTAAAAATCAAAAACAGAAAATGAGGGAAAGGAAATAAACAGGCAACATACAAAATGCAACATAGAACATGCAAAGGGCACACATACATAAAAATATACTCAAATTGGGGATCAGGGAAAAAAATTCGAATAATCATAATGAAACGGCATTCTCATCATCAACAGATTGGCCAGAATTAAACGGAACAATAATCCCAGGACTAGAGAAGCTAAAGTGGGTGCTAAATATTGCTGGTGTGAACTAGACCAGTCTTCTTGAGAAAGAATCTAATATTCCCATTGACCAAGCAATCCACTTTTGGAAACCGAATTATAAAAATAAAAATTTTAACATGTAAGAATGCATAAACAAACAGAATACCTAAATACACCAGTACTTTTATCACAGCATTGTGCACAGTGTAAAAAACAGAGTCACAAGTTACAAAATTCATACAGCACATTCCCATGAACCTCTCACCCAGCTTTCCCCAATGACAACATCTTACTCATCTTACACAATCGTATGTACTTACACATCTCCCACAATCTTACACATCTTACACATTTCATACATCTTACACAGTCTTATACAGGCTTACGCATCTTACACAATCTTACTCAATCTTACACATGGCCACAGAACATTAGCAAAACCAGGGATTCAACATTGGTACAACACTATTAACTAAACTACATTCATATTTCACTAGTTTTCATATGTGATTTTTGTGTGTGTGTACTGTGGAATTATCATACGAGGTCAATTCAGTTCGTGAACTCATCCTAGAAAAAGTGCTACATACCTCATAATACCTCACTGCTGAATATCCCTAAGGTGACCTTCCAAGTACTCCCCTTGGGAAGCTAAGCACTGACGCCAGCACCTAATCCACCCTTCAAAGCAATTTTGGAACTGTTTTTCTGGAATGGCCTTCAGAGCTGCCATCATATTTATTACCCTTGATGTCCTGAATGTCATCAAAATGTCTCCCTTTCAATATTTCCTTTATCTTCCAGTAAAGAAAGAAGTCATTGGGGGCCAGGTCAGGTGAGTAGGGAGGGTGTTCCAGTACAGTTATTTATTTACGGGCTAAAAACTCCCTCACAGACAGTGCCATGGAGCTGGTACATTGTCGTGATGCAAGAGTCGTGAATTGTTGGTGAAAAGTTCAGGTTGTCTAACTTTTTCATGCAGCCTTTTCAGCACTTCCAAACAGTAAACTTGGTTAACTGCCTGTCCAGTTGGTACAAATTCACAATGAATAATCCCTCTGATAGCAAAAAAAAGGTTAGCAACATCACTGTAACAAGTTTGTGAACTTAATTGTCAGGCCTCGTATACAAAGAGTCACGAAACCACCACTAAAATTAAAATACAAAAGTATTATACCATCATGTTATCCCTCTATAATCTCTCGTGTTATTCCTTTATAATCACATCCTACCCCCAGCCCGAACCCCTAACAACCACTAATGTTTTATAATAGTTGTGTCATTTCAAGAATATTACATAAATGGAATCACATAATACATACCTTCTGAGTAAACTTTTTTCATGCAAGTTGTTTATATCAATAGTTACTGCCGAGTAGCATTCCCTCACATGGATGTACTAGTTTGCTTGTCCTCCTACTCACTGAAGGACACTTGAATTTTTTCCAGTTTGGGGCTATTGCAAACTGGCTCTGAACATTCATATGCAGGTTTTGTGTGGACACGTTTTTCATTTTTCTAGGATAAATTTTAAAAATCACATTGCAGGAGCGTGATTGCTGGGTTGGATAGTAAATCTATATCTAACTTTATAAGAAACTGTTGAACTGTTTTTCAGAGTGGCGTCCTAGACTTTTATTTTAATAATCATCTATGCCACTTTCAAAGTATTTACAGAAAAAGTTGTAGAAAGAGGCAGGACGTAGCAAAATCTGGAAAAGATCATGGAGTAATACAGATAATAGTGTACCATAATTTCTTGATTCTAAGATACCATTAATTGTAAGTTATACATAAAATTAGTAACAATCTTTCAGGAAATAAACACTAAATTGAGTTTTTAATGACAGTAGTATTTACTTATATCCTATTTTCTTCTCCAATATCACACTCAAAGTTTGAGTCTCTAAGACGTTTGGCCCGTAAATGTACACACATCATCTCATCCTTATAACCTTGAACACTTGAGCATCGGTAGGACAGACAGCATCAGACTGAGGTACACTGATGTAACAATGTGGTGATGGGCCGCTGTGGTCTCCCATCAGTGCTGAAGGTCTTATGTGCCTAGGTGCTGGCAACCTCAGCTGTCAGCCTTCTCTGGAAAGTATCCTTATGTGAAAAGTCGTCTCACACAAGGTCACACATTCTTTCCAAAATGAAGCCTGCATCCTAGACTGAGAGATGAGAGTGTAAAGTGTCAGGCCCTAGAGCAACTTAGAAGAACTCTTAGGGGCTGTTCCAGCTTCAGAGGGACGGGTGGGGTCAGCCGAAGGCTTTGCTGAGACAGCACTGTAGCCCAGCATGTCCTTCTAACTAATCCTGTTTCTCTTTTCCCAGCACCTTAGAAGGTAGCCACAAGAACCCCGAGTGGGAAGCCCTGAGAACAGACAGCAGAGCCACTCCCAGAGACCAGATTTAGGCCCTCATCAAGGAGCAATCTCTGTCCCAGAGAACAGGAAGTTGGCTGTTTGCTCCTTAGCTCGATTTCAGAATCGTTAGGCACCAGTGACTGTCATGTGCCTCCTTTTCCTGCCCTTTGTAATGCCTTACTGTGGTTTTCCTGTCTTTATTTCTCCATTACAAAACTAGGAATGTTGGAGAGGGTAAATAACACGTCTTTAAATCCACAGGTCTCTGAATCAAGGGAGCTGTCCCTGAGGAGATGCATTTGAAGAGCTTCCTCTACATATGGACCTGAGTTAGAGATGAGGTTCTGGACTTTGAGCCTCATGTGTAATGACATGAGATTTTTGTGGGAGTTCGGTGTGTTTTATCTTTGGATGGGATATGAATTATTTTGGCCAAAGGGCAGATGGTTTGCAAAGATGGCCACAGTAATTCCTCCTATGCCCGTATGTAAGCTCCTTTAAATGTGAGAAGGTGGAGTCTATTTCCTCACTCCTTAAATCTGAGTTGGTTTTATAACTTGCTTTATTCAAAACAATGTAGTGATACTATGCAAATTCCAAAGCTCAAGAGGCCTTGTATCTTCTGTTCTTGCCTTTCTGGAGCCCAAGACCACTGTGAGAATCAGCCTGGGTTGTGAGCTGAGGCCCTGTGGGATCCTTCAGGGTGGGATCACATAGGGCTCAGCTCACAACGGACACCAACCACCAATCCTAGGAGAGAGGCTATCTCAGACAAGAAGCTCCACTTCAGCCACAAGGGGACGAAAACGCTGAACTGATCTCAGGGTGTGATCAGCAAGAGACACCTGGCTGAGTCCAACTCAGAGTGTTGACTCAGAATTGTGAGCAAATAAAATGGCTTTGAACCACACCCACCTCCCACTCCTTCCAATCACCCCAGCCCTGCACACACATACAAATCAGCTAGAACATTCTGATAAAAAGGGACAGAAGTGAAAGGGGTGGGGAGAGAGACAGACAGACAGAGACAGAGTGCATGCACACGCTCACACGTGAGCCAAGCAGCTCCAGTCTGCAGGTAAACTTCCTGTTCCTAGCACCAGAGTCTGGAATAATCCTCCCTGAGGCACAAATCGGTCCTCTCAGTCAGTTCTGAAAATTCTATCATGCCTTCCAGTTTGGTAATTGCCACCGCCATTATTTTCATTGATTATCCTGTAACAAGAATTTTTCTTTTCACATTTTACATGCTTACTTTTGCTACCTTCTTGTGTTAAGTTTTGAGCTTTTGCTTCAAAAAAAAAAAAAAAAAAAAATCTGTCTGTCTGTCTGTCTATCTATCTATATCTATATGTATATATATGAATGAATGTGGTAATTCTGCTGGTTACAAGGCTTGTTTCAGTGGTACATCATTACGCAACTCTGTTGAAAACATTTAAAATTTCACTGAGATGTCCAAAGCTAATTCAATCACAATGAACTAAAGTGATAATTGGATGAACAGTAGCAACTGTCTACCTGACACTAAATTTGCATCCTTGCAGGACATAATGACTATCTCACAACCTAATCCTCTGTCTGGTGGCTGGGAAGTGTCTTTTCACATATAATAAACATCCTTGATTACAATTAATAAGATGTGAATAAACATTTTTATCCGCCACTCCATAACAACGTAGGGTTTTTTGTTGATGTTTTTCTTTTTTTTTTTTTGAGAGCACTTAGTTTATTGAGGCATAATTTACATTCAATGAAATACACAGACCCAAAGCCCCCCGTTTGGTGAATTTTGACAACTGCATACTCCTGAGTGAGTCAAGCTATAGAACACTTTTGTCATCTCAGAAAGATCCAGCATGCCCCTTCCCCCCAACTCACTGCAACCATTATTACGCTTTCTTTGATAGTTTGTACTCTTTTGTGTCTGGAGGTGGATTCTTCTTCTTCTTCTGCCCCCCTCTTTTTTTTTGCTTAACAGAAATGTATTGTCTCAGAGTTCTGGAGGCTCGAGTCTGAAATCCAGGTGCCCTCAGGGTTGGTTCCTTTTGAGGGTTGTGAGGGATAGTGAGGGAGAATCAGTTCCGTGCTTCTCTCCCAGGTTCTGGTGCCTCAGGTGTTCCTTGGCTGGTAGGCGACATCCTCCCTGTAGCTCCACTCCTTTCGCTCAGCATGTTTCTGGGTTCTTCCATGGTCTTGTGCGCATCAGCAGCCCATTCTTATTTTACTGCTGAGTAGCATTTTATTGTGTGGATTCACCATAATTTGCCCATTGTTGTGTTAATGGCTATTGGGTTTTTTCCAGTTTTCAGTTACTATGAATATTCTATACAAGACTTTGTGAACATTCTTTTTTTCATTTCCCCTCTTGTTAGAAACCTAAGAATGGAAATGCTGAGTTCTAGGGTAGCTTTATGCCTAACTTTATGAGAAACTGCCAGACAGTTATACAAATTACTTGTACTATTTTATACTCCCATCACCAATGTATAAAAATTCCAATTGCTCCCCATTCTTGCCAGTATTTGGTATTGTGTTTCAATCTTTTAATTTTTCTCCATTCTATTGAAAGTGTAGTGTGGTGTTATCTCATTGTGGCCTTAATTTATATTTCCCTGCTTACTAATGATGCTGAACACTTTTTCATGTGCTTATTGGCTACTTGTCTATCTTGACTTGTGAAATGGCCCTTCAAATATTTTGCCCACTTTAAAAATTGGCTTGTCTTCTTACTATCGAATTGGAAGAGTTGTTTATATACTTTGGATACCAGTCCCATGCACATACATGTTTTGCAAATACTTTCTCCCAATGAGTAGCTTACCTATTCATTTTTTAATAGTATCTTTTGAAAAGCAAATTTCATATTCTGATGAAATTTATTTTCTCTTCTTTATGGTTAGTGTGTTCTGGGTCTTGACTAAAATTTTTCCTACATACACTTCAAGAAATTTTACAGTTGTAGCTTCCACATTTAGAGCTATGATACATTTTGAATTAAGTTTTGTGTATGGTATGAGGTATGGATCAAGATTAATTTTTTTCCACATATATAGAGAACATTCCAGCACCAACTGTTGAAAAGCTTTTTTTTCTTTTTTAACCCATTAAATAGCTTTGGTGACTTAATTAAAAATGAATTAACTGGGCAAGTATGTTTAGACACTATTCTGTTCCACTGATCTACTTGTCTATTGCCATGCCAAGTAACATACTACCTTGATTACAACTTCATGGCAAGTCATGAAATCAGATAATTAAAGTCCTCTAACACTGTTCTTCCTATAGATTGCTTTGGTTATTCCAGATCCTTTGCAATTTCATTAAAAATTTAGAATCAGGTTTCCAATTTCTACACAAAAATCTGCTGGAATATTCTGGGATATGCTGAATCCAAAGATCAATTGGGAAGCAGATACATCTAAACAATATTAAGTCTTCTATTCCTTGAACATGATATATATATATCCTTCCATTTATTTAGGTTTCTACATGTCAACACTATTTTCAGTGTAGAGGGCTTGCATATGTTAAATTTACAGCTGTGTATTTATATTTTTTAATGCTGTTAAGAATTTAAAACTTTTTTATTTTAAAAATTTTGTATTTTCCCATTGTTTGTTGCTAGTATATAGAAATACAATGGAATTTTGTACAGGTTTTATATCCTGTGACCTTGCTAAATTGACTTGCGGGTTATAGTATCTTTTTTGAAGATTCCTTAAGATTTTCTACATATGTGATAATGCTACATGCAAATAAAGACAATTTTACTTCTTCCTCTCCAATCTGCATGCCTTTCTTTCTTTTCCTGGACTTGATACAGGAGACAGAGATGTTTAGAAAGCACATCCTTGTCCTAGCCTTAACTTTACAGAGAAAACATTCAAGTTTTTTTATTAAGCATGTTGTTAGCAGGTGTTTTTTTTAGATGCCCTTTATCTGGCTGGGGAAGTTTTTTCTTATTCCGTTTGTTGAATGGTTCTATTAAAATTGGATGTTAAATATTGATAATGTGGTAAATCACATTGTAAACAACTTTGTATTTCTAAGATAAATCTCATTTGGTCATGAGTATTATCCTTCTAATATGTTACTGTATCCCATCTGGTTTTATCTTGTTAAAAATTTTGCATGTATTTTTTAGGAGAGATATTGGTAATCTTCTTGAAATGCCTTCCTTTTCTAGTTTGAGTATCTGGATTATGCTGGTTTCATAAAATATGTTGGGAAGTTATTCTCCCTCTTTTGTTTTCTGAATTTGTATAAAATTGGTATTATTTATTCCTTAAATGTTTGCTAGAATTCACAAGTGAAGACACTTGAGCCTAGAATGTTCTCTGTGCAAAGGTTTTTAAGTATGAATTAAATGTCTTTAAAAAGTAAAGGACTATTCACATTTTTACATGTTTTCCTGTTGGTTTTGCTTAATTGTGTTTTTACAAAAAGTGTTCATTTCATCTACATTGTTGAATTTGTTGGCATAAAATTGTTTACAATATTCCTTAATTATCTTTTTAATATCAGAAGAATATATAGGACGTCTCCTCTTTCATTCCTAATATTGGCAATTTATGTGTTTTCTCTCTCTCTCTTTCCTCCCTGCTCCCTTTCTTGATCACTATAGCTAGGATTTATCCATTTTATCAATCTTTTCAAAGAACCAACTTTCGGTCTCAATTTTTCTCTATTGTTCATTCATTTTCCATGGATTTTTGCTCTGATCTTTATTATTTCCTTCATTCTCCTTAGTGTGAGATTAATTTAAATTTACTCTTGTTTTTCTAGCTTCTTATGGTAGGAAGCTTACCTAATTTATTTAAAAAATTTTTATTGTTTAGATAAGCACTTGGAACTTAAATTTCCCTTTAAGTCTTCCTTTAGTTTTATCACATAGATTATGATATGGTGTGTTTTCATTATCATTCAGATCAAAATATTTTCAAATTTCCCTTTCAATTTCTTCTTTAAACCATGGGTTATTTTTTTAATTTCATTTTAAAAAAAAATTTTATTAACTTTATACGGGTGACACTGATTAGTAAAATTATATAGGTTTCAAGTGTACAATTCTATAATACATCATCTATATATTGCATGTGTGTTCACCAGCCAGAGTCAGTTCTCCTTCCATCACCATTTTTTGATCCCCTTTTCCCTCACCCTCTGGCAACCACTAAACTATTGTCTGTGTTTATGAGTTTTTCTTTCTTTCTTTGTTGCTTTCAGTTTTAGATCCCATATATGAGTGTAGTCATATGGTTCTCAACTTTTTCTGTCTGACTTATTTTGCTTAGCATGATAATCTCAAGATCCATCCATGTTGTCGCAAATGACAATATTTCATCTTTTCTTATGGCAGAATAGTATTCCATTGTGTATATATACCACATCTTCTTTATCCAATTATCTATTGAAGGACACTTTGGTTGTTTCCATGTCTTGGCCACCGTAAATAAAGCTGCAATGAACACAGGGGTACATATATCTTTATGGATAAATGTTTTCAGATTTTGGGGGTAGATACCCAGGAAAGGGATTGCTGGGTCATATAGAAATTCTATTCTTTAACTTTTTGAGGAATCTTCATACTGTTTTCCACAGCACCTGTACCAATTAACATTCCCTCCAGTAGTATGTGAGGATTCCTTGTTCTCCACAGACTACTCCAACACTTGTCTTTATGTTTTTACTTGTCTGGTTGATGACAGCCATTCTAACAGGTGTGAGGTGGTATCTCATTGTGGTTTTCATTTGCATTTCCCTAATAGCTAATGAAGTTGAGCATTTTTTCACACATATGTTGTCCATTTGTCTTCTTGGGAGAAGTGTCTGTTCAGGTCTTCTGCCCATTTTTCCATTCATGAATTATTTCAAAGTGTGTTATTTAATTTCAAATGGTTTGCAGATCTTCCAGCTATTTGTTATTGATTTTAAATTTAATTCCATGTAGTCCGGGAACATTATCTCAATGATTTCCACCCTTTTAAATTTATTGAGACATGTTTTACACCTCAGCAAATAATCTTGGTGAATATTCCTTATTCACTTAAAAAGAATGTGTACGAGCATTCTGCAGTTATTGGGTGTAGTGTTCTATAAATATTAATAAGATTAAGTTGATTTACAGTGTTATTTAAGTTTTTATCCTCCCTGATTTCTGTCTTCTGGACCTATCAATTCTTTAGAGAGAAGTGTTGAAATTTCAACTATAATTGTTGGTTTGCCTTAGCTGTCCTTTCATTTCTGACAGTTTTTGCTTCGTATATTTGAAGCTCTGTTATTAGGTGTATATACATTTAAGAGTTTAATGTCTTCGTGATGAACTAACTTGACTTTCAATCAGTATGAAATATCCCTCTTGGTCGCTGGTAAAACTCTTTGTTCTTATGTCTGCTTGTCTAATACTAGTAAAGCCATTCCAGCTGTCTTATAACTAGTATACTTAGAAGTTTTAATGCATACAATGAAGAAGAGAGTAGTCAAATCTCATTAACAAGACATACATGGTGATTTACACCCATTGCTCATTAACCTATGTGAAATAACCACTGATGAAGAATATGTATGTATATATGACTATTTCATGTACTAACCTCATCAATAAAAGGTATTAGTACCACAGCTTCCCATTCCTGTTGTTTCCCATTTAGGTCAGTTTTAAAATCAGGTGGATAATATTCTATAATTGGTGAGTCCTCACTGGTCATCAAATGCTGTGAAAATACAAAATAGTGTAATAGAAATATAAGAAGTAATGTTAATATAGCTTTTTGCTAATATATTTATAATATTTCCTCAAATGTTACAGCTTAAAATTTCTAAGCAAAGCAAAACTAAATGTTTACATCTTAAATATCTTGTAACATACTTGCTATATGTTGATTTTCAACTATGATACTTATAATTTCACTGCTACTCGTCACTTTCCCATTCCACTGACTTAGTTATGCAGCAACACCACCTGTACTCTGAACTTTAATTTCATCTTTTCTATCTTTTATTGTTTTTTCAGTCTACAAGGCCCACCTAAATTCTGTGTTTTCCCATTCAGGCTTCAGATCATTTCACAGGCTTCTAATAGTCCTCCATTTTTAACCTTAACAATTCACTTTCATACCCCAATCAACTGAGTTTATTGAGATATAATAAAAACTGTCATATAAGAATATTTAAAAATAAAACCTAACATCCAAGAATCTCTTCACCAGTAATAGCAAAGATAAAAGTCCAATAAGACATGCTTTTATTTGAAATTTTATAACAGAGGTAGATAATGAAAACATAAGGATGTTGTCTAAGAAATGAATATATATGAAAGATTATAAAATTTTTTTAAAGAAATAATACAGCCTGTGTCTCAGGGTAATACTCAAAATATTTAATAACCAGTGGCACAGAACAATCAAAACAGACGTGGCTGTAAAACACCTGCATGGTTGTACCACTTCAGAGTGATTATCCGTCCTTAATATATCTGAAGGTAGGAAAAAGGCATCAAAGAAACTTAAGAAGAAAGGGAATCCAGGGGGACCAGGACAGAAGTCAGGTTAAATTTCAGAAAGATGCCGAAGGGAGCCTGACACTGTTCAAGCAGCAAAGGGGGGTTGTGGGGTGGGGTGTGGGGTGTGTGTGTGTGTGCTCCTATTCCTCAGACCAGATCATGGAATTAGAAGAACAGATTGATACTCTAGAAGAACTAAATGAATTTTACCCTCAGAATCAGCTTAGTAGGCTTAGTGAGGTTTCGGTGACCCAATCACCACTGAAATATTTTCCGCTTGTTATGAGAAATATGTCAACCAGAGAAAAGGCTTTCATTCTACAATTTGATAAATGAAATGCTGAGCATCCCAATATAAACTGAGGTAGGGCTTCTATTGAGATAAATGACGTATTAGAACCATCCCTATTCTAACAGGTAGGGGGTAATAGAACAGTAAATGTCTGGACAGAGTAGATGCCCTCAGATTTTGCCTGTCTCTGTTTACTTTCATCAGTGTAGAGACAAACTGAAGAAGTACATAAAGGTGTTGAAAATCAAGCATGCTCTGAATGTTTCCGGTGTGTTTGTATTTTTAAAGGTAATTTACATCAAGAAATTACTTTTCAAGGGACTTGTTTAAGAACTACTGCATTTGAAATAAAAAATATATTCAGCTATTAAAGAAATTTAGGTACTACGTTTCTAGGTTTGGAGGAGGAGCACCCAAATATCAAAAAGAACATAAAAATACTTAATTCTAAAACCCACCTGGTAGCACGTAGGAAGTAAATTTTTGCTAGCTGCTGGAAGTACAGCAAGAAGCTGTTCAAATGGCTTAAAAGGTTTTCCTAGTTCAAAATGGATTCTGAGTGCACTGATGTTGCGGATATCAGATAGGAAAGGTGCATAATGGTAGGGATAATACCTATAAAACAAATCTGAATTTTAAACAATTGGCAATGTCATGAAACAGGTCAATATTTATGTTTCCATATTTTGTTTTAATAACACATAACAATAATCACCCATATTTCTATCACTTGAATATAAGAAATCAGCAGTGTTGGAAAATTTAGTCATGTAATGGCAACGAATGTTGTATTTCCTTAATTTTTAAAGTAGTTTCACATTTCCAAAATTGGGACAGGTAATGTAATTGAAGGATGTATATAACATAATGGTTCTTTCAGTTCTCAAAATGTTGAGTGTGAATCTTCCAATCAATAGATTCTTAGAATGAAGTAATGAGGTAGTCAGAAGACTCTCACAAGCTCATGTGGGCCTGGGACTCTCCCATGAGGACAGAGAGAACAGAGAATCTGAACTCATATGGCTTTTACTAGTCAGCTCTAATAACTTTTATATTTGAATTTGAATATATATATATATATATATATATATATATGTATATATATATATATAAAATTACATTTGTGATAAGGATTAAACCATTTTTTCAATCATACACACTATTTTTTTTTTTAATACCTTCCCATCTTTAACTATAGGTATAAATATTTTTACTTATTTTTATGAAGGTTCATACATACAATTTTAAAAAAATTTCAATGTTCTTAATGTTTGACTAAGGATGCCAAAAAAAAGAAGAAATATTTTCATATTTCACAATTATGGCATATTTCAAAAAAATAGAAAAGTTTAGGAGGTAGAAGGCATGTGGAATAATGGAAAACGTAGAGACGCTGCAATCAGATAGACTCAGACTTGATTCTTGGGTGTATATGACCTTGGAAAGATTACTTAACCTCTCTGAGCATCATCTGTAAAAGGCAGAGAAGACCTGCTTTAAATAGCTGTGAGGATTATATGAAAACATATTTTTTAAGTGCCTGGACTTACTGCCTGGTAGTATAATAGGAATAACTTATACTCTTCCTCTTAAAAAGTGGCAAATCAAAGATTTTTATTATTAGAACACTCTTCAGAGACGTCCTGAGAATCGGGTTAGTTATTGTAAAGATTTTTTAAAGGCTATTAGTAAGTGAAATCACAATTCTGCCATATTATCTTGTACTGGTTTGTTTTGCTGTGCGATGCTTTAAAATAAAGACTAGCAGAGATATTTTGGTTTGTTATTTTTCTATTTTGGTGGATGGTTTAGAAATGCAGATGCAATTTGCTGGAATAGGAAACCTGAGAGAAATTGAAAGTTATTACTATTTCCACAAAAAGCAAGTAAGTTCTTTCCCTTTTCTTTTTTACCCTTCCCAGTCTAACATTCAAATAACCAATTCTTCAATAATTACTCCTGACAGAAAAATTTTTTCAAACACACAAAATGTAGAAAAGAATATAATGAACAACCCCATAGAACAATCACTCTGACCCAATTATTATAAAGACTTTGCCACATTCGATTCGTCATGATAGAAAATGTTAAATCGGTAGATTACCAAACAGCTTTTATGATGCGCCATTTTCTAGGTCTGGAAGTGTCTTTGTTATGCAAAGTTCTTTTTTCATATAAGAATGGATGGCCTCTATTTCATTTAAACTTGGCTGTATGTATCTTTTTTAAAAATACCACCAAAAATAGAAATAAAAGGAAAAGATATCCTCAAATGAGATTACAGTAGAATGAACCATTATAAAAAACAAAACGTTTATTTTTGTGTTTATTCCCTCACCAGCTCCAGGACTGAACTCCATGATAGTAATAGTGCAAAATCCACTGTATCGCTTGAACATAACATGCAGCTTGATCAGCCAGAAAGTCACTGAAAACAGAAAAGAATACTTTCATTATAAGATTATTGTTATTTTTTCAAATTTATTGGGGTGACAATTGCTAGTGCAATTACATAGATTTGAGGTGTACAATTCTGTATTACATCATCTATAAATCCCATAGTGTGTTCACCACCCAGAATCAGTTCTCTTTCCATCACCATATATTTGATCCCCCTTACCCTCATCTCCCACCCCCCACCCCCTTACCCCCTGGTAACCACTAAACTATTGTCTGTGTCTATGAGTTTTTGTTTCTCATTTGTTTGTCTTCTTCTTTTGTTGTTTTTGATTTATATACCACATATCAGTGAAATCATATGGTTCTCTGCTTTTTCTGACTTATTTCGCTTAGCATCATACTCTCAAGATCCATCCATGTTGTCACAAATGTTCCTATATCATCTTTTCTTACTGCCAAATAGTATTTCATTGTGTATATATACCACAAATTCTTTATCCATTCATCTATCGAAGGACATTTTGGTTGTTTCCATGTCTTGGCCACCGTAAACAAGGCTGCAATGAACATTGGAGCACACGTGTCTTTATGTATAAATGTTTTCAGATTTTTTGGGTAGATACCCAGGAGAGGGATTGTTAGGTCATATGGTAATTCTATTCGTAATTTTTTGAGGAACCTCCACACTGCCTTCCATAACGGCTGCACCAGTCTGCATTCCCACCACCAGTGTATGAGGGTTCCTTTTTCTCCACAGCCTCTCCAACACTTGTTACTATTTGTCTTGCTGATGATAGCCATTCTGACTGGGGTGAGGTGATATCTCATTGTGGTTTTTATTTGCATTTCTGTGATATTCGTGATGTTGAGCATTTTTTCATATGTCTATTTGCCATTTGTATGTCCTCTTTGGAGAAATGTCTCTTCAGGTCCTCTGCCCATTTTTCAATTGGGTTGTTTGTTTTTTTGTTGTTGAGTTGCATGAGTTCCTTGTATATTTTGGATATTAGCCCATTAGCGGAGGCACTATTTGCAAAAATCTTCTCCCATTCAGTTGGTTGCCTCTTTATTTTGTCGATGGTTTCTTTTGCTGTGCAGAAGCTTTTAAGTTTCATATAGTCCCATTCGTTTATTTTAGCTTTTACTTCCATTGCCTTTGGAGTCAAATTCATAAAATGATCTTTCAACCCAAGGTCCATAAGTTTAGTACCTATGTTTTCTTCTATGCAGTTTATTGTGTCAGGTCTTACGCTTAAGTCTTTGACCCATTTTGAATTAATTTGTACATGGTGACAGATAGCAGTCCAGTTTCATTCTTTTGCACGTGGCTATCCAATTCTCCCAGCACCATTTATTGAAGCGGCTGTCTTTCCTCCATTGTATGTTTTTAGCTTCTTTGTCAAAAATTATCTGTCCATATTTATGTGGTTTTATTTCTGGGTTCTCAATTCTATTCCATTGGTCTATGTGTCTGTTTTTCTGCCAATACCATGCTGTTTTGATTATTGTAGCCCTGTGGTACAAGCTAAAGTCAGGGAGTGTGATACCTCCAGTATTGCTCTTTTTTCTTAAGATTGCTTTGGCTATTCGGGGTCTTTTGTGGTTCCAAACAAATCTGATGATTTTTTGTTCTATTTCTTTAAAAAATGCCATTGGGATTTTGATGGGGATTGCATTAAATCTGTATATTGCTTTGGGTAATATGGCCATTTTAACCATGTTGATTCTTCCAATCTATGAGCATGGAATGTCTTTCCATTTCATTGTGTCTTCTTCAATTTCTTTCAAAAATGTCTTATAGTTTTCAGCATATAGGTCCTTCACATCCTTGGTTAAGTTTATTCCTAGGTATGTTATTATTTCTGCTGCAATTGCAAAAGGAATTGTTTCCTGTATTTCTTTTTCTGAGATTTCATTGTTAGTATATAGGAATGCAATGTACTTTTGTATGTTGATTTTGTAGCCACCAGCAACTTTACCATATTTGTTGATTGTTTCTAATAGCTTTAGTGTTTTCTACATATAGCATCATGTCATCTGCAAAGAGTGATAATTTAACTTCTTCATTCCCAATTTGGATGCCTTGTATTTCTTTCTCTTGCCTGATTGCTCTGGCAAAGACTTCCAACACTATGTTGAAAAGCGGAGGTGATAGGGGACAGCCCTGTCGTGTTCCTGAACGTAGAGCAAAGGGCTTCAGTTTTTCACCATTAATTATGAGGTTAATTATGAGGCTTGTCATATATGGCCTTTATTATGTTAAGGTATTTTCCTTCTATACCTATTTTATTAAGAGTTTTAATCATAAATGGATGTTGTATCTTGTCAAATGCTTTTTCTGCATCAGTTGATATAATCACATGATTTTTGTCCTTTATTTATAAGATTATTTTTTTAAGGCCACTGTCTTTAGAGCATGATATCTGCTGATACCACACTCTGCCTCAATACGTTTTATTTAATCAATGAATAAGCTAAATAATTATAATCAGAAAAACTCCAAAATATTATTTTTAAAAATTCCATCCTGTCAGATTAAAGGCTTGCCTTATAGTTTTCTTAAACCAATTATCAGAATATTTCAATGTGCTATGAATATTCATTCAGTAAGTCTACTCTGCTTAAGGTTCTGGCCAATGAAGCTTTCTGTAAGGTGGCACTACCACTCCTCTAAGCAGTCAGGGTGCTTGGAGAGACAGGGAGGGATGGGATGTTCTTTATCTGGGAGGATGCCTGAGAGAATCACAGGAGGAAACCAGGATGATCTTAAAATCTGGTTATAGCAGCTTGAACACACTTTGAAAAGTGCTATATCCACCAACAATTTTCCTTCTAATTGCCTCTTTCTCAAAAACTGTTAAATCTTGACGGGGAGGGGGAGGAAAAGAGCCCTAGGCTAAAGCCAAAAGTGGCTATAAACCTTTTAGTGTCTATTACCAAAATTCAGGTAGAGATGCACTTATATATTCCAGACCAGACTGTCATCTTTCTGGAAGGCACACTTTTGAAAATTAAACGTTTTACTTTTTCATTTTAAAAGAAATAGCTCTGCATTATTGAAAATCTAGATAATGAAGGAAAGCACTTCTGTTACCTTATAGCAATCACTATTATATATTGGTATGTTTCTTTTCAGTCTTTTTTACTTGCCCAGGTTGGTTTTTTTAAATGAGAGTACACAATATATAAATATGATTTTGTTTAATGCTTTTAAAACTCGTACTTAATAAGTATCTTTCTAAGTTGTAATAGACTTTCTGTTAGTACAGGTTCAGCAGTTGTGCAGATTGTGGTGCATGCGGCAGACATGGTGACTTCGTGAGGAGGAGGCAGAGATGGTTTGATTTGTCAGTTTTTACTATTATAAAAAACTTTGGAATAAACATCCTTGTGTATAAGGACCTTCTGTGTTTGAGTTTATATTTTTAAGACAGATTAACAATTAGAATTATTGGGACAAAGGGATAAATATTTTAAAGGCTTTTGCATATGTGCTTTCCAAAATAATTTTACCAATTTACATTCCCACCAGTAATTAAGGAAGGAACGCTACCACTACCCTGGACCAACACCAAATATAATAACAATCGAAAAATATTTGCTTAATTTTTAGGCAAACAAATGGCATCTCATTTTCATACGGCTATATTTTAATATATGAAAGGAAGGGAAATAAAACAGAAGACTAGTTGCCTGTCAAATTAAGAATTTAGAGCCAACTGCTGGTACTATAGTTCTATATAACTGTAATCAATGAAATATAAAAAGTAAAGAATAAAGGAGCAAAAGCATACCTGTTTTAAATATTTTATTTCTCAAGTCTCAAAAGTCCTACATGCTAATGCCACCTGACAAAGCTTCAAATGAGCTAGTGAATTGTACTAGAATGCCTATACCTCTAGTTACTGGAGGTCAATATGAATATAGACCCTTCAGAAAGACTATATCTAGACTAAAAGACAGTCTGAGAGTATATAGAGCAATGTCTGAAAGCATGGGTCTATCCCTAGGCAGACTCTAGACAAGATCTAATACTTCACGTTTTATCATATTTTTTAAAAAAGAAATAAAAATAATTAGCATAGACAATACTAAGTAGGCTGCATACAATCAGGGTACATAGAATTTCATGAAACGCTTATTTTACTTACAGAGAAGCGCCTCATGTACTGGTTAAGAGCATAAGATCTAGAGCCAGAATGCCTGTGTTCAAATTCTGGCTCTGCCACTCACTATGTCACCGTGAGCCAATCACTCAAATCTCTCTATTCTTTAATTTCCTCTATTGTACAATAATAACAAATGTACTTATCTTAAAGAATTGTTGTGAGAATTAAATGAGTAAATATGTTTTAAATGCTTAGAATAGTGCTTGGCACTTGGTAAGCACTTTGTGTTTGTTAATTAAAATAAATAGAATACAAACATATATAATTCACACTGTCAGATGCAATTTAAAAGTGTGAAAGCCACAATTATAGAGATCCAGTTCTTAAGAAACTTTTGGACTAGCTATTAGCCTGGGGTTGAGACAGGTGGCTTTTGAGATTAAGTGTGATATGAGTTTTGGAAGAAGCAAAAAACTAACCATTTTTGGCAATATTACCCAAACCAATATACAGATTCAATGAAATTTACATCAAAATACCAACAGCATTTTTTAAAGAAAAATAATAAAAAATCATCAGATTTATATGGAATCACAAAAGATCCCGAATAGCCAAAGCAATCCTAAGAAAAAAAGATCAAGGCTGGAGATATCACACTCCCTGACTTCAATTTATACTACAAAGTGACAATAATCAAAACAGCATGGTATGGGCAGAAAAACAGACATACAGACCAAAGGAGTAGAACTAAAAACCCAGAAATAAACCCATATAAATACAGACAGATGGGGGTGGCTGGTTAGCTCAGTTGGTTAGAGGGTGGTGCTAGTAACACCAAGGTTAACAGTTCGATCTCCGCATGGGCCACTGTGAGCTGTGCCCTCCATAAAAAAAATATATATATCTATATTTATCTATATATATGTAGATAGATAGATAGATAGATATAGATATATCTATATATCTATAGCAATATATATAGATATATCTATATCTATGTATCTATGTATGTATATATCTATCTATCTATCTATATCTCAAATTTTTGACAAAGGAGCCAAAAAACATACAACAGAGAAAAGAGCCTCTTCAATAAAGGGTGTTGGAAAAATTGGAAAGCCACGTGCATAAGAATGAAACTAGACTGCTGTCACCGTGTACCAAAATTGACTCAAAATGCATTAAAGATCTAAACATAAGACCTGAAACAATAAACTGCATAGAAGTAGAAGAAAATATAAGTTCTAAACTTATGGACCTTGGGTTCAAAGAGGATTTTATGAATTTGACCTCAAAGGCAAGGAAAGTAAAAGCTAAAATAAATGAATGGGACTATATTAAACTAAAAGGCACAGCAAAAGAAACCATCGACAAAACAAAGAAGCAACCTACCAAATGAGAGATTTTTGAAAACAATGCCACCGATAAGGGGCTAATAATATTCAAAATATATAAGGAACTCGTACAACTCAACAACAACAAAAAAACAATCCAATTAAAAAATGGGCAGAGAACATGAACAGAAACTTCCCCCAAAAAGACATACAGACGACCAACAGATACATGAAAAAATGCTAAACTTCACTAGCTAGTAGGAAAATGCAAATCAAAACCACAATGAAATACCATCTCACACCTGTTAGAATGGCTATCATCAACAAGACAAGTAAAAACATAAAGACAAGTATAGGACAGGTTGTAGAGAAAAAGGAACTTTTATACACTGCTGGAGGGAATGTAAATTGGTACAGCCGCTATGGAGAAACAGTATGGAGGTTCCTGAACAAAAAATTACGAATAGAATTACCATATGATCTAGCAATCCCTCTTCTGAGTATCTACCAAAAAAATCTGCAAATATTTATCTATAAAGATATATGTACCCCTGTGTTCAATGCAGGATTACTCACAGTGACCAAGACATGGAAACAACCAAAGAAAGTGTCCTTCAATAGATGACCGGATAAAGAAGATGTGGTATATATACACAATGGAATGCTATTCTGCCACAAGAAAAGATGAAATATTGCCATTTGCAACAACATGGATGGATTTTGAGATTATCATGATAAGCGAAATAAGTCAGAAAGAAAAAGTAGAGAACCATATGATTTCACTGATATGTGGTATATAAACCGAAAACAACAAAAGAACAAGACAAACAAAGAAACAAAAATGCATAGACACAGACAACAGTTTAAACGGTTCAGAGGCTACCAGAGGGTAAGGGGGTGGGGGAGAGTAGAAGAAGGGAAGGGGATCAAATACATGGTAATGGAAGGAGAACTGACTCTGGGTGGTAAGCACACAATGTGATATATAGTTGGTATATTGTAGAAATGTACACTTGAAACCTATATAATGTTACTAACCAATGGCACTCCAATAAATTTAATTTGAAAAAAGCTAACTATGTTCTATTTGGCAATTTTTATCATGGGAATTGAAAATATGTCAGCTAATATTGACTTCTCTAAAACCAGGATAGTTCAAAGATCTAGAATAATTTATGAAACCAAAAAAAATCCTTTTTTCCCACCACCTTAACTATCAAAATTATGCTATTTTATGAAAACTGCAAAATCGAATTTTTTTCTACTTTAAAGTATAAGCATTGGCAAAAACATACTCAGACACTACGTCAACTCCCATCTTCGTCATGTAATATGTTCTCTTATATTGTCTAAACTCGGTTTCAAATAGGTCATCATCTTCAGTTTCATCTTCTAAATTGTCTAGAAAAATGAAATCAGAAAGACAGTGGCTGACAATTATGAATATTCTGTTTTTCCACCTAAAGCTTTAATAAATACATATCAAAGCAGATGCTTATAAGCTATCATAGAAATATGTTCCATCCAATGTTATTGAATTAGAACTATTCTACCCAAAAAACACCATATTAAAATACATAGTTTGTACTCACCCTTAGAAGTTACCACTTGTACATTTTTATCTAATGCAGTCCAATATATGGAGTTTTCCTGGCTCTATAAAAATTACAAATCAATATAAAATTAATGGCAAGATACATTTCAAAGTAAGACATTTAATGGAGATGTTAAAAATACCAAAAATAAGTGAATGATCCTTAAGTGACACACTGTAAAAGTTTACTTTAAAAATAATCCTCAAATATGCATAAACGTCTTTGGTTTTATATCACTTTTTTTCTAAAGCTATAAATCTTTATATATAGAACTTAATATTCAGGCGTCTCAAAAACAGGTAATAAGTAATTCTCATCAATATAAAAGCGAATTATATTTAATTATATACCTGTTCCAAGAAACAACACTTCAAGAATATTTCATTTACTTAAAGAAAAGGACACAATCAACATCAATTCCTTTTGTAATGATCTGTATTGAATTCTGGGCTGCTGTTAGCATATTTGTTTATGATGGAATCCAATGATTACAAATATTACGTATTTTCTGTAACTCTGGACCCCATCATTCCTATGACTCTGCTATCTACTCTCCACTTCTAAATTGTTCTTCCATGTAACTCATTTCCTCTTCTATAGGTCTTCGATTTCATCCATCCTTCCTACTGCCCATGATGTTCTCCCTTGTGATTTCATCTTCTCTCCTCTGTTTTCAGCCTAGTGACTCTCATGAGTTCTTCCCACTGCTTTACCCCCATCATTTCCTTTTCATCATCCAAACTAGGGCCTCTGCCAACTTCCTGTGTCTGGGCTATTCGTCCAGCTCCTCTGATTTACCAGTGTCTCTCATGTTAACCATATATGCCTGGAAGGCTGGTGAAGCTTAAAGACTGAGCTGAGGTGGGCAGAGCCAGGAATTACTGAAATGTAAGTTCTGTGAGTACAGGTTCCCAAAAAGTTGCAGAGGTTGTTTTCTTAAAAGTGGAATGCTGATTGCTGCTAAGTTCCACTGAGAAAAAGCTAAGCAATTAAAATGAGCTTACTAGAGAAAATCAAGATAGTCGCCCTTCCTGGAGTAAGAGTCCTAAATAGAACCAGTACAGGAAACTCATGGATTTCATCAGAATCCAATAATTACAGATAAGCTGAAGAAAATTTCAGAAGAGGTTAACTTTCCAAGGTAACACACATAAGACATTCTTTAGAGTTTATTAGAGATGTTTTTACAGGGTACTAGCATATTCTAACTGATTCTATTATTCACTTATTGAGCTCTTAACATTTACTAGATATGATGCTATTAATCACTCTTAACCTGGCTTATCATTGCTATATATGTGTGTGTGTGTGTGTGTATATATATATATACACGGTTTTATATACAAATATATAAACATACATATATATGGTTTTATAAACAACTTATTTCTAGAGAAAAATCACTGATCTTTTTCTAGTTAATGTCTCATAACATTAAATGCTATAAATATTCATATTATTAAAAGATAACTAATTTCCTGGACTCATATTTAGAAATGTTTTCTACGCTTATTAAAAGAATGGAAGAGCAAAAACACCACAATGTTCTTCTTCAGGGTAAAAATAAGAAATTGATTGTTAAAGATTAGATTTAAATGATAGGCTCTAATAGAGAAAAAGAAACCAAAACAACTTTTTAAATGTCCATAGAGAAGAAGAAGAAATGAAAATGAAATGAGGCAGCCACAAAATCATAAGAAAGAAAATGAGAAACGGGAATATAAGTTTTGTCTTTACAGCTAAAAAAATGAAAGGACACCTAAAAAAATGGATACCTTTGATTTTTTCTTTTCCCTGTAGTTCTTGGCCTCTTCTGCTGCAACACCTGCTGCTTCATTGAGGTACTTGTTACCAACTTTGCTTTCAAACCACTTCAGGTCCACAAAAACTTCACTGAAGTGCTCCCGATCAAACTGTACAGAAAAGTTTAAATTCATTTAAAAATAATTTAAGTATGTCTAGAAGAACACAAACCAAACTTTTAACAGGGACTACTTCTGGGGCACAGGAAGTCAGTCAGAGAATGTAACTCTTTTTAGGCATATGGGAACCTCATCTACTACTCTGAAAATTAAAAATAAAAAGCAAATAAAAATAAAAATTTAGGTGAAGTTATTTATACAGAATGACCAATAGGATTAGAATTACAAAAAACTTTCTTCTGGTATTATTTAATTGGTTACTGACCATTTATAGCTACTCTGGGACAGGAAAACACAAACTTTTGGTTACTTACATTTGATAACTTCACAAGGTATTTCTCAAATCGAGGTAAGTTGAGATGCCCACTTTCATTAATATAACCTAAAAGAACAAAATCTCCATTTGTACTAAAAGCTGACATTATTTTTTCTAAACAATTCTACAAAATTCTTTTTATAAAATGTTGAAGGCCGACCAGTGGCTCAGGTGGTTGGAGCGCTGAGCTCCTAATGCCGCCGAGGTCGCCTGTTCGAATCCCACATGGGCCAGTGAGCTGCGTCCTCTACAACTAAGATTGTGAACAATGGTTCTCCCTAGAGCTGGGCTGCTGAGAGCAGCCAGAGATTGGCGTGAGCTGCTGTGCTGCCAGGAGCGGCTGGTGGCCAGCATGAGCGGCCGTGGGCTGCTGTGTGCTGCCATGGGCTATTGTGTGACGTGTGAGCAGCCGGTGGCCAGAGTGCGTGGCCAGCAGCCGGCATGAGTGGCTGGCAGTCAGCAAGAGTGGCCGGCAATCTGCGAGAGCTGCCGTGAGCTACTGTGAGCAGCCAACCAACGACCGGTAACCAACTGCCTCAGCCGGCAGGAGCGCAAGGCTCATAATACCAGCATGGGCCAGGGAGCTGTGTCCTACACAACTAAACTGAGAAACAACGGCTTGAACCGGAGTTGGGGGGTTGGGGGGTGGGAGGCGGAAGAAGCGGGGGGAAAAAAAGTTGAATGTTGACATTCTACTAATCAAAGAAAAACACTCAGTGTTGGACTATATAACTGGCCCTAGTTTCTATGAACTTGATCTTACTATAACATACAATAAGTAAAAACTGAAGCAAAATATAAGAAACTCCAGGTTCACATAATAATAATAATCCTCCCACATTTCCAACATCTGGTAACAATTAATTAAATTAAATATGTTCTAGAATCTATTAGGATCATTCCTTTGATATGTTACCTTGAAAAGAAAAGGACTAATATCCTCCTACTCTGTTGTGTTACTGAGCATCACCACTGTTTGTCAATTTCCTATTTTAATTGAAAAAAATTTCCTTCATATCAAATACTATAATAACTACCCATTCAGAAAAATTAACTTTCTATGCTTAAATATGAAAGGAGCTAAATGAAACTAACAACTTCTACTGACTTTTTTAAACAATTAAAGGCAAAGATTATTTAGCTGTCAGTAAATGAGACTGTATAACTCTGGTCATTTTCTTTGCTTGTGAATTATTGAAAACTAACCTCAGAGCTTCTGCCTTAGTCCAAAAGAAGCCACCAGTTTTTTCCTACTTTAGTTGTGCATTCAATAATCTAATAAACTGAGTGCCATTTTTAGAGTTAGATGACTGATAAGTTAAAGTAGCCTCAAATGAATATTAAACTCTTCTTACCCCCAAGTTCTGGCAGGATGGTAATATATGTTCCATAAAGAAGAGGCAGTGCATCATGGTTAATGTGTAAATGAGGTAGATGAGGGATAAAATCATTGCCAACAAGAAATCCCATCAAAATCCAATCATCTATTATCCTTTCAATATCATATTTAAATGTGATCTTGTCCTGCAGTAAAATGGAGGAAAAAGTCAAGGCCTATGGAAATTTCTGCATATACATCTTTGGTCCACAGCCGTATTAATACTCACTTTTAATACTGAAAACTCATAGTCGATATACTCTCTCATTAAAGATAAGTGTAGGAGGTGAAATGTGGTTTCTTCTGGTGCACATACCCTGTAATTAGTCAGATGATCAACACAGAGTTAATTATATTTTTATGGTTTAAGTTTAAAACTGTAGCAAAGCTTAAAATAAAACTTATCATTAGGAAATAATTAATTCTTGTAATCAAGGCATGTAATTTATATGAAAGCTGCAGGGTAATATAAAAATAAAAATATAACTGCAATTATAATTCACATATCATAAATTTAAAAATAATTGGTTTCCATCATGCTTTCTGTGGAAGGATTCTCAGAAGTAAAAAACCCTGAGTAATACATGACAGATATAAGAAACCAGTGGGATCTGGCCCAATTTAAGGTTGTCCACCAGCAGAAAGCATAGCGATAACTGAGTCTACACTTTTATATCTACTGCAGTATAGTCCAAGATTTCAACGCGGAGGTACTATCACTAATTCCTCTTATCTTTCCCTGGCATGGTAGAGGGATCTATATTTCTGGCTGTTAGCCTATACTCCAAGTTTAACTACAAGTAAGAATGTAAGCTAACAATAGCATATTCAAAGGATTATACAACATGAGCAAGTGGGATTTATCCCAGGAATGCAAGGATGGTTCAACATAAGGAAAAAAAAATTGGTGTAATACACCAAATTAGTAAATAAAGGAAAAAACATCACACAATTATTTAGCAGGAAAAGCATGTTAAAATTCAACACCGTTTCATGATAAAAACATTGAGCAAAGTAGGAATAGAGGGGATCTCCTTAATATGATAAAGGAAATTTATCAAACACCCTGAGCAAACATCATACTCAATGGTGAAAGAATGAAAGCTTTCTAAGATTGTGAACAAGACAAGGATGCCCACTGTCACTTCAACTATTCAACATTATACCAGAAGTCCTAACCAGGGCACTTAAACAAGATGACAAATAAAAAGCATCTAAATTGCGCTTCCAGTCAGGATGGTGGAGTAGGTAAACACTGTAATTGCCTCCTCTAATAACTGCATTAAAATCACAACTAAACTACAGAACAACCATTGTCGAGAATCACCTGAAGTGCAGCTAAACAGAAGTCCTACAACTAAGGATATAAAGAAGAAGCCACCTCGAGACTGGTTAGAGGGGCAGAGACCCGGAATGGGTTGGTCCCACACTCATATGTGGCAAGTGAGAATAGGGAGAGATAACTTGGCTGCTGAGGTCCTGTCTAAGAAGTGAAGGGTCTTAGCCCCAGACCAGGTTCTCCAGCCCAGGGTTCCAGTGCCAGGAAGAGAAGTCCCTAGAACTTCTGGCTGCGAAAACCAGTGAAGATTGTGGCTGAGTGAGACGGAGGGCTGCAGGAACCTCAGGTGGTCCTCTTAAAGTATGGAATTACTTGCTGGTGGGCTCACTCACTCTGTGCTGCAGCAGTGGAAAAAGAGCTCAAAAGGCACCTGGGTCATACAGGGAGAAAATGAATAGTCTGGCTTCAGAGTGAGGGCTGGAGGAACAGCTTTCTCCCAGACAGAAATGCTGGCAGAGGCCATTGTTCCTTTGTTGAGCCCTCTCAGCACCCAGTCTGCACATGCAAGTGGGCACCGTGTCTGAGTCTCCATTTACTTAACTATCCCCACTTCACCCTGCCCTAATGATTCGAGACCCCACCCCACCCCACCCAACTTGCTGGCTCACCTGCAAACCACTTCCTGTGGCTTTTCCATACAAACGGCCTGTCTTGGGTCATGCTGTGGTCTTTCCTAAAATCTCTCAAAGATTCACAAAACCCAAACAAGCAGCATCTGGCCTTTGGTGTGCCCCTTACCTCTTGCTCAGCAGCTCCAAGCCTAGAACTAGCAGCAGCTGCCCTAATTTCACTGCTTAGCCTCTCCCAAGCACCTCTAAGCCCAGCACAAGTGGCAACCATCTGCAGATCACTTTGTAGCTCATACCAAGTGGCCTGGGGTGGGGCACAAGCAGTAGCTGACCTTAGCCTGCACCAGAGCACCTCCCAAGAGGCCCCAGAACCAGTGGCCAATTTCAGACCACACCAGAGCTCCACCCAACCACCTCTATAAACAACACACCCACAGGCAGACAAAACAGGCACCAGAGCCTGCTAAAGTGAATCCAGATCTTTAGGTCAGTCCCTGCACAACAGCTCCTCCACTGTAGTCAAAGTCAGTCCTCACAACCAATCAGCCTGACGGTCAATCCCTCCCATTAACATGCAAACAGCAACCACGGCTCAATTACAACAGGAAGACATACATGACCCACACAACAGACAAACCTGGAGCACCTGGCTCAGGTGATGAGGGAGACCGTGCCACTGGGCCTCAGGACACTAACAACATAAAGTAACAACATAAAGTCACTCTACTAAGACTGGAAGACTTAGCAGCCCTACTTACTACATAGAAACAAACACAGGGAGGCAGCCAAAATGGGGAGACAAATAAACATGTCTCAAATGAAAGAACAGAACAAAGCTCCAGAAAATGAACTAAAAACAAAATGGAGACAAGCAATCTCCTGGATGCAGAGTTCCAAATACTGGTTATAAAGATGCTCAATGATCTCAGGGAGAACTTCAACAAAGACATAGGAAACATAAAAATGGAGATAGAAAACATAAAAAAGAATCAGTCAGAAATAAAGACTAGAATAACTGAAATGAAGAATACATTAGAGGGAATCAACAGTAGATCAGAAGATGCAGAGGACTGAATCAGTGATTTAGGAGATAAGGTAGTAAACATCCAAACAGAACAACAAAAAGAAAAGAGAATCCAAAAAAAATTAGAGTAGTTTAAGGGGCATCTGGGACAACATCAAGTATACCAACATTCACATAATAGCCGTACCAGTACGAGAAGAGAGAGAGAACAAGAGATTGAGAAACTATTTGAAGAAATAATGACAGAAAACTTCCCTACCCTGGTGAAGGAAATAGACATACAAGTCCAGGAAGCAAGAGAGTCCAAACAAGATGAACTCAAAGAGGTCCACACCAAGATATGTTATAATTAAAATACCAAAGCTTAAAGACAAAGAGAATCTTAAAAGCAGCAAGAGAAAAGCAGTTAATTACCTACAAGGGAGCTCCCATAAGACTATAAGCTGATTTCTCAACAGAAACTTTGCAGGCCAGAAGGGATTGGCATGAAATATTCAGAGTGGATAAGTGATGACCTACAACCAAGACTACTCTACCCAGCAAAGCTATCGTTTAGAATTAAAAGACAGATAAAGAGCTTCTCAGATAAGAACCAAACCAGTATTACAATAAATGTTAAAGGGACTTCTTTAAGAAGAAGTTAAAAAATGATAAAAATATGAATAATAAAATGACAATAACTACATATCTATCAACAATTAATTTAAATGTAAATGGGTTAAGTGCTCCAATGAAAAGACGTAGGGTGGCTAAAAGATAAGAAAACAAAAATCCTTATTCATGCTGCCTAAAAGAGACTCACTTCAGATCAAAAGACACAGAGACTGAAAGTGCTGGAAAAAGATATTTCAGGAAAATGGAAACAACAAAACACATGGGGTAGCAATACTTACACGAGATAAAACAGACTTTAAAACAAAGGCTATAACAAGAGACAAAGAAGGACCCCATAATCCCACTTCTGGGTATTTATCCAAGGAAACCCAATACACTACTTTAGAGGGACATGTGCATCTATTTGTTCATGATAGCATTGTTTACAATAACCAAGGTATGGAGGCAGCCTGGGTGCCCATCAATGGAAGAATGGATCAGGAAGAGGTGGTAGATATATACAATGGAATATTATTCAGTCATAAAAAGAAAGAACTCTTGCCATCTGCAACAACAGGGATGGATCTATAAGGTACTGTGTTGACTGGAGTAAGTCAGACAGAGAAAGACAAATGACATGTGATTTCACTTATCTGTGGAATCCAAAGAACAAAATAAACAGAAACAAGCTCAGAGATACAGAGAACACACTGATGATTGCCAGATGGGAGGAGGGTTGGTGGGATGGTTGAATAAGGAAAGGATTAAAAAGTACAAATTGGTAGTTACAAAATAGTCATGGGGATGTGAAGTATAGCATAAGGAATGTAGTCAATAATATTGTAATATGTATGGTGTCAGGTGGGTACTAGACTTATGGGGAGGATCACTTCATTAGTTACATAAATGTCTAATCATTATATTGTATACCTAAAACTGATATAATATCAGTCAACTGTCAACTGTAATTGAAAAATAAAAAAAATTATTTTAAAGAAAAAGCACCCAAATTGGGAAAGAAGTATAAGTATCTCTATTTACAGATGGCATAATTCCATATATATATAATTCCACAGAATCTACAATAAAGCTACTAAAGCTAAAAAAATGAATTCAGCATAGCCGCAGATGAACACACAAAAATCAATTGTGTTTTATACACTAGCAACAAAGAACCTAAAGATAAAATTAAGAAACAATTCTATTTATAATACCACCCAAAAGAATAAAACACTTAGCAATAAACTTGACCAAGGAGGCAAAAGAAAATAAAAAATAGGCATGAAACCAAACTCATATATAGAGAGAACAGATTGATGGTTCCCAGGGGTGGAGGGCAGAGGGTCAGTAAAATGGGTGAAGGTGGTCAAAAGGTACGAATTCCAGTTATAAGTTAAGTAAGTCCTGGGGATGTAATGAACAGCATGGTGACTATACAATTTTTTTAGTTTTTAAATAAAAGGGGAAAAAAAGGTGGCAAAAGACTTGTACATTAAAATTATAAAACGCTGCTGAAAGAATTAAAGAAGACATCCCGTGTTAATGGATTGGAAGACTTAATTTCAAAATGTAAATACTATACAAAGGAATCTGTCATCTCTATCAAAATCCCAAGCATAAGAACAACGTTGGAGGACTTCCTGACTTCAAAACTTATGAGAACAATCAAATAACAGTGAATGTTTAAATAAAAAAAATTATTACAATAATGGCAATGTGTCCTTTATTGTAATAATTTTTTTTTTATTTAAACATTCACTGTGTTATTTGATCGTATCTCATAAGTTTTGAAGTCAGGAAGGGCGGGACCTCCAACGTTGTTCTTCTTTTTCAAGATTATTTGGCTATTAAGGGTCTCCTGAGATTAACTATTTTTAGGATAGATTTTTATTTTTTGGAAAAAAAAATGCTTGGGATTTTGATAGAGATGACAGATTCCTTTGTATAGTATTTACATTTTGAAATTAAGTCTTCCAATCCATTAACACGGGATGTCTTAATTCTTTCAGCAGCGTTTTATAATTTTAATGTACAAGTCTTTTGCCACCTTTTTTTCCCCTTTTATTTAAAAACTAAAAAAATTGTATAGTCACCATGCTGTTCATTACATCCCCAGGACTTACTTAACTTATAACTGGAATTCGTACCTTTTGACCACCTTCACCCATTTTACTGACCCTCTGCCCTCCACCCCTGGGAACCATCAATCTGTTCTCTCTATATATGAGTTTGGTTTCATGCCTATTTTTTATTTTCTTTTGCCTCCTTGGTCAAGTTTATTGCTAAGTGTTTTATTCTTTTGGGTGGTATTATAAATAGAATTGTTTCTTAATTTTATCTTTAGGTTCTTTGTTGCTAGTGTATAAAACACAATTGATTTTTGTGTGTTCATCTGCGGCTATGCTGAATTCATTTTTTTAGCTTTAGTAGCTTTATTGTAGATTCTGTGGAATTATATATATATGGAATTATGCCATCTGTAAATAGAGATACTTATACTTCTTTCCCAATTTGGGTGCTTTTTCTTTAAAATAATTTTTTTTATTTTTCAATTACAGTTGACAGTTGACTGATATTATATCAGTTTTAGGTATACAATATAATGATTAGACATTTATGTAACTAATGAAGTGATCCTCCCCATAAGTCTAGTACCCACCTGACACCATACATATTACAATATTATTGACTACATTCCTTATGCTATACTTCACATCCCCATGACTATTTTGTAACTACCAATTTGTACTTTTTAATCCCTTTCCCTTATTCAACCATCCCACCAACCCTCCTCCCATCTGGCAATCATCAGTGTGTTCTCTGTATCTCTGAGCTTGTTTCTGTTTATTTTGTTCTTTGGATTCCACAGATAAGTGAAATCACATGTCATTTGTCTTTCTCTGTCTGACTTACTCCAGTCAACACAGTACCTTATAGATCCATCCCTGTTGTTGCAGATGGCAAGAGTTCTTTCTTTTTATGACTGAATAATATTCCATTGTATATATCTACCACCTCTTCCTGATCCATTCTTCCATTGATGGGCACCCAGGCTGCCTCCATACCTTGGTTATTGTAAACAATGCTATCATGAACAAATAGATGCACATGTCCCTCTAAAGTAGTGTATTGGGTTTCCTTGGATAAATACCCAGAAGTGGGATTATGGGGTCCTTCTTTGTCTCTTGTTATAGCCTTTGTTTTAAAGTCTGTTTTATCTCGTGTAAGTATTGCTACCCCATGTGTTTTGTTGTTTCCATTTTCCTGAAATATCTTTTTCCAGCACTTTCAGTCTCTGTGTCTTTTGATCTGAAGTGAGTCTCTTTTAGGCAGCATGAATAAGGATTTTTGTTTTCTTATCTTTTAGCCACCCTATGTCTTTTGATTGGAGCATCTAATCCATTTACATTTAAAGTAATTGTTGATAGATATGCAGTTATTGCCATTTAGTTATTCATATTTTTTATTTTTTTTCTTCTTCTTCTTAAAGAAGTCCCTTTAACATTTCTTGTAATACTGGTTTGGTTCTTATCTGAGAAGCTCTTTATCTGTCTTTTAATTCTAAACGATAGCTTTGCTGGGTAGAGTAGTCTTGGTTGTAGGTCATCACTTATCCACTCTGAATATTTCATGCCAATCCCTTCTGGCCTGCAAAGTTTCTGTTGAGAAATCAGCTTATAGTCTTATGGGAGCTCCCTTGTAGGTAATTAACTGCTTTTCTCTTGCTGCTTTTAAGATTCTCTTTGTCTTTAAGCTTTGGTATTTTAATTATAACATATCTTGGTGTGGACCTCTTTGAGTTCATCTTGTTTGGACTCTCTTGCTTCCTGGACTTGTATGTCTATTTCCTTCACCAGGGTAGGGAAGTTTTCTGTCATTATTTCTTCAAATAGTTTCTCAATCTCTTGTTCTCTCTCTCTTCTCGTACTGGTACGGCTGTTATGTGAATGTTGGTATACTTGATGTTGTCCCAGATGCCCCTTAAACTACTCTAATTTTTTTGGATTCTCTTTTCTTTTTGTTGTTCTGTTTGGATGTTTACTACCTTATCTCCTAAATCACTGATTCAGTCCTCTGCATCTTCTGATCTACTGTTGATTCCCTCTAATGTATTCTTCATTTCAGTTATTCTAGTCTTTATTTCTGACTGATTCTTTTTTATGTTTTCTATCTCCATTTTTATGTTTCCTATGTCTTTGTTGAAGTTCTCCCTGAGATCATTGAGCATCTTTATAACCAGTATTTGGAACTCTGCATCCAGGAGATTGCTTGTCTCCATTTTGTTTTTAGTTCATTTTCTGGAGCTTTGTTCTGTTCTTTCATTTGAGACATGTTTATTTGTCTCCCCATTTTGGCTGCCTCCCTGTGTTTGTTTCTATGTAGTAAGTAGGGCTGCTAAGTCTTCCAGTCTTAGTAGAGTGACTTTATGTTGTTACTTTATGTTGTTAGTGTCCTGAGGCCCAGTGGCACGGTCTCCCTCATCACCTGAGCCAGGTGCTCCAGGTTTGTCTGTTGTGTGGGTCATGTATGTCTTCCTGTTGTAATTGAGCCGTGGTTGCTGTTTGCATGTTAATGGGAGGGATTGACCGTCAGGCTGATTGGTTGTGAGGACTGACTTTGACTACAGTGGAGGAGCTGTTGTGCAGGGACTGACCTAAAGATCTGGATTCACTTTAGCAGGCTCTGGTGCCTGTTTTGTCTGCCTGTGGGTGTGTTGTTTATAGAGGTGGTTGGGTGGAGCTCTGGTGTGGTCTGAAATTGGCCACTGGTTCTGGGGCCTCTTGGGAGGTGCTCTGGTGCAGGCTAAGGTCAGCTACTGCTTGTGCCCCACCCCAGGCCACTTGGTATGAGCTACAAAGTGATCTGCAGATGGTTGCCACTTGTGCTGGGCTTAGAGGTGCTTGGGAGAGGCTAAGCAGTGAAATTAGGGCAGCTGCTGCTAGTTCTAGGCTTGGAGCTGCTGAGCAAGAGGTAAGGGGCACACCAAAGGCCAGATGCTGCTTGTTTGGGTTTTGTGAATCTTTGAGAGATTTTAGGAAAGACCACAGCATGACCCAAGACAGGCCGTTTGTATGGAAAAGCCACAGGAAGTGGTTTGCAGGTGAGCCAGCAAGTTGGGTGGGGTGGGGTGGGGTCTCGGAATCATTAGGGCAGGGTGAAGTGGGGATAGTTAAGTAAATGGAGACTCAGACACGGTGCCCACTTGCATGTGCAGACTGGGTGCTGAGAGGGCTCAACAAAGGAACAATGGCCTCTGCCAGCATTTCTGTCTGGGAGAAAGCTGTTCCTCCAGCCCTCACTCTGAAGCCAGACTATTCATTTTCTCCCTGTATGACCCAGGTGCCTTTTGAGCTCTTTTTCCACTGCTGCAGCACAGAGTGAGTGAGCCCACCAGCAAGTAATTCCATACTTTAAGAGGACCACCTGAGGTTCCTGCAGCCCTCCGTCTCACTCAGCCACAATCTTCACTGGTTTTCGCAGCCAGAAGTTCTAGGGACTTCTCTTCCTGGCACTGGAACCCTGGGCTGGAGAACCTGGTCTGGGGCTAAGACCCTTCACTTCTTAGACAGGACCTCAGCAGCCAAGTTATCTCTCCCTATTCTCACTTGCCACATATGAGTGTGGGACCAACCCATTCCGGGTCTCTGCCCCTCTAACCAGTCTCGAGGTGGCTTCTTCTTTATATCCTTAGTTGTAGGACTTCTGTTTAGCTGCACTTCAGGTGATTCTCGACAATGGTTGTTCTGTAGTTTAGTTGTGATTTTAATGCAGTTATTAGAGGAGGCAATTACAGTGTTTATCTACTCCACCATCCTGACTGGAAGCGCAATTTAGATGCTTTTTATTTGTCATCTTGTTTAAGTGCCCTGGTTAGGACTTCTGGTATAATGTTGAATAGTTGAAGTGACAGTGGGCATCCTTGTCTTGTTCACAATCTTAGAAAGCTTTCATTCTTTCACCATTGAGTATGATGTTTGCTCAGGGTGTTTGATAAATTTCCTTTATCATATTGACTTTGGAGAAGAGCCAGAATTCGCACGGTGCCAGATGCAGTAAGATGGATGAGGACACACCATGTTTTTATTTGACAGAAATTGCCATACCAGAAGCAATGTGTGACACGGAGCTTTTCTGTTGTGATCACAAAATATAATGAATGCTGCTGCCAAGTGCTAGCCAATGGAAAGGCAGGATCTTTAATACAGGAAGTGGCGCGACGAAACTTAGTAATAGTATGTGACAAGTTTCAACTTGTTTGGTGCAGTCAGTCAGGTGTGAGCTATGGCAGCGAGAAGATGTGTTTTAAAGTGTGCCATAAATCATTCTCCATCATGACAACGCTCCATGTCACACATTGCTTCTGGTACAGTAATTTCTGTCAAATAAAAACATTACAGTGTGTCCTCATCCACCTTATTCACTGGACCTGGCATTGTGCGACTCCTGGCTTTTTCCCAAAGTCAAAATGATTTAGGACATCGAGGCAGACACGACAGAGCAACTAAAGGCACTCAGGAAAGAGGACTTCCAGAATTGCTTCAGAAAGTGGGAAGAACAATGGGATAAGTGTGTCTGAAGCAAGGGGGAGTATTTTGAGGGGGGTTAATGGCAATGTGTCTTTTACTGCAATAATTTTTTTTAAATTTAAACACTCACCATATTGCTTGATCACACATTATACTATAAAGCTACAATAATGGAAATACTGTGGAACTTACATAATGACAGACATACAGACCAACAGAATAGACTACAGAGACCAGAAATAAACCCTTGCATATATGGTCAAGTAATTTTCAACCAGGGTGCCAAGACCATTCAATAGAGAAAAGATAATCTTTTCAACAAATGGTGGGAAAACTGGATATCCACGTGCAAAAGAATGAAGTTGGACCCTTACCTTATACTATATAAAAAAATTAACTCAACATGGATCAAAAACTTAAATATAAGAGCTAAAGCTATAAAACTTTTAGAATAAAATGGGAAAAAGCTTTATGACATTGGATTTGGCAATGATTTCATGAACATTACACTAAAATTACAGGAAACAAAAGAAAAAATAGATCGGACTTCACCACAATTAAAAATTTTGTGTATGAAATGATATTATCAACAGTGAAAGAGCAATCCACAGAATGGAAGAAAATATTTACAGATCATATATTTGTTTAGGGATTACTATTTTTAATTTCATTTCTGTTTTTTCTTCAACATATATGCAGTATGATTTACCTTTGTGTCTTTTTGCCACCAAACCGAACCTCTTCTCTTAAAAGAGAGAAATGTGCCTCGTGACTTGTTAATCCAAGCATAATCTGTTGAAAAATGATTAAGAAATGTTTCTATTCTCATTTTATAGTATCAGGTTCACAAAGCAATCAAATAAAAATCATTTCTATATTAAGAATATGATTATTTAAGGAAAAGGAAGAAATTTATTGGCACAGTAAATATACAGATATCAAAAGAGGATCCATTTATAGGTATGAATGGGGTTAAGTGGATGCACTTTGCTAAGAAAAAAAATGTTTACCTTAGACACTCACATGACTTTTACAACCATCACTCTGCCCCCAAACAAAAAATTCCAGAAAACCATCTCTTGGTTTTCACACCTTTCTACCTGCCATGGGTGAATGGGTAAGAAATTAAAGGCAGCAGCTTATCCAATACCATGTTTCCCCGAAAATAAGACCTAGCTGGACAACCAGCTCTAATGCGTCTTTTGGAGCAAAAATTAATACAAGACCCGGTCTTATTTTACTATAAGATCAGGTATAATATAATATTAATATAATATATACTACTGGGTCTTATATCAATTTTTACTCCAAAAGATGCATTAGAGCTGATTGTTCGGCTAGGTCTTATTTTCAGGGAAACACAGTAGAAGAAAGTAGGACTCTTCTGGAGGCCAGGATACCTCTATTATGTAAAAACTCAGAAAAAGCTGGAAAAGGGCATTTTCAGTTAATCTTCTCACTTGGTATTCTAATACCCAAAGTAAGTTAATCTAGTAAGATATATCAACCAATTGCAATGTATATTGTTTATTTTATTTCAGTACCGATTCAAACAAAACAAATTGAAACATTTATGAAGCATTCAGGGAAATGAGAATACTAAATGGTTATATATTAAACAGTGACTGTTAATTTTCGTTTTATGTGGAATAACAGAGTTGTGTTTATTTGTTTTTTAAATAACACTCTCCCTTAGAGAAACATAAAATATTTATGGGTTAAATGACACAATGTCTGGGATATGTTTCAAGAATTCCGAGAAGTAGGAGAAAGGAGACAGATGGTTAGGGATAGAGGTGAAAATTATTTAAGGTGTATGAAGGACATGAGTTGGTTCATTACTTTTGTATATGTTTGAAATTTTTCATAATAAAAAAATTAAACCAAATCTAGTGAAGTTATTTTGATCATGGAGTTATCAAATCAGGTGGTATTCAAAGTCATGTATTAAACATGAGGGTAAAAAGGGCCCTCTACCTTACCCTCGGCAGATCATTTATAGTATTAGGGCCAGTCAGGTGTGAACAGTAATCACAGAGACCTAGTGATCATAACATATGGCAAAATAGCTCATTTTCCAATTGTTTTGGAAATGGCAGAAGTAGCAATCATTATTACGTCTCCAATATTTGTTTCCACAGCCAGAAAGCTTCTTATAAAAAATTAACTCTCTTAAAAATTTAACTACAACAGCATAAGGTTATAATAGCAACAAATATTACACTTACCAAATCAGCATCTAAACCATAAAGACAGTGTCTGGTGTTGGGATCATGATCTGGTTTTGCTTTCTCAGATCTGATAAATTCCATGATTTTATGCTCTCCTTCTCCAGGAGTCTAAATACAATGTTTAAAATATATACACATATATATATGTTAATGTGATATGCATCAGAATACTAAATTTAAAGAAACCTCTTTAAATAAAACGATAATAACCTCATGGCCTGAGAAGTAGATGGTAACTCCTTGCCACGACTTGTCTGTAGAAATTTTCATATTTACAAAATACTTCAGATGTTCATGTAACCTGGCCATGAATTCAGTCCCTATAAATAAAAAGTTTTACAAAGTTAATCTGTGAGAGATATAAAAGTAGTGAGTTCCCAGTGACAACATGCAATTGGATCTGGGTGCCCAGGGTTAGCTAGGTGTAAGATCAAAGGTCAAAAGCTCTCGTGCTTCTCTAGAAAAGCAGGTAAATGTTGTACCTTTTCCTAGCACATATCACAACTGTTTCTAATTTCACTGGTTACCCTAAAATGAAGTTTATGTCACATAGGGAAATTCAGGGAATACTACTATTGCCACAGGACTATGCTTCAAATATTTTTTTTTAAATTTTTTTATTGGGGAACAGTGTGTTTTTCCAGGACACATTAGCTCCAAGTCACGTCATTGTTTTCAATATAGTTGTGGAAGGCACAGCATTCATTGCCATGCGGGAATCGAACCGGCAACCTTGGTTTTATGAGCACCATGCTCTAACCAATTGAGCCAACCAGCCGCCTGCTTCAAATACTTTCATACAAGGCCGAGTTACAACATTCTAATAAACCTCAATTTTCTATTTTCTCTGCTGGATTCTGAAGTTTTTTTTTTCAGGCATGCAATTTCAATCAGATTGCCCATAACAACAACAACAAAGGCAACTATCATTATTATTACTGTTAACCTGGAAAAATTATTACTAATCTGGAAACTGATTATGTTGACCATCTGGAAGCCCAGATGTATTCTGTGCATGTAGGAGAGTTCTGTCTATGGCTCCTCTTATCAACATCTGTAAATCCCTACAGCAGGTCTTCATAGGAGCACTTATGACCAAGATGACCAAACCATCTCATGAGAAGACACAACTGGAAAAATAAAGCAAATGGAATCCTAGGGACAAAATAAATAGAGGCTAAAAAAGAAAAATACATTTTAAAATATTTACATTTTAAAACTATCAGAATTTACCTGGTGTAATACAGTTGGAATCAAATCTGGCCTCTGTAGGAAGAATTTCTCCTTTTTCTATTGCCTTTTTTATTTTGTCTTCTGCCTCCTTTGCTGACCTTAAATGTTAAGGGAAAGAATATCTTAAACTTTCTGGAAAAAAGTAGAGATCTTTACATAAAGTAAACTGTTATTTAGATGTTTTTATAACTAAAATACTAATTCATCAATTTTTTTCTGTTTTTTACATTTTAAGATATTCTGTAAATGGTATTTTAATACATTTTTTATTTAGGATAGTTTTAAATTTCCAGAAAAGTTGCAAAGGTTCAAAACATAAGTTTTCAAATAATTATAATTGGTAAAGATGAGCCTCAGAATTGTTTGTTTTTATTTATTTAAAGAATTGAGTTTTTTTCAGAAAAGGACTATAGAAATAGAGCATTATCACAGCATAAAATTGACAGAACGTTACAAATACATATCATAAAGTAATTCCTTTCTTATCACAAGAACACAGCAAATTGATTCTAGAAACAAGCTAAAAGTATAGCATTAAACATTCATTATATATACACTTAACAACATCAAACAAGTATATTAAAATGATCTCTAAGAATATTAAATTATAAAATTGTAACATATATCTTTGGGTTTCCTCAGAAAAATGCAAAATGAAAGCTATGGACATTAATGGCATCAATTGGTAAAACCATCTTTTTTGCAGCAATAGGATTTACTAGGAAGAACCTAAGTTTCAGAGTCAGATGGGCGTAGGTTTGAAAACAGGCGCCCTAAGTACTGTCTGATTTCTCCCGTAATTCACTTTGGCACACCAGCATGCCACGTGGCGTCCAAGTGAGGAAGCTCTGCTTCACGTACGTTGTCTGCAGCCTTGTCACTAGGTCGATCCACTGCTCCCTGTGGAACTCTATTTCTGTGATCAACAAACTTTTCTTCAAATTTAACCCCACTCTCACCAACCTCTTCAATAAAACAAAAACTCTGAAGGTATCAATTCATTCGTAATCTCTCCAATGAAAGCCATTCTTTCCTTTTCTCCTCTATATCTTTGATTGAACAAAAGATTAATGTTACTATGTGGCAAGTTCTTGGATATAACAAAAGAGAAACTCTAATGAGGAGACAGAAAATGAAATAGCCATAATCTTTACTGTGGCTACGATGCTGAGAACATTTGGGACAGGCACAAGGTAAGACTATTAAAGTAATCTAGGTCAAAAATTCTGGTGGCCCAAGCTGAGATACTAGCAGTAAAGATGAAAAGAAGTAAGTAGATAGGACAAATTTAAGAGACTGGATAACTAGGACACAGATGTGAGGAATGAGGAAGAGGCAGAAGTCCAAATCATTCTTGGACTTTTGGTTGAGCAGCTATTTGCATGGTGTTGTAATTCACTGAAACAGGAAATGGAAGGCAGTTTTGAGGCAAAGATGAGTTCAGTTCTGAACACGTTAAATCTGAAATGTATTTATGGTAGCCCAGAGGTGTTTAGCAGGCATTTAAATATACAGGAGCTCTGGAGAGAGAGAGAGCTACCGGAAAGATAAATTTCAGAGTCATGAGTACAGATACAGTAATTGAAGTCATTGGATAAGATCACTCAGCACCTTGGACAGAAACTTAAGAAATATCAATATATTTAAGAAAAAGCAAAGAATATCATGTTTCCCGAAAATAAGACCTAGCCAACAAGTAGCTCTAATGTGTCTTTTGGAGCAAAAATTAATATAAGACCTGGTCTTATTTTACTATAAGACTGGGTATAATATAATAACATAATATAATGTAATATAATACTGGGTCTTATATTAATTTTTGCTCCAAAAGACGCATAGAGCTGATGGTCCAGCTAGGTCTTATTTTCAGGGAAACAGGGTAACAAAGAGACTAAGAAGGTGCAGTAAGAGTGTGGTTGCATGAAGGTCAAGGAAAGAATGTTCAAGAAACAAAGAATGAGCAACATGGTTAAAATACCGTAGATAAATGAAGTAATATAAAGAGAATTATTCTTTAAATTTAGCCATAAGGAGTCTATTTGTAATCTTGTAAGGAAGTTTCTGTGTATTGGTGCAGAAGAAAGCCAGATGGCAGATTTTAAGATGAGTAAGAGATGTGGAAAGATCATGATTAAAGCTTATGAATGGAGAAAACAGTCGCTGTGGAGAATGAGCTGATTGGCACTCGATGTGAGCACAGTACTCAGTAAACCCTTGGGATGGTTATGGTGAACTGGCCCTGATATCCATTCCTAGTTTGTCTTCTGATACTGGAGAGGTTGGAAAGCTGAAAAACTTAAACTCTCAAGATTTCCTGCAACTAGGTTTCTGGATATGACTTAGATTTTGTCAGTTAGATGCCTCCATAAAAGGTTTGGAAGGTAGAAGTGTGGTAAAATCTTCATGACAGTAGAGGTACTGGGGCTGTGGGGTGTGTGTAGAGGAGACCTCAATATTCAGCAGCTTTGTAGATGCTGAGAAGTGAGGCGCAAGGCATCATTTGTGCCGGGACAGATGGAGCAGGCACACAGGAGCTCTGGAACTGACAGACACAGCGGTAGCTTCCTGACAACTGAATTTTATCTAAAGGGATGTACTCTGGGAGCCAACAGTTCAGGGAGTGGTTCGTTAAGCCCTGCACCACAGCTAAAGGAGTAAATTCCTGGAACCACCTGTCCTAGTGGGGCGTCTGAACCCCTCAACTTCTTAAATGTGGTAGTAACAGTGCCGTCTACCGGTGGATCAGTTGAATGGTACGTTCTGGAAGTCATTTTTGAAGGCTCACCTAGATTCCCACTGTTTTGGCTCTTACAACAATTTTTATATGCACCTAATTCTCTCTGTTACATTCCTTTCTGCTTAAAATAGCTAGGTTTATATGACCTGCAACTGAATACTGACACAGTAGGCTTATATAATCCTTTCTCAACACTAGATTTTCTAGCTCAGTAGCTCCCGAAAACCAGTTTATCAAATACTAGGGGAGTCTGGTAAAAATAGCTTCCAGGGCCCAATTTTTAGTAATTCAGGTTAGGTAACTCTTGGGTGGTACTTGAGAATCTAAATTTTAGTAAGGGATTGGTCTGTGTCTTCAAGGATTTCAGAGGTTCCAATACCTCCAGACTCTCTTCTCTTTGATATTTAAATCAGTACTTTAGACCACCCTCTTCCCAGTCTCACTGCTAGCCTTCTCCAAGGCACTCTCCCACTTTCCTTGATGATGTCCACGTTTGATTCATTGGTGTACTTTCCGTTACTTTACCTGCCATTGTGGTGAAAGGATTTATTATGCTAAGGACCCCTCAAACATGCTGGACTCAGGGCTTCTTTCCTTCAACTTGAACAAGCCTCCTAACTTTATTTCTGCTACCCATACACAAGGACACCGCACACTCACTGTTACTCAGAAATACCCCTACATGCCCAGGATTGGGATTTAAAACCCTCTTTCCGTGTACAACCTTTTCTCATCCTCTTACTTCTACTACCCAACTCACACGGCTGATGACCGCATCGAGGATCCGAACTCAGCTCTCTTCTCCTACTCCCTCAATCCGATGCCTCCTCGTCTCACTTGCCTTGTGTCCATGTTCAACTAGAGTCAGTATCTAGCCCAGAGTCTGAGCCCTCAACAAATGTTTGTTGAACTAAATTAAGTCAGTGATGTTCTCATCAGAACAATCTCTCAGTTCACTCTGCAGTTTCTTAGCCAGGGCAGACTACTGTTGGAGTTCTCTCTATTACTGCCATTTCCGAATTACCAATGAGACGACTGAAAAATCTGTCACAGAGAACAACAGAGTAACTTTACACAGCCCAACATATACTTTGAGAAATGAAATGTCACTTGAATTACTAATTTGTTTACTTGATTGATAAAATGTGACATTATAAGTATGAGACAGTTCTAATTCTGGGGGAATTTAAGCAGAAAAGAAACATGAACAGAAAGAAGATGCATTGCGTTAAGTCAACTATTGCTAAAATAATGTATTTTATTAATCTAAGTAGCATTCTAAAATAAACCATAAATGTTTTATTACCTAAACCGCCTTCCACGCTGCTGGTTCATCTTTGCTCGAGGAGCCACACCATCCACAGCCATAAAGAACACTTTCCTAGGTTTAATAATGCGAAACAACACCTCCAAGTAGTGAAAAATATCAGTAAAGATTTTATCATCTGAAATTCTGAAGTGCACATCATCATCATTAGGATGGGAACACTGATGGATAATCCCATTCATATCCAGGTACAAGTTGTCAAATTCAGGAATCTAAGAAACAAAGAGAGATGATCAAGGTCATTATTATAATCAACCATGGACACCTAAGCAGCTGGGCAAAGCAGCTGATAAAAAGCAGGTTATCAGGGCATTCTTATATAAAAACGGAGTGAACAATCACAGTTGAATAAAGAAATTAAAGGAAAAAAACAGGAAAAATTGGTAAGATGGGACCATACAAGTATTACATGGTTACATGAGGTACCAATCAATAGCTTCATCAAACTTACGGTCAGGAAATTATTTACTTATTTAAAATAACCAGGAAAACACCAAATAAAGTGCTTGGTTCATTTAGTACTCAAAATATTAGTTTCCTTTCTTTCCACCATTTGACAATAACTCTCAAAGCCTCTATTTTCTCTATAAATGGGTAACATAATGTCCATTGATATTAAAAGGATGTTTTTACATAGTCATTAAAAGGTTTTACAAATGATTTAAAGCCTTATTGTATATTTGGTTTCACTGAAACAGAGTCATTAATTTGGTTATGTTAATTTTTAAAGCTTAGATTATGCCAAGTAATGAAGGAAACTTTGAAAACTGATTTCTTATTTTTTGTACGTGAATTAAATAATTTCTAAACTTGGATAATAGGCGTGTACTTTTATAAAAAGACCTTCATGGCTCTGGGTCTCATTTATTTTTCTTCTGTTTAAATGTCTGTGAGCAAGTAAGGAAAACAATACTGAAACAAATATACATTAACAAGGAACAAAAATGGACACAATAGCTATAATATCTAGTGAATTAAAGAATTTTAGAGTAGTCTTCCTTATATACTAATTATTCTGAATTTTTAAACATAAAAACATACTTGTATAAACTTAATGAAAACCATCTCTGAAACAATTATTCAAGTTCTTCCTAATGTACAGGTAATAATACACTTTCCTATTATTCAGAAAATGAAATGTCTTTGAGTTTCGGGAGTGAAAAGTTTTGGCCCCTGAATCAATGAACACTATAAAAACATTTTTATAAAATACCCATAAGTACTAAGTATCAGATTTAAATGCTGTTATTGAATAATAAACTCAACTGAAATGACAATTGTGATCATGAGGTTTTAAATTCAAGATTTACTGTTTCAAGAATTCTGAAAACTGCAATCAAAATCTAAACATGATTTTTTGAGGAGGTGGAGGTACTTTACAAAATGATTACAAAGTTTCCCTAGGAGAATAAACATACAAAGAATATTAAAAAGAAGAGTAAAGAAGAAGAATATGCCCTATTATCATATTAAAAATTAGAAAACACTTTGTTTGTGCCAAATAGTCCAGAAGTACTCTAAGTGTATATAGAAATTTAATATATAAGGGGCATTTCAAATTAGTGAAAGAAAGGAATAGGGCACCTAGCTAACTATTAGGAAACAAAACAAAGCTGTCTTATTTTATAACAAATAAATTCCAGAAGGATTAGAAATTTTAATGTGAGAAATGAGAGTTTAAAATTATATACATATATTTTGGTAATATTAGGGTGAGGAAAGCCATAAATCATAAATGAAACAAATAGTGGAGTTGGCTACCAGAAATGTATTTTTTAAATCTATCGGGTTAAAAAAAGTACTATAAACAAGTTCAACTGAATATGACAAAATGTAGGGAAATGTATATTTCATATGTTATTAAAAGCAATAGCTGCTACTTATTAAGCACTTATTGGTGCCAAACATTGGGCTAAACATTTATATTCATTCTGTCACTTAATTATAACAACCTTAAAAGAGAAATATTTAGAGTCCCCATTTTATAGAAGAGGAAAATCACAGAAATAGAAAAGAGAGATGGGATTTATTTACACTCAGTAGTCTGGAATGGGAATAACAAATTGGTATAACTAATATGAAAGTACATATAAAATTTTGAAGTGTGCACATGTTTGACCCAGGATTTCTACTGTTGGAAACTTATCCTGGGAAATAACCATAAATGTGCACAAAGATATAAGTACAAGAATATTCATGGCAGTATTATTCAGAAAAGATGAAAAAAGAAAACTATCAAAATGCCTAATAGAAAATTGATGATGGTACATCCATACAATGGAATACTCCAGAATTACAAATTATAATATACATTCATATTTGGCATGGGATAATGTGTATAATACATATGGTAAAGTGACAAAAAATAGGTTATAAAATGGCAGCTATATTATCCCATTTATAGAAAATATTTATCTACATAGTATTTGCACAGAGAAGTCAGGAGTATACAGAAACAAGATGTTACAAGTAGTTAAACCTGGATGATATAATTTCAGTGGCTTTTAACTTGTATAACTCAACAACAAAAAGACAAACAATCCAATTAAAAATGGGCAGAGGACCTGAACAGATACTTCTCCTAAGAAGACATACAAACGACCAACAGATATATGAAAAAAATGCTAAGCTTCACTAGCTATTAGGGAAATGCAAATCAAAACCACAATGAGATACCACTCCACACCTGTTAGAATGGCTACCATCAACAAGACAAATAGTAACAAGTGTTGGAGAGGCTGTGGAGAAAAAGGAACCCTCTTACACTGTTGGTGGGAATGCAGACTGGTGCAGCCGCTATGGAAGGCAGTGTGGAGGTTCCTCAAAAAATTAAGAATAGAATCCCTCTCCTGGGTATCTACCCAAAAAATCTGAAAACATTTATCCGTAAAGATGTATGTACCCCAATGTTCATTGCAGCATTATTTACGGTGGCCAAGACATGGAAACAACCAAAGTCTCCTTCAATAGATGAATGGACAAAAAAGTTGTGGTATATATACACAATGGAATACTACTCGGCCATAAGAAAAGATGAAATACTGCCATTTGCGACAACATGGAAGGATCCTTAGATTATTATGCTAAGTGAAATAAGTCAGACAGAGTCAAGAACCATGTGATTTCACTGATATGTGGGATATAAAACTGAAAGCAATAAAGGAACAAGACAAACCTTAAAAAGAAGCAAAAACTCATAGACACAGACAATAGTTCAGTGGTTACCAGAAGGTAAGGGGGTAAGGGGTGGTAGATGAGGGTAAGGGGATCAAATACACAGTGATGGAAGGAGAACTGATTCTGGGTGGTCAGCATACAATGTGATATATAGATGATGTATTACAGAATTGTACACCTGAAATCTATGTAATTTTACTAACAATTGTCACCCCAATATATTTAATTAAATAAAGAATTTCAGTTGCTTTTTACTTTCCTCTAGACTACATAACAGCTTTCACATCTTTCTGTATATGAATTTTCATATAATGAGCACATGTAACCTGAAGAAAAACTACAATTTTCCTTTTAGAAAAGTTTTTTAAATTCTTAGATTTCAGATTAGTAAGATACAGAATGATTAAGTAATCAACAGCCAATGCAGTAGAGAATGAGAACACGCAGTAGAATCATGTTCCTTCAAAAAGAAGCATAAAATAATACTGAGTTATTTCATCTGCAACAACTAGAAATAATAGAATAGAAATTTCAAGGTTATCTTACACTTTCTCCTCTCCCTATCTAATTAGTCACTGAAGTGGTGTTGTTTTTTATAATTTAACATCCAACATGTTTATAGAATCTCTTATCCATTCCCATTGTTTTAGGCAATCTCATCTTTTTTCTCCATCCTGATTGCCCACCTTAGTTTTCTGACTACATTGCTTGCTTCCAGGTTTCTTTCTCACTACAGATCAGGCAATTTTCCAAAACACTATGTGACCATGTTGCTTCCTTATTTAAACCCATAGGCTATTACAAGCCCTTAGTACCATAAAAGGTACTGTATGATTTGGCTGCTATCTTTCCCACCAATCCCATTTTCTTCTCGTTTCCACATATGTCTACAAGCTAACTACAGTAAATTACTCACAGAGCCCTACATGTGTTGGACTATTTCAAACCTCTGTGACTTTATAGATCTTGTTCCTACTTTCAGAAATGCTTTTCCTTCCTTCTTGCTCCTCCCTTCACTGATCTCGTAGATTCTGACTGAGCTTTCAAAATCCAGCTCAGGTATCTTGTCTGGAAGCTTTCCCTTCCTCACCCAAGAGGAAATGATGCTCCTTTTTTTATGGCATATCTTATTTGGTTTTGCATTCTCAATAAATACAAGAATGCCAGGCACATATTAGGTGCCCCACACATTTTTGTTGAATGCTTAAGTGTAATGTCTGTTCTTTCCTGCTGAACTGCAAACTCTTCAAAGCACTCTTCTGCTTTGGTCATGTTTAGAACTCTCGGCACACTGCCTGACACGAAGGAGCAAATCAAAAACATTTAATAAATAAATTAATACACAAATAAAGCTTACCCTTTGTTGAATGGCATCTGTAGCCCATGCCACTCACTTGGAATACACATTCATACTGCTTTAAAATGTGGTTAAGTATTGACATGCTAGTATCTAATTTTCTCAAAACACTAGTTTCTTTTTGTTAGTATAACTTTGTATCCGACTCAGTGTTGTTGCAAAATGCCTTTTACATAAAGACGGTATCTATTTGACTGTTTAAGAGAGCTGTCAATTATTTTTCTCTAGATCTTAATCCCAGTTTTATTGTTCCAATTCAGTTTTGAATATTCTGTTTTAAAACATACCAATATTAATAAACTATTTTTATATACATTTTTATATACTATGCATGTTTTATAGACTATGTAACATGTTATGGTTTACAAATTAATTCACTCAATACGTATTTACTGAAGACCTACTATGTGCCACACATTATGCTAGGAGCTGGAAAATACAGTCAATACAGCAGTACAGTGAATACAGTAAAGGGTAAGACAGATAACTCCCTACACAAGAGCAAACACTTTAAAATAGAAATTGCAGCTTGTGTTCCCGATAACTTGAAAATTTAGGTTTGCAGAGTCAAGGAGCAATTCTTAGCATAAAACATAGAAGATTGGTTTTAAAAGTGCAGGCTCTAGCACAGAATGTGAATGCACTGGTCACTACTGAACTGTACACTTAAAAAGGCTGGGATGGCAAATGTTATGTGTATTTTACCACAATTTTTTTTTAAGTGTAGGCTCTAGAATATACCTTATTAACAGGGACAACAGGGCTCCTGAGGGCCCGAAATTGTTGCGGGGTGGGGTACATAATGAAGTGCCCAGTACATAAACAGACAGATAGCTATAGCTATGGTATTAAACTTCCATGAGGAAGAAGCGTGCTGGAAAAAAGCAAGTCTAAAGAGCCACCTGGAGGAAGGGCAATGAAGAAAGAAAGGTTAAGAAACACTACTTAGAGCAATTCTGCTAGTTTCAAATTCAGCTCCAACACTTACTTTACTTAGGGTGAGTAACTCAGTCTTTCCGCGACTCAGTTTTCTCAGCCACAAAAGGGAGATAATAAATAATTCTAGGACTGCTATGATTAAATAAGTGAATGCATATAAAACACTTAAAACAGTGTTTAGTACATGGCAAGTGCTTAACAAATCTTAGCTATTACAATGGCACTGTCCTGGATTATAATCACAAAGAGAATTGAGTATGCTCTAAGTGTTTATAATCGTACTTATACGACCTTTGTTTTGTAAAGGTTAAGTTTACATCAGATATATATGGTCCTCATTAGAATTTAATCTCTACTTTTTCTTTATATATTACTTATTCATTAAGTCAGCAAACATTAACTGAACAACTGCTATGTGCCAGACACTGTGCAAGAAATAAACACATAAGAAATGGACAGTTCCTGTTCTTAGGTACAATAAAGTGAGGAAGGCAGACGGGGAAGTCCACAGTAGCAATACAATCACCTTTTGCATACAGCAAAGACTATTTCTAGGAATTCACATGAGGTTGCAAAATGGTGATATTTTATCTTTCTTATCAGTTGGAATGCTTTTATAAAGAGACCATTTTATCATTTAGTTATCCAATGGAACAAGAAAGTAGAACAAAATGCTTAATTTTTTCCCTTTATTTACCAGTTTTCAAGATTAGGAAGCGTCCCTACTATCTTTGGAAGGGGACCCTTTATTTAAGTGCCATGATGAACTCAAGGACTTACGCATATTTGATGGGTTTGAATCCACTGTATATTATTCCCGAGGCTCAAACTGTCCAATTTGGGGCTACTGCAAGCCTTTTCCAGATGTCTCTTCAAATCCTTTGACATGTCCATAGTAGTCTTCAGTAGTTTCCTTGCTACCATGTTTCCCCGAAAATAAGACCTAGCCAGACCATCAGCTCTAATGCGTTTTTTGGAGGAAAAATTAATATAAGACCCGGTCTTACAGTAAAATAAGACCGGGTCTATAATATAATATAATATAATATAATATAATATAATATAATATAATATAATATAATACAATATAATATAATACTGGGTCTTATATTAATTTTTTGCTCCAAAGGATGCATTAGAGCTGATTGTCCGGCTAGGTCTTATTTTCAGGGAAACACGGTTTATGGTGTTATGACTGAAGTTTCCAGGCTAGATACCGCCTGACCAACCTGGTATTTGTCATTTCTCCAAGAAATCCTGACTTCTTTTAGTGAGTAAGACCATAACCTGGGCAATAAGGATACATCTTGCTCCTGGACTTATCATTGTTTCTAGGCCTGTTTCGTGGAGAAAAGGACGGAGCTAGGAAAAAAAATTTTTTTTTCATAACTGGGAAATTTATGGACGTGTGTGTGTCTCATAATCTTATATTGATACTTCCAATTCAAATTCAAGAGTATAGAACTTTTACTGAACATTTTCTCTATTACATCCGTAACTCCTTTTTTACACACCAAGAATCTGGGTACTGAAGGATACAAGAGATGACAGAATTAAAATACCCTATATTAGGCATTTATCATATCACACCCATGGATTTCAGAAAAACAGTATTATCACCAATATTGAGTCCAGTAACATAAAAAGTTTTTTGCATAAGCTTTCCCCATTCTCCCCATTTATTTTATAGTTGTGCTATCTATACATTGCCAGATTAGCCATTGTACACTACTCTGTCTCTTAACTCTTGTTTTGTTTTCAATCTACAGGTAACTATATATAATGTTCTCTCCCTAGTCATTTCGATTGCCTGAAGTTCATTCTCTAGTGATTCCTCGAGGAAGTGCTGAAAGGAACAGTATTTCCTGAATTCCTGTACACTAATAGTAGTTCATCAGCTTACTCTTTATACTCAAAAGTCAGTTTGCTGAGTATCTCATATTACTCCATTTTTTTCTGACACAACGCACGGGTATCAAAAACTGTGATGGGAACCTAACTGCCTTTTCCTTATAAGTCATGTGTTCTTCTCTTCTAAATAACCAAAGTTTTTTGTCTTTTTCTTTTTCTTTGAAGTCCAGTAAGTTTACTAGACTAGGTCTTGGTGTTGGTCACCTGAATCAATATGTTTAGGTACATGGTATATTCTTTCAACGTGCAATTTGAAATATATATTTTTTTAATTTCAGGAAAATTTTCTTTAATTATAGTATTTGTTCTAATAAGTTGCTTTGATTTCATTTTTCAGGAACCCATTATTTGTTTTCTTTGCCTATCTTTCTCATTAGTTATTTTCTCTTAAACCTTTATCTTTTAAAATTTCCTCTTTTCTACATTTTTTTTCCTCACCTTTTTTTTCCCTCGTGCTATCATTTGCTTTTGCCTTGCTACTACTTTAGGCTCCATTTCTGAAATGATTTTTTCATTTATATTTAATTTTCCTAGGTTCTATCCCTTAACTTCTGAATTTCCATAATTTATAAATGTTCTTTCATGTCTTATATCATTTTCTTAGTGTCTTTTAGCTCATTCTGAAATAGTAAGTTATAGTTTTGGTCTGTTTTGTGTGCATATTTTTATTGCAAGCTTTTATTGTCTGGGGGAGTACTATTTTGTTCCTTTTTTTCCCTGTAATAACTTTGCATGTTATTTGACCTTGATACTTTTCTGTTGCTCATTTTTATGTAAATTTAATTTTCCTGAACTTTTAGAATGAGGAGGAGTTCAGGAAATCTATAACTTCACAAGCTCCCTCTTCTGCTGTTTTGGGGTAGTGTTAAAAAATTTGGTGGTTTGGTTGGTGGTTGTTTTCTAAGATTTCTTGACTTTGTAACCTCCCCCCACTTTTATCTGGACCTTCCTCTTCTTTTTTCTCTATCGTCCCTTTTCTGATAAAATTTCATTTTACTCCCAGCAGTTTCTCCTTAGTGTGGGCTCTGTCTTAGAATGGGGCCTTGGTAAGTCAGTTTGGAGAGTCCACAGGAGGTAGACTGCTCCTGCCCTTTAAAACGCCTCATTTACAGCTAGTTATCTAACTGGCCCTCAAGAGTCTTTTAGGGAATATTCTGGAGTTCTCTTGTTCTCAGGTCCATAGATATTTCCCCATTGCTTCCTTCTTTCTCTTGCAGAAATGCCAATACTGATTGGGTCTAGAAGCTATTGGTAATTTGTCCTCAACTTCTTATATTTGTGGGGATACCCTGTTATGTGGTTTTGTTGTAATTGTTCTATGGATTTTAAGTTTTGCTATCTAATTGCTCTTTCTGTTTTTATGTAAGGATTCAGAGACCAAAAACTATGCTGGTATCATCACCACCACCTATCCTCTTTCCAGAACCCACCCCTCCTCCCAACCTCTTTCCAACTCCCTCCTCCCAGAACTAGCTTTTGAACCATTGTGATTCAGGCATTCCCATCTTTTATGTACTGCTTGAGAGAGTAGCATGGTAACCCTTTCTAACGTTTGCTTTTGTTGTTGTTAACAACCTGAATCAAAAATTTTTGAAACACATCACTTTGATGAACCCAGTTTAAATCTACCCTTGGTGTTCACGTCATAAAACTGCCTTGAAGTGACTGTTTTTGTTCTTCAGTAACAAACTCCTCTGCAAATTCTGTGCCAAAGCATGGAGAGAATAAGGGATACTATTCTCACCAAACCAAATTCTGTGACAAAGAGTACAGAGTAAAAATATCACTGAACAAATTACGTATTATCAAGTCAGCTTCAATAACAATCACATTTTTTTGCACTTGAGAGAGAAAATGAATGATGTATTACAGATACTCAAACCTTTTTTGAATGAAGGACCAGGAAAAGTCAGTTAGTCGTCTCTATTTCTGCAATATACTAGTAACCTTTTTTACCTTCTTCTCTGGAAAGAAATGTCTGCCTAAATCTAACTTAACCCATGTTTCAAATAAATTAAAGGCAGACTACCATTTTGGAATTTTTTGTAAGCTTTTCCTCATGTACCAAATCTGATGGTGAGCCAACAACAAAGAATCCTTTCTGGAAATTTAGCCCTACCTTCATGCTATGGTGTATTTTTAAAAATGATTAAACCATAATTTAATAGACAGCATGATGGGTGGTGTTGGATGGATGAAAAACCCCCACAACGAATACAATGCTACCTATCACAAGCAATTCAATTACCTATACACATTTCAAACCTATTTTTTTTCTGTAAAGCAGACAACAGGTCTACTAAAATCATTAAACGTGACAAACACGTATCACCGAAAGTCTAGCAGTCTAAATGACTGTTTTCTATTCCTTCACGGTTGCGATAAACTACATTTTTGGAATGTACACATAAACGTCACCCTGGGCTCGTTATATACCAAATATTGCTGTAAGTAGTGTCAGTGCTCTAACTTCCGTTTCCCTCGCTTCCTGACACACACACCTCCGCATAATGCCCCTTCCCCGTCCAAGTGTGTTTTGTTTGGGGGGGGAATGGGCACGCGGGAAGCCTCGGCGCCGGGTGGGGCGGACGCAGCCTCCTCTAGAGGAGAGTAAACAAGGGGATTGCGTCGCGGAGGCTGTAGGAATCGCTCGTCCGTGGGTCGATAGGTCCGTGGCTTTGGGCCGGACCGGGAGGTCCCGGGCGGACGCCTCGGCTCTGCGCTGGGAAACGCACCCTACAGCTCCCGAGGGCACAGGGAACAGGAGCTGAGGACGGCGCACTGGCCCAGCACCCGCTTTCGGAATCGCGGAAGGGCCTGCCGGGCAGGGAGCTGTCAGACCTGCGGCGCCCCCGAGGCTGCGCGCACAGAAACGCAGCCTGCCGTCGCCCCCATTCGGGCCGTCCGGGCGTCCGCAGCCCTTCCGCTCCGCTCGCCTCGCCACCCAGCCGGCAGACGACGAGCAGAAAGAGGGGGCTGGAGAGCCCCCGTCCCCGGGGGAGCGGGCCGCGGGGCCCCGGGTCCTCGGCCTGCGGAGCCGCGGCCCCTCGCTCACCCACCTGATGCTCTTTCACCACTTCGCTGAGGCAGGGATACCGCTCCGAGATCCATCGGTAGAACTTGGGGACTCCCATGTCGACTGTCAACACTAACTCGCCAGGGACAAACCGAAACCAAACGCCCCGCCGGGGCCTACACCGCCGCCTCCGGCCGTCGCTCCGCCGATGACAACACACCGCCCGCCGGATCATAGAGAGCGCCGCCGGGCCTAGAGCGGCCGGCTCCGAGGCCGCATCCCCGGGGCGGGGCTCCGATCCGGCCCCGCTCACCGCGTGTGCTCGCCGCTGGTCGTGTGTAAGGGCCCGAGGCGTTTGCGAGCTGAATGTTCAACTCAGTTCTGAAAATGCCTGTTTACAGGCCATAAGGGGATTTGCAAGTGCTATGAAACACTCACCTGATTGCTAGAGAGAGAATACTGAACACTGATTTTTGTCCTGGCTACTTGAGTCGCCCGTGATGCTCATCTCGGTATTTTCAACACAGATTTGGAAAGGTCCGGTGATTTATTTGGTTTAGTTTTGTTTTGTGAGGGGGTTTTTTCGGCAAAGTTTCTTTTAAAAACAGTCTTTAACAAGTTATTTGTTGGAAAAAAAATGTCCTAACTCCCTCCACCTCCCACCCCGCCCAGCTTCCTCCTTAACTATTAATATTAGGCCTTAGATACGAAATTCTGTGTTTAGTTTTCACATTCATACCTCCTGGCTTATAGTGTTTTCCCCATCACACTTTCAACCATGCAAAAAAATGCAGAATTCTCTCAGGTGAACTTAAGTGAAATCATGTTATAAAGTTTTCCATTTATTTTAATGTAATAACCTCACTGCTTTGTAATTATTATGAATTATTTTAAGTCTTCTGCAGGAAAACATGAAAACATTTAAAAATTTTTTTGTAGTTTTAAAATCTCATGAAATTTCAAGTATTGCTGCCTTCCAAGACCACTGGATTCTGCATTCAGGTACACTTTCAGTATGGCAGCATCTTCAAAATTACAGAATGTTTACATAGTTTTCATATTCGTGCTTCGTGGCTTGTTTTTTTTTCTCTATCACATTTTCAGCCATACACAAAGAGTTTATTAAGTGAACTTATATGATGTGGTATTTATGTTTATATCTCTGGTTTACTACACTGTCAGTTTCTAGAGGCTGGGTACATAAGCTCTGAGCACAAATCTAGCACCGTGCTTTGTCCACAGAATTTATTCAACATAATATTTTTGTGTTCAAATGAATCCTTATGCTATTGAGTACTTAAAAATAAAAGTTGTAAAATGAAATTAGGCTGGATTTTTTCTTGCAAATACTTATTTTTAGAGCATAAGAACATAGGATGTTCCATTTCTCTGGTTATAATACACAGTATATATTAAGAAAGCAATTTATTTCTTAATAACATATTATTTTAAACATTATTAACAGTCAAGGAGAAATAATACCAGTTGCTCTGAGAACATAAAGCAGCTTATGTTGAACTTTGGAATTGAACAGATACAACCACAAATTAATACCAAGTGCATTAATTTTAGGTTATTAACATATTCTTTGAAGTAATTTCATTTCACATATATGGAGTCCAACCAAGGTACATTTGGCATAGTAAGTTTTCATCAGTAGCTTCTTGTATAAGGTAATGCACATGTCCTTCAATAGATAATGGCAGCCCCGTCACTCTATTTCGGGTCTTGATTACACCTTGCAGTCTCTGCTCAATGTCAAGAACATGGGTCTTGGCCTAAAAGGAAGAAATTGAAAATCATAAAGGCTAAAAACTCAATGACATGTGCATATTGATTTTGGAATTACTACCTTTCTGTTATTTAACAAACGTTAACGCCATTTCACCCCCTTTTTAAGAGCAAATACAAAAGAAAAGAAATGAAACAAGAACGACAACCTGCAATAACTGACTTTAAGGCTTGCAATGTTGATCCAACATCAACTGCTTAGACATTTTTCTGTAGTATTTGAAAACCAGGGATATCTCTTCCACATTATAATTCTAGAAAAATAGTAACATTAAAAAAATCTACCCTGAATCTGTTTAGGACTTAAACATTTGGATGAATATTCTAATAACAACAACAATACTTTAATCCCTAATATTTAGAATATATTAGTATATGCAAATAGAAGTGCTAAGTGAGCTAGTTGGAATTCTACACATTTCTCTCAGTCGAAAAAGCATATCAGAATGCAAAAGTGAGAATGATGTTAGAAAAACAATCTTCAATCTATTCTAACTTATTAAAAATAACTATCTGCAAACTTGGATGCTTCAACTAATATTAGTAAGGAGTGAATTCTACATATTAAAGCTGAGACCTGTTACTGTGTAAGTCCACACAATTGGTCTTCAAGTTTTTCCCACTCTATCTCATAATTGTGAATTGTCTATGGCTAAACAAGTGTGACCCGAACTCTGCTTTTATTATACAAAGATAATGTTAACAATTAGTAATGACAATAAAGAAATCTTAGGGTATTGACATACTACAGAACTGGATTTCAGAGTACTCAATGGTCAGTCACTGACAGTATTTAGAATCAGCTCACGTTTGTAGAGATATACAATATCAAATCAAGCTACACCTTCTACTAACCTTTTCATTGACGACTTCCCCAGTTTCATTCGGTGGTGCTTTGGAATGGCCTTTCACCGGTTTACTCCATTCCACAAGAGGATCATGTAGAAAAGTCTTTAAGACACTAAAATGGAAACAAAAATATTATGGTAATAATACAGTGTTATCTTTGTAAAAAGAAATCTTGATAAAGTCAATACTTAGGTGAAGAATAAGTGAAGGATTACTAATGGTAATGCTCTTACAACACAATTATTACTGTTTCAGTAAAATATGTGAAATTATTCTTTTGGGATGAGGAGGGAAGGAGAAGTCAAAAGACAGAGGGTCAGAGGTATTCTTAGAGAGTAAAGTAAGATGTGTGCTGTCTGTGTGCTGTCTCTAAATGCATCACATAAACTGGTTAATGAATATTTATTAAATGAGTGAATTTTATCCCCTGTCATGTCTCCACAATGACCATAAAACATCTATAGCTTTCCATATAGACCAGGGGTGTCCAAACTTTTTTCAACGTTTTTTACCAAGGGCCATACGCGGTAAAATACACAAACAGCTGGGTAACTCACTTGAGGTGAAGTACGTACTGCCTCACCAGGTTTATTTAAGTAAAAAATATATTTTTGGAATTTGCTGCGGGCCAATTAAAAATGGATTGCAGGCCGCAGTGGGCCCGCGGGCCGCAGTTTGGACACCCCTGATATAGACCAATCCAGATTCTTCTTCTACTGTGCTCTAAAAGTCAAATCCAATTCCCTATGGGAAAACCACTTAGGTAGCTTGAAGGCACGTCAAATTCAATGTTTTCAAAACAAAACTCATGACTCTTTCCCAAACTGTATCTCCTGTATTCCTCAAATCAGTAAAGAACAACATCATTCACCCATTGGCCCTGAACAAAAATCTAGGAATCATCCTGGCTTCCTCAATTCTACCTCCTAAATATCTTTAGAGTCTCTCTACTTATCTCCGTCTTTACTGTCACTACCTCATTCAGTGCACCATCATTGTTTTCTTGGGTTAATGCACAGTTTTTTAACTAGCTTTCTGGCCTCTAGCACAAACTGGAACTATTTTTCTATAGTATAAATCTGATGATCTCATTTTCTCTTCTTTTTTTATTTTCTTCTTAGTATCCTCCAATGACTTCTGGTTGTTCTCAGGGCAAAGTTTAAATGTGTAAACTGGCCTCATGTGGACTTTTCAGAATCTAGCTCTGCTTATCTGTCCTTTAAAAAAACTACAGTTGAGTCTTGAACAATACAGGTTTGAACTGTGCAGGTCCACTTATATGCAGATTTTTTCAATAAATATGTACCGTACTATAATTAGTTTTTTCTCTCCCTTACAATTTTCTTAATAACATTAGCTTTTTTCTGGCTTACTTTTTATTGTAAGAATACAGTACATAAAAAACACATAACATACAAAATACGTGTTAATCAACTGTTTACGAGTAAGACTTCCAGACAACTGTAGGCTATTAGTAGTTAAGTTTTTGGGGAGTTACATGCAGATTTTCAACTGTGCAGGGGGTCGGTGCCCCTAATCCCCATATTGTTCAAGGGTCAACTGTACCTCCCACAGCTAACATAATATTTAATAGTGAAAGATGGACTTCTTTACCACTCAAATCAGGACAAGACAAGACTGTAGACTCTCTCCATGTCTACTTAACATTGATCTAGCTAGGGCAATTGGGCAAGGAAAAGAAAAGGCATTGAGATTGGAAAGGAAGAAGTAAAACTATTATCTGCAGATGATGTGCTGTTGTAGAGAAAAAAATTTAAGGTATCTACAAAAATAACTATTAGAAGTAATAAACAAGTTCAATGAGGTTGCAGGATACAAGATCAATCTACAAATATCAGTTATATTTCTATATACCAGCAATCAACAATTCAAAAATGAAACTAAGAAAATTCCACTTAGAATAGCATTAAAAGGAATAAAATACTTAAAAACTTGCAAACCAAATACTACAAAATGTTGAAAGAAATTAAAGAAGACTTAAATAGAAAGCAATCCCACATGCACAGATCACAAGACTTAATACTGATAAGATGGCAATACTTCTCAAATTGATTTACAGATTCAATGTCATTCCTATCAAATCCAGGCTGTCTTTTTGCAGAAACTGACAAGTTGATCTTAAAATTCAGATGGAAATGCAAGGGACCCATAACAGCCAAACAATCTTGAAAAAGATGAAAACGTTGAGCACTCACACTTCCTGATTTCAAAACTTACTACAAAGCTACAGTGATCAGACAGTGTGTGTTCTTGGCATAAGTTAGAAATAAAGATCAATGGAATAAAATTGAGAGCACAGAAATAAACTCTTATGTATATGGTCAATTGATTTCAACAAAAGTGCCAAGACAAATAAACTAATCAGAAACAGTCTCAGAGACATAGAGGAAAAACAGGGTTGTTAGATGGGAGGGGGGGTAGGGATAAGGGGGAAGATGAGGGGATTAGAAAACACAGTCAGTAACCGTAAGATTGCCATGGGGATACAAAAGTCAATTTGGGGAATGTAATCAATAATGTTGTAAAGATTGTGTAGGGTATCCGATGGACACTTGTCTCATTAGGGAGACCACCTCAGGGATGATGTAGATGCCTGATCACTGCACTGTACACCTACAGCTGAAGCTGAACAATAATGAATGTCAACTACAATTTTATATATATACATAGTTACAAGAAGCGGAGTACAGCATTAGGAATAGAGACAGTGGAAATGTAATGGCTGTGTGTGATGTCAGAAGGGTAGTGGATGGGAGAAGGGGGTTGTCACTGTGTGAGGGATATAAATGATAAATGTCTAACTATTACATTGTTTGGTGCACCTGAAACTAATAAAAAAAAAGTCAAGACAATTAAATGGAGAAAAATACTCATTTTAAAAATGGTGCTGGGACATTTGGGTATGCATATTCAAAAGAATAAATATGGATCCCTACACCTCACACTAGATACAAAAAATAACTGAAAATGATCAAAGATCTAAATATGGGAGCTAAAACTATAAAACACTTAGAAGAAAACACAGGTGTAACTAACTATTCATGACTTAGGATTATGCAATAGTTTTTAAATAATGACACCAAAAGCACAAATAACAACAAAAATAGATAAACTGGAATTTATCAAAAGATAAATTTATGCTTCAAAGAGCATCATCAAGAAAGGGAAAAGACAGCCTACATATATGAGAGAAAAATATTTGCGAATCATATCTCATAAGGGTCTAGTATCCAGATTATGTAAAGAACTCTTACAAGTCAACAAAAAAAGACAAATAATCCAATTTAAAAATGGGATTTGAATAGACATTTGTTCAAAGAAGATATATAACTGACCAATAAACACATGAAAAGATGTTCACATTATTGGTCATTAAGGAAATGCAAATTAAAACAACGAGATACCACTTGACACTCAATAGGATGGGTAAAATTACAAAGACATACAATCACAAGTGTTGATAAGGATGCGGAGGAATTGGAGCCCTTACACATTACTAATGGGATTGTAAAGTATCACAACTGCTTTGGAAAACAGCTTGAAAATTCCTCAAAATGTTAAGCTTAGAGTTAAGATATGAGCCAGCAATTCTCCTCCTAGGTATACCCCCAAAGAACTGAAAACATGTATTCATATAAAACTTATATGGGGACTTCCGGAAAAATGGCGGCGTGAGGTGGGCCTCTGTAAAGCTCCCCTGGAATTTACAATGAATCGAACAACAAAAACTCCACAAAGGACTCCCTGCACAGCACACAGGCAAAAACGAAGAGGCCCACTACCGACAGAAATCACCTACAGGTGGGAGATTCGCGCGAGTGGAGGGAGGAGGAAAGGGAGAAGTGCGCGGAGACGGAGCCGCGCGGGCGGAGGACGCAGACCTAGCTCAGTGCGCCGAGCTCGCTGCTCCCCGGAACTACCGCAGCTGCGGGAGATCGGACTGCTAGGGCTCCGCCAGGGCTCCACAGGGCTGAGGGGGCAGCATATAACACGGCTGAACCCAACGCTCACGGCAGAGACCTCGGAGAAAAGACTGAGGGAAAAAGGCTGAAAACGGTGGTTTAAGCCCGCACTGCCGAGCAGAGAACGGAGCCTTAGGCACTGAGACTAGCCGCCCCCTCCCACCCCTCCCAGAGCTCGCCCCGCCCCCACCTGCCCGGTGCTAGAAGTGAAACAGTAGCAGTGTCAGATCAAAACAACAGAAAATTTGCTATTTTGAGAACTGTGTACCGCAGACACAAATTCACAGCCCAACTAGTTCCGGCAAAGGGGAGAGAGCTGTGGAAGCAGGATCGGCTGTGGTGGTGGTCACCGCCATTACTCTGGGCCACCTCTCACAACTCACCCCGCCCCTGACCCCACCTATCTGGGCGGATCCCTGCAGGAGTAAACAGAACTGCTGAAACATACGGGCTCTGAATCAGGAGCTGGAAGAGCTTTGGAACATCAAAAGCTCTCCGCATACCCACCGGGACACTGCGCCCTGTGACCTAGACGAACTATTAACAGAGGAGAAGCCTGTCTCCCAGGGAATCCCCCCATTGTGTGAGAAGTTAGAATAGTGCAGAGAAAACATAGCCCTACTGTGGGAGAGAGAAAAAAAAGTTGCAGTTGGAGAAATAATAAAACATTCTACCAACAAGTACTGGCAAACAAAAGAAAGACCGCTTTCTATCAACCTGTTGCAGAAGTCACTCCTGTAGATGTCTAGGAAGAGAAATAGTAAACCAGTAATCGCCATGAATAACCAAGGCAACAAGATAGCTCAGAAAGAAAGTGAAAAATCTCCAGAGAAGGCACTTAAAGATACAGAAATACGTGACTTAAATGACAGAGAATTCAAGATTGCAGTTCTGAAAAACTCAACGAGATACAAGAAAACACAGATAGGCAGTTAAAGGAACTCAGAAACTCAATCAAAGAACAGCATGAGCATTTTACGAAAGAGATTGAAATCTTAAAAAAGAACCAAATAGAATTTCTGGAGATTAAGAACTCAATAGAAGAAATTAAGAATGAAATAACCAGCTTAGGTAGTAGAGTTGACCAGATGGAGGAAAGAATCAGTGACATCGAAGATAGAAACCTGGAAATGACACAGAGAGAAGAAGAAAGAGACTTGAGACTTAAAAGAAATGAAAGAACTCTACAAGAACTTTCTGACTCCATCAGAAAGAGCAATATAAGAATAATGGGCATACCAGAAGGAGAAGAAAGAGAGAAGGAACAGAGAATATATTCAAACAAATTGTCGATGAGAACTTCCCAAATTTGTGGACAGAACTGGACCCTCGAATCCAAGAAGCAAATAGAACACCTAGTTACCTCAATCCCAACAGGCCTTCTCCAAGGCACATTGTATTGAAGCTGTCTAAAATCAACGACAAAGAAAGAATCCTCAAGGCAGCCAGGGAAAAGAAGACGGTAACATACAAAGGAAAGCCCATTAGATTATCATCAGATTTTTCAGCAGAAACTCTACAAGCCAGGAGGGAGTGGAACCAAATATTCAAACTATTGAAAGAGAGAAATCATGAGCCAAGAATAATATATCCAGCAAAGATATCCTTTAGATATGAAGGAGGAATAAAGACCTTTCCAGACATACAGAAGCTGAGGGAATTTTCTAATACACGACCTGCACTACAGGAAATACTAAAGAAGGCTATTCGACCACCATCAACAAGGACAATTTGTGGCAACCAAAACTCAGAAAGGGGGAGAGTAAAGGCCTGAACCGGAATATGGGAATGGAGAAAGTGAACGTGCTGAAGAAAATGGAATACTCTAAATATCAAACTTTCTTTTACATAAACTTAAGGGTAACCACTCAAAATAAATCCAGAATTCAAATATATACTGAAATAAAAGAAGAAACAGAGGGAAACATCATGGAATACCACCACACAGAATTAATAGACAACAACAAAAAGGCAAAGAAACAATGGAGACACAGCCTTACCAGAAAACTAAAGATAGAATGACAGGAAATCCTCACACATCAATAATCACCCTAAATGTAAATGGACTGAACTCACCAATAAAAAGGCACAGAGTAGCAGATTGGATCAAAAAACTAAACCCAACCATATGCTGTCTCCAAGAGACACATCTCAGCTACAAGGACAAGCATAGACTCAAAGTGAAAGGGTGGAAATTGACACTCCAAGCAAATGGTGCCCAGAGAAAATCAGGTGTAGCCATAATGATATCAGATGAAACAGACTTCAAGGTGAAAAAGATAACAAGAGATAAAGATGGACATTTCATAATGGTGAAGGGGACTGTACAACAAGAAGACATAACAGTCATCAATATTTATGTCCCCAATCAGGGAGCACTGAATACACCAAGCAACTACTAACAGAACTAAAGGGAGAAATTGACCAAAACACAATTATACTAGGGGACTTAAATACATCATTGACAGCTATGGATAGATCATCCAAACAGAAAATAAATAACGAAATAGTAGCCCTAAATGACACATTAGATGAAATGGACATAATTGACATTTATAGAGCACTTCATCCTAAAACATCAGACTATACATTCTTTTCTAGTGTACACGGAACATTCTCAAGGATAGACCATATATTGGGACATAAAATCAGTCTCAACAAATTTAAGAAGATTGAAATCATACCATGCATATTCTCTGATCACAAGGCTTTGAAATTGAATATCAACTGTAAAAAGAAAGCGGGGTAAAAACACAAATACATGGAGATTAAACAACATACTTTTAAAGAAAGACTGGGTCAAAGAAGAAATTAGAGGAGAGATCAAAAGATACATAGAAACAAATGACAATGAAAATACATCCTACCAAAATTTCTGGGATGCAGCGAAAGCAGTTTTAAGAGGAAATTTATCTCATTACAGGCCTATCTCAAGAAACAAGAAAACTCCCAAATAAATAACCTCATGTTACACCTTAAAGAACTAGAAAAAGAAGAACAAGTAAAACCCAAGGTCAGCAGAAGAAAGGAAATAATAAAAATTAAAGCAGAAATAAATGAAATAGAGAACAAAAAGACAATAGAAAAAATTAATGTGACAAAGAGCTGGTTCTTTGAAAAGATTAACAAAATTGACAAACCCTTGGCTAGACTTACTAAGATAAAAGAGAGAAGACACTGATTAACAAAATCAGAAACGTAAAAGGGGAAGTTATCACGGACACCACAGAAATACAAAGGATCATCCAAGAATACTATGAAGGACTATATGCCACCAAATTCAACAACCTAGAAGAAATGGACAAGTTCTTAGAAACATATAGCCTTCCAAGGCTGAACCATGAAGAACTGGAAAATCTAAACAGACCGATCACCAGTAACGAAATTGAATCAGTCATCCAAAACCTTCCCAAAAGCAAAAGTCCGGGACCAGATGGCTTCACTAGTGAATTCTACCAAACCTTCAAAGAGGATCTAATACCAATTCTGCACAAACTCTTCCAAAAAATTGAAGAAGAGACAGGACTCCCTAACTCATTTTAGGAGGCCAACATTACCATGATACCAAAACCTGGTAAGGACAGCACAAAAAAAGAAAACTACAGACCAATATCTCTAATGAATACCGATGCAAAAATCCTAAATAAAATTCTAGCAAATCGAATACAACAATGCATTAAAAAGATTATTCATCACGACCAAGTGGGGTTCATCCCCGGGGCACAAGGATGGTTCAACATCATAAATCCATCAATGTGATACATCACATAAACAAAATAAAGGACAAAAATCATATGATTATATCAATTGATGCAGAAAAAGCATTTGACAAGATACAACATCCATTTATGATTAAAACACTTAATAAAATGGGTATAGAAGGAAAATACCTTAACATAATAAAGGCCATATATGACAAGCCCTCTGCTAATCTCATAATTAATGGAGAAAAGCTGAAGCCCTTTGCTCTACGTTCAGGAACACGACAGGGATGTCCCCTATCACCTCTGCTTTTCAACATAGTGTTGGAAGTCCTTGCCAGAGCAATCAGGCAAGAGAAAGAAATAAAAGGCATCCAAATTGGGAATGAAGAAGTTAAATTATCACTCTTTGCAGATGACATGATGCTATATATAGAAAACCCTAAAGACTCCACCAAAAAGCTATTAGAAACAATCAACAAATACAGTAAAGTTGCCGGCTACAAAATCAACGCACAAAAGTCCATTGCCTTCCTATATACTAACAATGAAATCTCAGAAAAAGAAATACAAAAAACAATTCCTTTTGCAATTGCAGCAAAAAGAATAAAATACCTAGGAATAAACTTAACCAAGGATGTGAAAGACCTATATGCTGAAAACTATAAGACATTTTTGAAAGAAATTGAAGAAGACACAAAGAAATGGAAAGACATTCCGTGCTCATGGATTGGAAGAATCAACATAGTTAAAATGGCCATATTACCCAAAGCAATATACAGATTCAATGCAATCCCCATCAAAATCCCAATGGCATATTTTAAAGAAATAGAACAAAAATCATCAGATTTGTTTGGAACCACAAAAGACCCGAATAGCCAAAGCAATCTTAAGAAAAAGAACTATAATGGAGGTATCACACTTCCTGACTTTGGCCTGTACTACAGGGCCACAATAATCAAAACAGCATGGTATTGGCAGAAAAACAGACACATAGACCAATGGAATAGAATTGAGAACCCAGAAATAAAACCACATAAATATGGACAGATAATTTTTGACAAAGAAGCTAAAAACATACAATGGAGCAAAGACAGCCTCTTCAATAAATGGTGCTGGGAGAATTGGATAGCCACGTGCAAAAGAATGAAACTGGACTGCTATTTGTCACCATGTACCAAAGTTAATTCAAAATGGATCAAAGACTTAAGCATAAGACCTGACACAATAAACTGCATAGAAGAAAACATAGGTACTAAACTTATGGACCTTGGGTTCAAAGAGCATTTTATGAACTTGACTCCAAAGGCAATGGAAGTAAAAGCTAAAATAAACGAATGGGACTATATGAAACTTAAAAGCTTCTGCACAGCAAAAGAAACCATTGACAAAATAAAGAGGCCACCAACTGAATGGGAGAAGATTTTTGCTAACAGTGCCTCCGATAAGGGGCTAGTATCCAGAATATACAAGGAACTCATGCAACTCAACAACAAAAAAACAAACAACCCAATTGAAAAATGGGCAGAGGACTTGAAGAGACATTTCTCCAAAGAGGACATACAAATGGCAAATAAACATATGAAAAAATGCTCAACATCACTAATCATCAGAGAAATGCAAATCAAAACCACAATGAGATATCACCTCACCCCAGTCAGAATGGCTATCATCAACAAGACAAATAGTAACAAATGTTGGAGAGGTTGTGGAGAAAAAGGAACACTCATACACTGTTGGTGGGAATGCAGACTGGTGCAGCCGTTATGGAAGGCAGTGTGGAGGTTCCTCAAAGAATTACGAATAGAATTGCCGGATGACCCAGCAATCCCTCTCCTGGGTATCTACCCAAAAAATCTGAAAACATTTAGAGATAAAGACACGTGTGCTCCAATGTTCATTGCAGCTTTGTTTACGGTGGCCAAGACATGGAAACAACCAAAATGTCCTTCGATAGATGAATGGATAAAGAAGTTGTGGTACATATACACAATGGAATACTATTCCGCAGTGAGAAAAGATGATATAGGAACATTTGTGACAACATGGATGGATCTTGAGAGAGTAATGCTGAGCGAAACAAGTCAGACAGAAAAAGCAGAGAACCATGTGATTTCACTGATATGTGGTATATAAACCAAAAACAACAAAAGAACAAGACAAACAAATGAGAAACAGAAACTCATAGACACGGACAATAGTTTAGTGGTTGCCAGAGGGTAAGGGGGGTGGGGGGAGGTGAGGGTAAGGGGGATCGAATATATGGTGATGGAAGAACTGACTCTGGGTGATGAACATACAATGGGATTTATAGATGATGTAATACAGAATTGTACACCTGAAATCTATGTAATTTTACTAACAATTGTCACCGCAATAAATTTAATTAAAACAAAACAAAACAAAAAAAAAACACTCATATATGCAAAGTTCACAGCCACACTAGTCACAATAACCAAAAGGTGGAAAAAATCCAAATGTCCATTAATTGAAATTAATGGTATCCATTAATTTTAAAATTTGGTATCCAAACAATGGAATATTATTTGGCAATAAAAAAGAATAAAGTATTGATACATGCTACAGCCTGGATAAACCTTAAAAACATTGTAATAAGTGAAAGAAGACAGACACAAACAGCCACATGTTGTATGATCCCATCTATACATGAAATGTCCAGAATAGACAAATCCATAGAGACATCAAGTAGATTAGCGGTTGCTAGGGGATGGTGGGGGAGTAAGGATGGGGAGTAGCTGTTAATTTCTTTTGGGGGTGATGAAAATGTTTTATAATTAGACAATGGTCATGGTTGCACAATCTTGTGAATATACTAAAAACCACTGTAGTGTACACTTTAAGAGTGAATTTTATAGTATGTAAATTATATCTTAATAAAGCTATTATTTAAAAAAATCTACTTCAACCAACGCAAATTAGATTCTATATAAAGAAAACAAACTCAGAAACCAATAATTGTATTCAAAGTTACTGTTAAATTATTTACAAAATATAGATGATTACCTCATTAAAGGCTCTCTCTGATCTCGCATCAGCCTCATTGTAACTTCACAAGCTCTTCGAAAAAGACCTTCTGTTCCCATAGGACCCATTCCATTAACCATATTATGAGTCAGGCGAAATGGAACAATTTCTGGAACTTCAAAGGTTTCTCCCTTAAAACAATGCATTTTATCAAAAAGCAATGTTAGAATTTTAAAATCTTAATGCAAAAAATTTAGAACTTCACATCTACACTCTCTTGGCAAAGAGCAAACATACCCTCAAAATACTTATATCTGTAACTACAAATAAAACCCATTAGAAGCTGTATCATAAAACATCCATATGGCTCTACCTTCGCCTTTTGGGACTTGAATGCAACCCCATGGATAAAATCTAGAGGATGGATGATGTAGTCACCTTTTGCTGAATTACTATGATCAATAGCATACAGAAATTTTTATGCATTCAGTATTTAGTCTTATATTAACTTCCTTAATGTCCTTCTTGAATAATATAAAGTACATACAAATAGTCTCATATCTTTCTTCTTTTCTTTTAGACTTTTACTTTAAAACAGGAGGGGATAAGATATAGCCAAGTGTTAGATGCTCATATCCCTCAGACAGGAAATGTAACATGTATTAGGTTGGTGCAAAAGTAATTGCGGTTTTTGCAATTATTTTTAACCTTTTAAACCTCAATTACTTTTGCACCAACTTACTAATATAAAGAAGTCCAATTCATTTATTTTTTGCCATTCTCTAACCTGCCTTTCTTAGGGCTTTTTAATCCCTCCAATCAGCTTCCTTCAATTCCTCTCAGGTATGACTGAACTTATACAAGTAATTTATCTCTGATTTGTTCTCAGTTTGGTCTGTGATCTTTCTTGGTTTCCTGTGACAGCAGAAGGCAACGCACAGAGAATGCGGATGAAGAAAAAGCGGGTCTACCTACAAGTCTGCCTTCCAGGATCATAACACTGGAAAAATGGAGGAGGTCTCAGGGAGAGTCTACACCTTAATTTACTCCCAGGCCCCACTCTGGACCTATAGAATCTGAACCTCCTGGGATATTTCCTAGGTGTCTACATTAAAACAAACAAACCAAACTCTTAGATGATTCTGATATGCTGACAGCTTTGGAAACATCCAAACATTAAATTACTCTGTTTCTCCAAAAGGGAGTCTCAGCAATATGAACTTGTCCATGTAACGAAGAACTGAGTCAGAACTTGAAACTATGCTTTTGGACTTCAGGTTCAGTGCTAGCTTTATTACATCACTCCTTTGAGTTCTCTGCATTCTGAGTTGCTTTAGTGAGGGCTACAGGACTCACTGATCAAAACGAGTCAACAAACTCTCAATGTGATTCAACTGTGATTATAACTGCTACCAAAGGCTATGTCTACAAGAACAGTTGTTGGGGAAAGAAAATTAGGAGAAAATATACAATTAACTAGAGTAAATCACATCACATACCTTATTAAAGAGACAGTTGAAATCCACATGGACACATTCACCAGTTAAAGAATCAAAGAGAATGTTTTCCCCATGACGGTCTCCAAGGCCCAGGATATACCCAACCATTGACATGACTGCTGTGGAGCGGCAATATGCTGACCTGCTGCTGTACCTACAGAAAACACAAAGATGCCTACCAAATCTCCTCAGGCATGTGAGCCAGCATAAATCTAAAATAGTTTTAAAAATCCAGCTATAATAATATATATTCTTGGTAACTTACCATGATGTAGGATCAGGGAATGTTCTCAGAAACCACTCATGAAAAACAGGAGGATGCCTGGGAAGGAGAAATTCTCGGAATACTTTGAGTTTCTCAGACAGAGCTGCTGCCTTCGGTAGCATACACTGGCGAAGTTCCTTCCCCGTCATATAAACTCCTGCAAGGTTGAGTGATCTCCATTAACACAGAAGCCAAACGAGAAAAGGGGCATTTTTGTTGTTGTTGTTAAAATAGGACAGGGAACATGAACCCTTATTCAAATTGTTATTCAAAAGCATGAATGGAATATTTTCAACTATTCATACGTAAATTTATTTTCTTGTTGATGATAATTAATGTCAACTAAAACCAATGTTGTGGAATCAAATAATACCAGAAGATACCACTCAGAATGCGAATAGTGCCCCTGAAATTGTAAAACTGCTGCAGCCCTCACTGAAATTACAGTGATCTCTCTGTTAATCAGCATGCAGTAATGGTCGACACTGAACCATTCATTACTAAGAAACCTACTATAGAACTCTGAAATAATCTACTCTGTGTGAAGGCCAGCCTGGAAGATTCATAGTATATCTGATTTGTAACTAATCCTGTACAATGCAAATCATCTGGAGAAGCAGAACTTTCCCTTCTGATATATTTCTGATCCCATATTAGATGGTTGGTATGACTCCGGTCTATAGAGTGACTTTTAGGCCCACCTTGGTTTGGTGCTTTTTGGACCAAAAGCAAGCTGCAAGTTTTATGGACAAGTTTGCAATTTGAGATTTTTAGACTCAAATGTTGTATAGTTCAACTGTGTTCATGACAAGGTAGAAAATATGTATTTTTAAAAATCCAATAGCAATAATTAAAACATATATTTCATCTTTCTAAATAAAATAAGTCAACAGCAAGTTCCTTGCAGTCAGATTCTAATGTGTCTGAGTTTCAGCTCTGCAATACAGTAGCTGAAATATGTGAACTTGGATAAGTTACTGAACCTCTTGGCACTGTTCATAAAATAGGGATAAATAGGCTTGTTAACAATAAATAAAAAAATGTATGTAAATACCACAATACCCATAATACAGTAATTCATCAATATTACTTAATGTTTTATAGGTTGAATTATATCCTGCAAAAAATATGCTGAATATCCATAGGATAAATAATTTATTTTTTCCAGCATTACTGAGATACAATTGACAAATGAAATTGTATATATTTAAAGTGTATGCCATGATGATTTGACATATGTATACTTTGTGAAATGGGGTTATCACAATCAGGTAAATGAACGCATCCCTCACCTCATATTTGTGTGCGTGTGTTGAAAATGCTGAAGATCTACTCAATAAATTTCAAGAATACAATACAGTATTATTAACTATATTCCCATGTTGTACATTAGGAGGACAAATAAATTATTGCAAGGAATAGAAAAAAAAAAAATTTGCTGAAGTCCTATCCCCTGGTACCTATGAATGTGACCTTATTTGGAAACAGGAATTAGGTTAAGATGAAGTCATTAGGGTGGGCACTTCATGTAATATGACTGATGTCCTTTTAAGAAAACAGAGACACAGCCTTAGGGAGACTACTACTCTGACTGAGACAGAGAATGAAGTGATGCATCTATAAGCCCAGAAATGTCAAGGATGGCTGGCAACACCAGAGCTAAGAGAAAAGACTGGAACTGGGGCGGTGGGTTAGCTCAGTTGGTTAGAGCACGATGCTCTTAACAACAAGGTTGCAGGTCCGATCCCTGCATGGGTCACTGTGAGCTGCGCCCTCCAAAACTAGATTGAAACAACTACTTAACTTGGAGCTGATGGGTCCTGGAAAAAACACACTTAAAATACGATAAATTAAAAAAAAAAAAAAAAAAAAGTTTAAAAAAGAAAAGACTGGAACTGATTCTCCCCTGGGGCCTTCAGAGATACCGTGGCCCTACTGACACCATGATTTTGGACTCCTAGCCTCCAGAACTGTGAGAGATTAAATTTCCATTGTTTGTAACCAGTTTGTGGTATTTTGTTACAGCAGCCCTAGAAAATTAATACACTATATTCTACTTCACTCTGATAACTTCATATATTTATTTGAAATGCACTGTAAATTACATAAATGATACAAAGAATTCCCATATATTTATCACCCAGATTTTCTTACTGTTCATCTTTTTTATAACAGTAGTGTAATTATCTAAACTAGGAAATTTTGTTATATTATTAACTAACATTCAGATCTTCTCCAAATTTCACCAAATGTCCCACACTATTGTCCTTTTTCTAGGTGAGGATCCAATCCAGGATTCCATACTGCATACAGCTGTCATGTCTCCATAATGTCCTCAAATCTGGGAAATTTCTGTCTTTGTCTTTCATTATGTTGACATTTTTTAAGAGTTCTGAGCAGTTATGTTTTTGTTTCTCCATTGTAAAGTTACTATTTTTTCTGTCTGTAATTAATAAGTTATTCTGTAAGGATATACTTTGAGACTCTGTAAATAACCTGTTTCCCATCATACTTTTCCTACTAATTTAAGCATCCACTGATATTCATTGCCTGTAACAATTATTACTATGGTATTTGTTAATTGTTGATATTCTATTTCCATCATTTCTTCTACATTTATTCATTTCAATTTACTGTAAGGAAGAACTGCTCCTACTTCCCTATTTATTTACTTATTTATTCACATATTTGTTTACATCAGTGTGGACTCATGTGTATTTATTATTATTATTTTATTCCGTGGGTTATAATTCAACACTATCATTATTTATTCTGGTGCTCAAATCATCCCAGGTTTGACCAGTGGGCACCTCTACTTCTAATCTAATACTTTCACCTTCATTCTAGTCTTTCCTTTGCTTTTCTTCCTTGGACAGTGAAAACCCAGCTCTCATTTAGCCATGATATATTTACTTATTTGCTAAAGTCTAGTAAGCACATGAAGTAGTTTCAGGATGGCTAACCAGTAAGTTTGTGAAAAACAAATTTTTACATACATTTTTGTAAACTACCTCAATCCTTCTAAGATGGAAGATAGAGAAGGAATTAAGATACAAGGAAAGAAAATACTTCAGTACTTCTGTGTATTGGTTCTCATTTGACTGGATATTTCATCATGGCTTATACCAAAAAAATGTATAATAACATATGTTAATAAGAATTACATACATATTATATGTTAGCAGCTATTATTGCCATATTATATTTATATTGTAAGAATTAATTTTGGTACCCTTTTCCTTATATAGTTTGGTCAGAATTGGTCTCAAGCCAGCAGTGTTGTTAACCCATTCAATAATCCCACATTCATCATTCAGTGGAATAACTGCATATGTTCGGATATGAAGTTCTCTTCTACGAGATTCTGCATCTTTTCTTAAGCACTATTAAGAAAAAAAACACAAAAAAATCAAAAATTAAAAATTTCTAAATGTTATGCCAAATATATCTAACGATTGTTCATTTCATAGCAAAAGAAGGTCAATGAAAGCTTACTATGCAATGTAGATGAATAGTTCTTCAGAATGAAAGGCCAGGAACAGTATCCCTAATCTATTTCCAAATCATTAAAAATGCCTTGGGTAAGTCCTCCTTTTTAATTATAAACTATTAATGTGACAACAATATTGTGTTTAAAAATATGATGGCTGTACATTAAACAATGACAAAATACTCTTATATTTTATTCCTTCGAAAATATTACTGAAACATTAGGTACTTAGGTACAGAGACTGCTGATTAATTTTGATTATCTCAAAAATGCATAAACAAAAAAGTATGAGTTTTATGATATCCCCAAAATATATTTCTTACTCTTGCAGTTTAATATTACAGCTTCATTTGAAAAATTCTCTTCTAGCATAAGAAAGCTTTTCACATCTCTTCTGATTAATCCTGAAATATATTAGGTAAGGATAAACAGTATTTTGTTTAATTCTTTTAACTGCATGGAATATACTAAGCACACATCTATAATTGTATCTTTTCTTTGTTAAAGGTCCAAAGCTTTTCCTGCTAACAAAAGAGGTACTGGTAAAATGAGGGAAGGGATGGAAAGGAGGGACAAAAAGCTAATAGAAAAACAATAAGGTTTTTTACAGTATGATTTACAGTTATGATTTATTTTTACAAATAGAAAAACAGGTGCTATGCATTTATAAATACCTGGCTACAGAACAGCTCAAAATATCTAAGACCACACAAATTTAACCTTTTAATGAGATTTCTTATATAATTTCCAAGATAGAAATCAAGTACTTACCAACAGAACCCCCAAAAATACTAATAATCACCTTAAAACAGTGTGTTGATTAAAATAGAACCTAGCACTGTCTTTCTAGCATTGAAACATAAAACATAAATAAATCTGATAGAAAAAAATGTGTTATAGATAATTTAAACATTACATAGAAAATATTTTCCCTCATTAATATATCTTATACATTTTTCTCAATATAATAATAGTATCTTATTTTTTAAAAAATTAAGTAAAACCAGCAATTCTACTTCTGGGTACATACTCAAAAGATTGAAAGCAGGGACTCAAACAAATATTTGTACACCCATGTTCATAGCAGCATTATTCACAATAGCCAAAAGGTGGAAGCAACCCAAGTGTCCACTGGGGTGAACAGACAAACAAAATGTGGTCTATACATACAGTGGTATACTATTCAGTTTTATAAAGAAAAGAAATTCTGACAGATACTATACCATGGATGAACCTTGAAGACATAATGCTAAGTGAAATAAGCCAGTAAAAAAGGACAAATACTGTATGATTCCACCAATATGAGGTATCTAGAGTAATAAAATTCATAGAGACAGAAAGTAGTATGGTGATTACCAGACCCTGGGGGGAAAGGGAATAGGGAGTTAGTGTTTAATGGATACAGAGTTGCAGTTTGAGAAGATGAAAAAAGTTCTGGAGAGAGATGGTGGTGATTGTTGTACAACAATGTGAGGGACCTTAATGCCACTAAACTGAACCAGACAGTTAAAAATGGTTAAGATGTTAAATTTTGTTATGTGGAATTTATCCCAATTAAAAAAATTAATCAAAAATGAAAGGCACTACATTTCATTCTAAGATTGATCTATTTACATACTGAAAAGCCCGCATCACATTGATAGTAATTATGGTACTTCTAAAAAGCAAACTATCTCAAACCTTATTAATCAAGGAATTGAATTCCATTAGTCTACAATCCTTTCTCAGGTCATCTTTTGGCTTACACATCATGATGTAGAACTTCCCATCTGATCCTTTTAAAGAGATCTTCTTTGGTTTCTGAAGAGAAGCAAGAATTTCCACCTAAAAGATGAGTTATACATAAATTAAGGTCAAAATTCTTTGTTTAAATTTCTATATGTATTATAAATATTGTGTTACCTAATATAATAAAAAGGAGAATATAATAACTCATGTTATGCAGTAAATTTACTATTTTAACAATTTCTTTTAATTATCTATGATCTATGAAAACAATAGTTGCCCATGAGTAGAGACACATTTTCACCCACAAAGAATGGCTATGAAGTAAAAGGATTATTTTAGCAGCACTGTAAGTACGTACACATCCAAATTCAGGCAGCCTCTTAAAGCAGTCACAATGTTAAAAAGATTTTTGAAGTATTTTTAGGACCTTTCTTCAGAGCCTGAGACACTATTTTTAAATGTCTTTAATAGTAAGAAATGTTTATTAATTGAAAGTAACTTGATATTTGAAAAAAGAAATTCCTCTAAAATCAAGTCTACCTTATGAGGTGAGTAAATAAGCTGAATAATATCACATTAAAAACAAAGCATGACTCTAAGTGATAAGACTGATTTCATTATGTAGTTTAGTAGCTGGCTCTGAAGCAGTTAAACAAATGCTTTGAGTCACAGAAGTATTAGAATAAATATAGTTTTTAAAAGTGTTTACTTAGAAGTGCTCTAGTACCATTTCTTTAAAATAGTTACATTATCATACTTCAAAAACAGAATCAAGCTCTTTCTAGAAGAATTTCACCTCCTTCCAAAATACAAACAAAAGACTGTATTTTGTTCTCTTTCTGTTCTCCTTAATTGACAAAGGAAGAGTATGAAAAAATTGTGAAAAAAATAGTTTTTAGGACTAAAACAAATATGAGCATATGAAAATCAACATGGGATTTTTTATCACTTAATTTTGCTTCACCAGTACCAGTTTTACTTTTCTGAACTACAATCGTTTTTTCCTTTGCAATAAAATTCATTTAGTCTCTGAGAAAAACACTTTTAAACATAATCTGAAAATTTTAACTTAATAATAATTAAAAAAAAAACAACGGTTATATAAAACTGAAGTTTACCGTATCATCAAAGCTTGAAATATAGGCCCAATGCCCAGGAAATGGATCATGGTTAGCATGGGCACCTGGAATTGATGGAAGAGTGGGTATCATGACTGATTGTAACGGAATGAGGATTTCACTAAATGTTGCTTCTTCTACCAGCTTTTTAAGCATTTTAAAATGAGTGCTCATGCTTAATGTGGAACTACTTCCATTCACCTGGGGGAGAGGGGGAGGAAAGTACATTTTAATTTCTGTTATAGAACCCTTAGTTTCACCCAAACCTTGAATTACAGAACCCTTAGTTTTCTAAGTAATTTTTACACACCACCTCATTTTAACCTCTCGGTAGTCTTTCACCTTATCAATAATAATACCTACATCATAGTATTGTTAAATGACTAAGGAGATAACAGAACCTAAAATCCATCAGACATTACAAAACCCAAAGAGCTTTGTAAATCACTTTGTTTGGTACCTCATCTCATTTGGCAGCAAAATGATATCTAAATTTTTCAGTGCAAAGATTAATATGTTTCACTACAAAAATAATTAGATATCTATTTACAATACTCAAAGTATATGTACTATATTACCTTTAAAAATCTGCAAAATTCTGATTTCCTAAATGTAGCTGACCACAAAGTTTTGGAAACTTTGGAAACAGATAAAGAATTGGAAACTTGTCATGTAAAGCACTTAGAAAAAGTGCCAGTGTTTAATAAATGTTGACCATTATCATAACACTGTTTTTGACAATGTTAAGTGCATTAGACGTCAAATAGAATTACCGTATTTTGCTGTGTATAATGTGCTCCCGTGTATAATGCGCAACCACGTTTTTGGCACAAATTTTCAGGGGAATAAAACTCTTCCGTTTTATTTTTTTAATTCAAATCTTTATTTGTTTACATTTAGGTACTTATTTTTTGTATCATAAAGGAACTTTAGCTTCTTTTTTTTAACATATTATGGTACAGGAAATTTTATGTAACAAGTAATTATAAAACACAAGACTAGATACAAGGTATAAGACAGTTTATGTACTGATAACAAATTTACCATATCTACACATCACAGAAGGCCGAGAACTCCTGTTGTTTCAAATTTGTGGTAAGCTCAACAAAACCACATCACATTCCAGGGTATTATTTTGCATATGGATACCATTATTGATTTCTAGAGTTACACTTTTAACTCATAAGCGTAAATAAAAGAATTAAAAACATGCATAAAAAAAACAACAACATGCATATAGATACAGAATTAGTACTACCCATGTATAATATTCATCTTTATTTTTCCCTCACAAATTTGGGCAAAAAAGTGTGCATTATACACAGCAAAATACGGTAATGCAGACAGCAAAAACATATCACTCTTTCAAGATGTTTACTGATGAAGGGAAAGTGAGAAATAGGATGGTCTGTATTTTCTCACCTACAAACAGTTAATAGAATGAATATTTGCAAAGTGAAATCTAGCTATTTATCTTATAAAGAGTCTCTCCCTCCTTATACCTAACCTAGCCCCACCTTTACCTTTCCTAGACATTCTTCGGGGCTTTTTGTCCCCTTCTAATTCCTTTTGTAGAATAGGGGTCACTCCTATAAGCATGTCCATATTCTAGTCACAAGTCTACTGAAAAAAAGTAGTTTTTATACTAGATAATAACCATCTGCTTAGTTTCCTACGACACTATGAGCACTTCAGGGCAGGAGAACATATCTTATTCATCTGTGTTTCCCTTAGCACAGTGTTTGTCTCCTGGTAGATACTGAAATGTGTACTGAAAGAATGAAAACCAAAACTCCAATCGTCTTTCCTCTCATGTATGTAGGTTAATGTGTATAAGTTTTGAAACTTTAAAGATATGACAGAAAACAATTATAGAGACAAGTTGAATTAACTGAGTATTTTACATACTTATATTTTTATGTCTTATTTCATATCCTCTACTTAAAATTATTTTTAATAAATATAATTTACTCTCTGAAAAATTTACATTAAGAGGAACTTTTAGAAATTTGGAGGATAGCTGAGAGAGGGACATGTTAGAAATTTTAAAAAGAGCTTTATTAAACTGCACATGTTTAAAGTATACAATGTGATAACTTTTTATATATGTATATATCCATATATGTTAGAATTTTAATTAAATAAAAGAAAACTAGCTAAAATCATATAGAAGTTTTGTACAAGATTATCCAACATTGATTTATAAGTAGTAAGATTTATGACAATACCGGTTTATTGCACAATTCTAGAAGCTTATCTGTTAGGCGAGTCGCATCTCCAACAAATTTTTCTAATGAGTTTTTCATATGAATAGCTTTATTTAGGATTTCCTTGCATCTGTTCACACGCATGGGATAAGAAGACTGTCATAAAAAAAATGTTAAACATAACTTTATATAAGATTTTAAAAAGGTAACAACAGAACTTTTTACAAAAATCAACTTAAAAAGTATTTATGATGAGAGTTTATACTGATACAAATTTTCTAGAAATCAATTTGGCAATACTATCAATAGCCATAAAAATGCTGCTATCTTATGACCTGATGAATTCCCTTCTTAGGATCTACCTGGAAGAAATAATTAGAAATGAGAATAAATATAGATGCGTCTACATGTATTACAATAGCAAAAAACATAAACAACCTTAATGATTAACAACAGTTATATAAATTATAAAAGGCTAACTACTATAGCATTTTATGTAGTTATTAAAATTGTCTTCAAAGAATATTTAATAACATGGGAACATGCTTATAGTAACAAGCTAAAGTAAAAAATATGAAATTATATATCTGTGATCCAATTAGGGCTAAAATACACATAGAAAATAAACATACAAAAACACACCAAAATATTAATGAATAGTAGAGGAGTGAATTTTTTCTTGATTATATCTGTGTATTTTTGAAATTCTCAAAACTATTAATTAAATATGTATTACAAACTTGTAAAGTTCCATTAATAATGCAACAAAATTTTTCTAGTATTAATAGTTCAAGTACTTTGGATTAAAACATTTGAAAAAAATATAGGTTGCCATTTTATAGCAAACACTAACAGTTTATAGACTTCATAAAGAAAAAAACATATTGAATTTTTTTATCTTAAACATGGTAGTCACTTCTTTTGATACGGTAAATTTTCTAAATTTTAAAATGAGACATAATGCTATAATATCTCTTTTTAAAGTATTTAAAATTTATGCTTGGTACAAATCTAATGAGATTTGTAGAGAGAAACCCTAAAACTTTCATCATCATATTAGCATTAAATAATTAATGCCATATAAAATGGATAAAAACACTGTTGTGACTAATATATTACCTTTGACACAGCTGTCATCATCCACATTGCCTGCTGAGGATAAGCCAGAAACACTTTGGCTATAATTTCCATCAATACAACAAAAACTTCATCATGAGAATGACAAATTCGGGAGATCAATTGTGAAAAAGCAGTCAAAAACTGATATGGAGCTAAGTGATTTTTGTGCTCTGTGATAACTTTGTTTATTTTAGCTAGATCATTTCTCATTTGTACACGATCACAGCGGGCAGCTGGAAGAAAAATCAAAGTTAAAAAATAGTAAAGAATAAAACAGTATATCAGTTCATTTCACAGAAGAAAAATTTTGTTTTAAAAATAGCTTCAAGATATAGTCTTCCCATCCCCAGTTTTGCTTTCCAGTTTCAGTTACCTGCAGTCAACTGTTGTCTGAAAATATTACATGAAAAATAGGTTTGGACTAAAAAATATAAATGTTACTGGAGAGGCTACGCCTGCTGATGAAGAACCTGCTGCCACATTTCCATCAGAGTTGAAGCAGCTTATTAGGGTCTGGTACTATCTACGGATTCAGGCATCCACTGGGGGTCTTGGAACGTGTACCCTGTGGACAAGGGGGGACTACTGTATGTTATTCCTGTGTACAAAGCCAGATCACTTGCCAATTTGTGAAAAGATAGTTTTTTCTGTCCAAGTAAGACAAAATATGTAGGGCCATTGAAAAATTCAAGGGCCATTAATTTTCACTAGAAACAAACAGAACAAGCCACAATCCCTTGTAATTTTATAATAAATTATTTGGCTTAAACTAATATTTGTCAGTATGTGTTAGGTTCATCAAGGAATGAGCAGATTTTCATTTGCAGGCCCTGAACTACAACTACTTAAAAAATCTATGTTTGGTATCTAAAAAACAAAACAAACCAACAAACCACACAGAAACCGACTCAGATACAGACAACAAACTGATGGCCACTGGAAGGAAAGGAAGTGGGAGAAGGGTGAAAAGGGGGAAAGGGAATAATAAGAGGTCCAAATTTCCAATTATAAAATAAATAAGTCATGGTGATGTACTGTACAGCATGGGGAATATAGTCAATAACATAGTAATACCTTTGTACCGTAACAGTTACTACTTATTGTGATCACTTTGTTAGGTATGTAAATGTTGAATAACTATGCTGTACACCTGAAACTAATATAATACACATGAAACTAATATACATTAACTGTATTTTAATTAAAAAGTCTGTTTAGTCTTTCCCCTTTTTAATATTTAGTTTCTTGCTCACACTTATATAAAATCTTTTAAATTTATTTTTCAATTACAGCTGATTTTTTTAATTTATAAAATCTTAATTATCAAATTCATTCCTAGCTTTTAATAAGTTAGACTGTCAAGCCAAATCTGACTTCATACCAAAATTATAATTCTTCTCAGTTCCTTAAATTCTTACATACAAAATTAATATACCTTTTTCCCATTCATAGGCCTTAGCACCAAAATCAAGCCATAGTGATAACATCCGTGGCATTGACTGATATATGAATTGATTTCCGTACTGTAGAGATCTGCAATTATACAAAGATATTATTAATAGTGTTCTTTGTTTGTATTATATAAATTAAAATTTTAAGATTTAAACTGCTACTTGAGTAATATATAGCCCTCTGACAAAAATTATGGTATCAGTATTTCTTCCTAGCAGAGGTTAACTTTGACTCCTCTCTTCTTTTTTTTCTTACTACATATATTCCTCACTAAGCCCCATATTGCCTACTCCAAAATTAATACAAGTTATGACCTAGTCAAAGTCCTGTCGATACTCTTTCAAATAACCCTTAGGATCTGTGCCTTCATTTGCATTCGATAACCATAAACCTAGGTCAGGCCCAATCACTCAATTTCTGGGAAATTACAATAACTTAGTCTCCCTAATTCTACATTACTTCCCTGCAATAAATTCCAGACAAACATTCCTTAAATTCTAGTTTTATCATGCTCTCCCTCTGTTCAAAAATAAGAATCAACTGCCTATATATTAAAACTACATGAATGGCTCCGCCTGGGATTCAAATATTTACAATCTTGTTTCTTTATAACATTCCAATTTTAGTCACTCACTACTCACCAGCATACATCCTCCATCAAGGCTAATTTCCTCACCATCCTCTGAACAAATCAGTCAAACCCTGTTTCTCTGCCAAACCTGTGAAAACTTAGTGTAATGTCCTCTCCTTCTTGAATTGAATTATCTTTCAAATCCTACCTTCTACATGAGGCCTACTGGACTTCTGTAGCAACCCAGTGCGAAGAGGTATGCTTTGGAAATCATAAAGCCAGTGGATTGCGTTTTGACTTCAGATTTGCCCAAAATCACTGACTTCTGGACTTGTTTGGCTCATTTTTAGTATCTTGCTAATATCAAAAAGATATTTGATATTTATACCATTTATTTCGATATCTGATCACACATTCTGTTATGTACCATTATTTAAAATGTTTTATGAGCTTAAGGCTTCTCTATCTATTAGGTTGGTGCAAAAGTAATTGTGCTTTAAAAGGTTAAAAAGAATTGCAAAAACCAAAATTACTTTTGCACCAACCTAATAATTGGATTATAGGTCTCTGACGGCAAATACTGATGCTTTATTTATGAGGAATAACACAGTCATTCAATCACTCAGGAGATAAGTCTCGTGAGTTTACTAGCCAGGTGAGTTTACTCCTTTAAGTATGCAAATGCTTTACTTTAACTACTATGGATAAAATGTTCTAAAATAGACTCACTTTAAGCTGTACTTCTAAAAATCTCACACTATACCTAACAGTGTTATGTACGTTAAAGACACTAAGTAACTCCATTTTAGAAGAAATGTATTAAATCAATTCTGTATACTAACTCACATGATATATGCTAGTACTAAAGAGCAAATGAAAGCTATCACTTGTTTTAGAAAAGAAAATGCATTTAATAACTGTTCTCTGCTTCTGCTGCCATTTCAGAACATCAATATGCCAGGAATTTTGCCTCAACAATAAACAACTAACAATCATTAGTTAATAAAATTACGTTTGGATTTTATAAAACTTGAATTCCATTGTAGGAAGAAAGGCTTGGCCAAATCTTGCAATCCTACCATCACTGATGAAAAAATATTGCTTAGATTTCTGACAATGCTGAAATGAGAAGTCAAAATACCTGATAATAGATAATTAAATAGATAATTTAAATAGATAATAGAACTTTAAATAGATTTATTGCCCTGAAGTAAGTTCCTTTTCAATGTAAAGCAATAGTATGTGAGTATGATAAGAATGAGTGGAATGTCACTACTATTTCTTAGGAATTAATAATTTTGACAATATTAATAGTAGGCATAGACAATGTATTATTTGATGATAATACACTAATATATGAAATTAAGTTATATTTCAACTGTTATCTAGTTTAAGAGATAAGTTCCTTCTACACGTCTAACTTTAAAGTCATTTTCATACATACTACTTAGCAGAATGGGCTGGAAGGAAAGATTCCACCAGAAATTAAATACAACCATTAATTATATTAGATTCAGGGTCTTCTGGAATTCTAGGGAAGGTGGCTCAGGGAATGAGGGCCTGAAATGGGAAGGACACTTAATTTTCATTGTCTATTCTGGACACTATTGAATTTTTAAAAAATATGTACACATTACTTATTCCATTAGAAGTTATTTTTAAAAGGGAAAAACATTGTATAAAGAAAAAATCGTCTCATCTAAGGTGATAGGTTGGATCAGTGGTAAAGCAGAGAACACTGAATATGCTACGGTCTGTGATAACTGTTCCGTATCAACAGTCACCTGACACATTCAGTCAGCAAACCTGCAGTACTCAGACTCACCTTCCGAAATGAAGGACTATGTACCGAATGAGGTCACCTTGCTTTTCCATCTTGTTGTCTGTGACCATGGGCATCAATTTGTCGTAGTACTTGGCGAGGTAGAAATGCCCATCTTCCCACTCTGGCAGGAACAAGGTCACATCCTGTAAGAGAGAATACAGGGTGCTCACCTAAGAAAACCTCACACTATGCTGGGAAGGAAAATATGAACAAATGACTAGGGAGTCACATCCCGGCAGAGCAAAGTCAAAGCAGGCTGACTCTGATGTGGAGAAGGAACAGTTAATTTCTTACAAAGTTTTCTCGGGATAGCTGGTTGGTTCTGGTGATGGCCCACTGTGCAATATCTCGTGATAATTTGCTACACAGGAGAAGAAAACTCCATTTACATTGCCACTTTATATAATACATCAAAATAATTTCCAGATGGACTATTTTATATATGTGTGTATATGTATATATTTATAGTTAAGAAAAAAAACCCTCAAAGGAAGGAGAGGTAACATCAAATCTCTGAAAAGGACAGGACTTTAAAAGCACAAAAATGTCATTTTAAATATATCACATATCTTTTCTTCAAGATCTCTCACCTATTGCCCTCTCTTAACTCCTTCGTAATCAGGCTTCTAAAAAGAATTCTCCACCTTACATTCATTCCTCAAACTATTTCTTTTGGGCTTTAGTTTTCACCACTGTAGTAAAGCAGATCCTTAATTCCAAGAGATATTTTCCCATTCTGGTCTCATTTGAACTCTCTTTGGCACCTGTTTCTGTTGTCTCCCCTACCCACCCCCAATTTTCTCTTTGAAATACTTTATTACCTGGGCTTCTGTGAGGTCATAACCTTCCAAATTTTCTCCTACTTTACTGGCCACTCCTACTCAGTCTCCTTTGTCATTTCCTCTCTGTTTCCTTGCCCTTTAAATGTTTGTGGGGTTTATTAATTTCTTAATAATATGTGAAATAATGATGGAAAATACATAGAATGGCTGACTAAAAACAATTTTTTAAAAATCAATTTCCACTCTTAATCCAAGCAAGTTTGGGAACATAGTTTAGACCAGGAACCTTAAATGAGATCTTGAGTTTCCTGACTCTAATCATGAAAACATACATATGCAAAGCTGCCTGTGGAGAGGAACGCACGACTAGATGTATGGAACAGAGGCTGGATTCAGGTACCCAACCAGCCACAGAGACAAGGCAGCCATTGGGCATCTCCCATTTAACACAGAGTAGCAAAGGGAACAAAGGAAAATACTAATTAAGAATTCTTCATAAAAGGTATTTTTCAATCTAGTTTTATCATCTTTCCATCTTCCTTCCTCTCTTCTTCTTTCCCTCCTTTCTTTTGGTTTAAATTTTCAAAATTTATTATATTTTGGAAAATAAAATTTACATACAGAAAAACACATAAATCTTACATGTAAACTTGATCAACTATCACAAATTGATGACACCCATACAAGAACTCCAGAAACATGAGTCTCCCCATTCCCTCCCTTTCCTTCCCCCCCAAAAAATAACCACTATTTGAATGTTGTGCTCCAATTCATATGCTGACACTTAATCTCTAATGTGAAGGTCTTAGGAGGCGGGGGCCTTTGGGAGGTGATTAGGTCATGAGGGTGTAATCTGGGGATGGCCCACTATGCCCTTAGAAAAGAGGCCCCAGAGAGCTCCCTTGCCCCTTCCACCATGTTAGGTTATAATGAGAAGATGGTAGTCTATGACTCAGGCAGCAGGCCCTCACCAGGCACCAAACCGACCAGTGCCTTGATCTTGGACTTCCCAGTCTCCAGAACAGTGAGGAATAAATCTTTGTTGTTTAAGCCACCCAGTATGTTTGTTATAACAGCCCAAATGGACTAAGACAACCACTGTCTCTATTTCTAATACTATAATTTTGTTTTGCCCAACTTTAAAATTGGAATCATACTACATGTAGTATTTTGTATCTGGCTTTTTTCATTCGACATTATGTATGTGAGATCAATCCACATTGTTACATGTTACTTAGGTTTGTTGATTTTCATTGCCATATATGTATATTACTACATTGTAAGAATGTACTACAATTAATTTATCCATTCTATAACCAGTTGACATTTGAGTTACTTCCAGTTTAAAACTACAAATAATGTTAGTAAAAACATTTTTGTACATGTCCAATGGAGTCATGTTGAATACTGGTACAGTGGCTGGATCATAGTATTATCACCTTTAGTATAAAATGCCAAACTGTTTTCCAAAATGACTGTACCAATTTATACTTCCAGCAGCATTTTATGAGAGTCTAAATGCTCTATAGCCTTTCTAACATTTGAAATTGTCAATCTTTTAAATTTTAGCCATTCTGGTAGGTATATAGCGTTATCTCATAAAACTGTTCATTTGCATCTATTCCTGTCTACTACAATTCAACATGTTTCTTTCTTTTTGGGGGTCATTTCTATATTTACTTCTGTGAAGTCTTCTATCCTACTTTAAAACTGAGTTATCTGTATTTTTCTTATTGACTTTTAAGCATTCTTAATAGTATCTTTTGACGAGCAGAAATTCATAATTTTAATTTAGTCAAATTTACTAATTGTTCCTTTTACAGTTACTGCTTTTTCGTCTGTTGAAGAAGTCCTTACTTACCTCTAGGTTTGAAGATACTCTTTTATATTTTGGAAGCTTTAATAGTTTTGTTTTTCACAATTAGAGCTACAATCTACCTGAAGTTTATTTTTGTTTATGAAGTGAAGAAGGGCTCAAGTTTGATCTTTTCCCCCATAAGATATCCAAATGACACAACACCATTTATTGAAAAGACTGTTCCTCGCTGCTGTACAGTATTATCGGGAATCTGTTTCGTTTCTCTGTTCTGTTCCATCAGCTTATTTGTCTAATCTTACATGAATACAAAATCATCTTAATTACTATACCTTTACAATAAATCTTGATACGTATGCTTGTTATTTTCAGTTTGCCGTTCCAGATATACTTGTCACATTTTATTTTTTTCTATCCTGCTCTTTCCCAAAAGATTGACACTGATGGACACATCAATGGACCTATCTGCTCTCTAAATACTGTTCTTTCCTCAGCAATTGTTTGCAGTGGGGCCTCAGTTCTGAGTTAGCATGTCAAAGTCTCAGGGGGTTCCTAACACAGGTCTAGAGCTTTTTGCCTGTTTAATTTCTCTAAATCAATCTGCCTCACAAATTCTAGCCCCACCTCTTACTTTATTATTTCCTATCTTTTACATTCTTTTTTTTTTTTCAGTTCCTTTTCTAACTTTTTGAGGTGGATACTTAGCTCATTAACTTTGGAGCCTTTATTTTCTTCTAATATATGCAGATAAAATAAAATACATTTAAAGAATGGCTTTAGCTGCATTCCACATGTTTTGATTTGTCATGTTTTTATTATCATTCAGTTCAAAGTATTTTTAAATTCCCACTGCAATTTTTAATTTGACCCAAGGTTACTGAGAGGTATCTGTCTTATAATACCATCTATATAAAGCTTAATAACTAGTAAGGAAGATATATATTGTGTTTGTTCAATAATTTTCCGGCTAAAAAAAAAATTTCAGGCTAGAGTGCAGTTAACTTTGGGGAGTGAGGGTGAAAGGGTGGGTTGTGAAGTACTAATAATATTCTACTTCTTCACCTGGGTGGTGGTTTCATGAATGTATTTACTTTATAAAAATTCCTTCAGCTATATACTTATGCTATATACTCACTAAAAAGTCAAAAAAGTTTCCTGGCTATTTTTATACATGTATTCTTCCATATGGACTTTAAAATCACTTTATCCATTTTCAAAAAAAAAAAAAAAAAAAAAGTTTCTAACTGAAATTTGCATTACACATATACACTTGCCTTATATTTTTTCATAACGGCATTGCTTTCAAAGTTAGCTGTTTCTTCCATAAATCGGCCAACTAGTAGCATAGCTCGACCATGTATTAACTTGTTCTTACTCTCAGCTGGGGTTTTATTTTCAGGAAAACATAATTCAACACCCTTTTGAAGAACAATTAGTGCCTGGTGAACATCACCCTAAAAAAAAAAGGAACAACAAGTCTTTTAATTTAAGAACATATTACCATTTTCTGAAAGACAAATAAAATTGCTAGGATTTAAAGTTCATTAGATATTTTATGTATAAATCCAATTGTAATTTCCTATTTAACTCTTATTTCAATCCTATGAAAGTAAAATCCTAAAAAGGAAGCATTGCTGCATTTCCTGTAGAACTCTTATATTCATTCATTCATTTACTCATTCGTTTTATAGTTAATCAAAGTGCAGGGAACTGAAGATAATGTGTTATGACTGGGGATAAACAAACATGAATAAATCAAAACCTCTGGCTTAAAAAAGCTCATAGTCAACTGAGAAAATAGACTATATAAATTAACAATACAAAGTGCTAAGTGCTAGTAATAGAGGAATACACATTGGTATAAAGGGGAAAGAAAAGAGAGCCCCTATGTCTACCTGAAAAAAATGGGAAAATGGAAGAGCAGCAGTCAGGAAAGTTACCAAATGAAAAAAATCTGACTTAGGTCTTAAAGAATGAGTATAAATTTTCATGGCAGAGAATTCAGTGAAAGACATTCTTGGTAGAAGAAGTTATTTTAATTGGGAGAAAGTAATCTAGTTTTAGTTGAAGCCTAAGGTTTTGAGAGATAGTGACCAATGAAACTGAAGAGACAGACTGGACTCAATCACACAGGGCCTTGTGTACTTCCTAGAATTCAGACTTAATCCGAAACGCATAAAGAATACTTTGAAGGATTTTAATAAACGGAACAACATGATTTAACGTACATTCCAGAAAGACCACAGACTGCAGTAATGTATACAGAAAAATGGTGAGACCCCCAAAAAGGCTGTCAGTATTATTATAGGCTGTAAATTCTAAGGCCATGAATGAAAGCAGCAGAGATAAATAAAGGGTGAAGAGTCAAAACACTTTTCTAAGGTAGAGTGAGTCTCCAACTGGATGTGGAAAGTGAGGAAGAGGAAGAAGTTCAGGATGATGTCCAGATTTCTGTTTTGGATGAGAGAAGGCAATAGAGCCCTACTTAGAAAAATAAGGAATATGGGAGGAGAAATAGGTATTGAATATTAGATGACGAATTGCATTTTTAACATATTGAGTTTAAGGTATGTATTACAATATATAGCTTAGTATGAGCTCAAAAAAGGAGCAGGTACTGACTCAAGTAAGCTGAATTATTACTTTCACTTCCTGTCCAGGAAATATCTCCTCCTGTCCTTTTCTAGCCACCTATAAAGTTGGTAAAGGTCAATTTTGGAACACTCTATGCCTACCAATTCTAGACTGATGCCAAGCATGAGATATTAAAGTAACAGCCATCTAAATCTGAAGCATAAGGTTTGCAAATAGTTTAGCTATTTAAAAAGCCCTTTTATCATCACTGTAGCTTTAATCTGAGGATTGCTGGGCACTTGTGTTCCAAAACTAAGCCCTTCCTAGCAGACTAGATTAATTGGAAGTGAATCTTGACAGTACTACTGGCAAGTCCACACAAAACTAATTATTGCCAAGGATGTAAGGATAGTTTTGTGTTCATTTAACAGATATTTTTTGATTGCTTACTACATGAACCCTTTATATGTATAGAAGATAAAAACAAAGCAAAAATTGGTCACTTCCCTCAAGGAAAAAATGAAAAACATGAAAATTGAATGAACTACACTTTCAATCTTGAAATAGAAAAATATTTGGGAACTTTAGGATAGAAAGAACAGTTTCTTCCCAGTTATGGTAGATAAATGAAGGAGAAAGGTGACGGAAAAAGGGAGGTTCTGAATTCAGATTAGCAGTGGTCTCCCACTCAGGCCTCTGTAGGAAGCACACCCCCGTAACACAGTACATACCTGTGAGACCTCCCCTTGGCCCTTACCTTGGACCATAGCCACTTCGCCCTTTCCACACACAGCTCAGCAAGACGTGAGTCTCCAGCATTAAGAAGAGCATTGTAGGCTGTCTGGTGGTGACCAGCCTTTCTAGCTACTCTGGCACTCTGTAACCAGCATTCTCCAACCATTTCATTGTAATCTGGTCTGAAGAAATATGACAAAACGGGGGGAAAGAGCATTTCAAGTGTATTTAACAACAACTAAAATATCTCCAAAAAAATTAATTAATTAAAATATCTCTTCCCAACACGGAACATTCTCAATATAGCAGTTCAAAGGAATCAAAGACTAATTTGTTCAAAACTAATTTTAATTTTCTTAGAGTGCTCCATTTTTATTATGAGTCTATGAAGACCTTATTATTGGCTCGTATCTGTACCTCCCCCAGATAGTTTTTTAACATTTAGAAAAGATATATTGCATATACACGTAATTCTTAAGTTCTAAGTTCATTTCAACTATATAGAGTAGCCTTGACAATTAAAAATAGGAAAATACAGATTCAGAAAGAAAATCAGGAAAAGTAAATGCTCCCAAATAATATGTAAATATAATACTAAAGTCACGATAATTGACATTTTAAAAACGAGTGGAATAACCTTTTGTTGAGGCTTAATAAAGCTCTCCTGAGAGCCAGAATGGGCTCCTTGGCTCTGTAGGAATTCTGGGTCATTTCTAGTCGAGCCACCCAATTTAGAGAATCTTCTTGAAAACTGTCACCTGGAGACTGGTGAAAAAGTGGTTTGATGCTATGCTCCAATTCACACAACATGTGCAGTCTGAAGAGAGATAGAGACTATGTTAAAACATTATAATATTCAGCCTTGTTAATCTCACATATAAAGCATGTACTTTAAATTAGCCATAAAGAATCTGAAATGTGCAGTTTTCTCCGGAAGACTTTTAACAAATATATATTCGTGGTATATATAAGCACTAACATTTATATCTTTTCAAATTCGGTATAAATACCAATTTATGTTGATTTAAATATTTAGTGCTTTGCTATGGCCCCCAAACTGTATTACTTAGAGAAGGGTATATAAAACTAAATTCAATTGTATGAAAATCAAACTTTACCACCTATATGAAAATAAAAGATATGGATCCATTATAAATCAACATAAATATTTGCATATATTGCTGGTGCTACTGTAAGAAGACCTAGCATAGTAGATGCCAGTAAAAAAATTGTGAAATGAATGCAATTTCAATCGCTTTTTTTTCTGAGAGTGATGGAAACACTCGTGATACATTCATATTAGCTTTTTCCATATATAATCACGAACATCACTCAATGTACAAGAATGCAGCTGAGACGTCATCAAAATGGCAGCGTGAGGTGAGCCTCTGAAAAGCTCCCCGGGAATTTACAACTAACCGAACAACAATAACTCCACAAAGGACTCCCTGCACAGCGGACAGGCAAGACGAAGAGGCCGACTACCGAAGTCAACTATAGGTGGGCGAATCGCTCAAGCAGGGAAGGAGAGAAGGGAGAAGTGCGGAGATGGAGCCCTGCGGGCACAGGACGCAGACCTAGCTCAGTGCTCCGAGCTCGCTGCTTCCCGGAACTACCGCAGCTGCGGGAGAGGGAAGAACTCAGACTGCTAGGGCTCCATTATGGCCCACAGGGCTGAGGGGACAGCATATAACACGGCTGTACCCAACACTCACGGCAGAGACCTCAGAGAAAAGACTGAGGGAAGAAGGCTGAAAACGGCGATTTAAGCCCTCACTGCCGATCAGAGAACGGAGCCTTAGGCACTGAGACTAGCCGCCCCCTCCCTCCCCTCCCAGAGCTCGCCCCACCCTCACCTGCCTGGTGCTAGAAACAGAACAGTAGCAGTGTCAGATCAAAAGAACAGAATATTTGCTGTTCTGAGAACTGTGGACTGCAGACACAGATTCAGAGCCCAACTAGTTCTGACAAAGGGGAGGGAGCCGTGGAAGCAGGACCGGCTGTGGTGCTGGTCGCCGCCATTGCTCTGGGCCACCTCTCACAACTCACCCCGCCCCTGGCCCCACCAAACTGGGTGGATCCCTCTGGGAGTAAACAGAACTGCTGAACCATACGGGCTCCGAATCTGGTGCAGGAAGAGCTTTGGAACTTCAAAAGCTCTCCGCATACCCACCGGGACACTGCGCCCTGTGACCTAGACGAACTATTAACAGACGAGAAGCCCGTCTCCCCAGGGAATCCCACCATTGTGTGAGAAGATGCAATAGTGTAGAGAAAACATAGCACTACCGTGTGAGAGAGAGAAAAAAGGCTGCAGTCGGAGAGAAAATTAAACATTCTACCAACAACTACTGGAAAACAAAAAGAAAGACCTCTTCCTATCAACCTGTTGCAGAAGTCACTCCTGTATATGTCTAGGAAGAGAAATAATAAATCATTAATTGCCATGAATAACCTAGGCACCAAGACAGCTCAGAAAGAAGGTGAAAAGTCTCCAGAAAAGGAACTTAAAGATATGGAAATATGTGACTTAAATGACAGAGAATTCAAGATTGCAGTTCTGAAAAAACTCAATGAGATGCAAGAAAACACAGAAAGGCAGTTTAATGAACTCAGAAACACAATCAAAGAACAACATGAGCATTTTACGAAAGAGACTGAAATTGTAAAAAAGAACCAAATAGAATTTCTGGAGACTAAGAACTCAATAGAAGAAATTAACAATGAAATAACCAGCTTAGGTAGTGGAGTTGTCCAGGTGGAGGAAAGAATCAGTGACATCAAAGACAGAAACCTGGAAGTTACATAGATGGAAGAAGAAAGAGACTTGAGAGTTAAAAGAAATGAAAGAACTCTACAAGACCTTTCTGACTCCATCAGACAGAGCAATATAAGAATAATGGGCATACCAGAAGGAGAAGAAAGAGAGAAGGGAACAGAGAGTATATTCAAACAAATTGTCGATGAGAACTTCCCAAACTTGTGGACAGAACTGGATCCTCGAATCTAAGAAGCAAATAGAACACCTAATTACCTCAATCCCACAGACCTTCTCCAAGGCACACTGTATTGAAGCTGTCTAAAATCAACGACAAGGAAAGAATCCTCAAGGCAGCCAGGGAAAAGAAGACAGTAACCTGGACTTCCGGAAAAATGGCGGAGTGAGGTGAGCCTCTGTAAAGCTCCCCTGGAATTTACAACAAATCGAACAACAAAAACTCCACAAAGGACTCCCTGCACAGCAGACAGGCAACACGAAGAGGGCCACTACCGACTGAAATCACCTACAGGTGGGAGATTCGCGCGAGTGGAGGGAGGAGGAAAGGGAGAAGCGCGCGGAGACGGAGCCGCGCGGGCGCAGGACGCAGACCCAGCTCAGTGCGCCGAGCTCGCTGCTCCCCGGAACTACCGCAGCTGCGGGAGATCGGACTGCTAGGGCTCCGCCAGGGCTCCACAGGGCTGAGGGGACAGCATATAACACGGCTGAACCCAACGCTCAAGGCAGAGACCTCGGAGAAAAGACTGAGGGAAAAAGGCTGAAAACGGTGGTTTAAGCCCGCACTGCCGAGCAGAGACCGAAGCCTTAGGCACTGAGACCAGCCGCCCCCTCCCTACCCTCCCAGAGCTCGCCCTGCCCCCACCTGCCCGGTGCTAGGAGCGAAACAGTAGCAGTGTCAGAACAAAACAACAGAAAATTTGCTGTTTTGAGAACTGTGGGCCGCAATCACAAATTCACAGCCCAACTAGTTCCAGCGAAGGGGAGGGAGCTGTGGAAGCAGGACCGGCTGTGGTGGTGGTCGCCGCCATTGCTCTGGGCCACCTCTCACAACTCACCCCGCCCCTGACCCCACCTATCTGGGCGGATCCCTGCAGGAGTAAACAGAACTGCTGAAATATACGGGCTCTGAATCAGGAGCTGGAAGAGCTTTGGAACATCAAAAGCTCTCCGCATACCCACCGGGACACTGTGCCCTGTGACCTAGACGAACTATTAACAGAGGAGAAGCCCGTCTCCCAGGGAATCCCCCCATTGTGTGAGAAGTTGGAATAGTGCAGAGAAAACATAGCACTACTGTGTGGGAGAAGAAAAATAAGTTGCAGTTGGAGAAATAATAAAACATTCTACCAACAAGTACTGGCAAACAAAAGAAAGACCGCTTTCTATCAACCTGTTGCAGAAGTCACTCCTGTAGATGTCTAGGAAGAGAAATAGTAAACCAGTAATCGCCATGAATAACCAAGGCAACAAGATAGCTCAGAAAGAAAGTGAAAAATCTCCAGAGAAGGCACTTAAAGATACAGAAATATGTGACTTAAATGACAGAGAATTCAAGATTGCAGTTCTGAAAAACTCAACGAGATACAAGAAAACACAGATAGGCAGTTAAAGGAACTCAGAAACTCAATCAAAGAACAGCATGAGCATTTTACGAAAGAGATTGAAATCTTAAAAAGAACCAAATAGAATTTCTGGAGATTAAGAACTCAATAGAAGAAATTAAGAATGAAATAACCAGCTTAGGTAGTAGAGTTGACCAGATGGAGGAAAGAATCAGTGACATCGAAGATAGAAACCTGGAAATGACACAAATAGAAGAAGAAAGAGACTTGAGACTTAAAAGAAATGAAAGAACTCTACAAGAACTTTCTGACTCCATCAGAAAGAGCAATATAAGAATAATGGGCATACCAGAAGGAGAAGAAAGAGAGAAGGAACAGAGAATATATTCAAACAAATTGTCGATGAGAACTTCCCAAATTTGTGGACAGAACTGGACCCTCGAATCCAAGAAGCAAATAGAACACCTAGTTACCTCAATCCCAACAGGCCTTCTCCAAGGCACATTGTATTGAAGCTGTCTAAAATCAACGACAAAGAAAGAATCCTCAAGGCAGCCAGGGAAAAGAAGACGGTAACTTACAAAGGAAAGCCCATTAGATTATCATCAGATTTTTCAGCAGAAACTCTACAAGCCAGGAGGAGTGGAACCAAATATTCAAACTATTGAAAGAGAGAAACCATGAGCCAAGAATAATATATCCAGCAAAGATATCCTTTAGATATGAAGGAGGAATAAAGACCTTTCCAGACATACAGAAGCTGAGGAATTTTCTAATACACGACCTGCACTACAAGAAATACTAAAGGAGGCTATTCGACCACCATCAACAGGGACAGTTTGTGGGAACCACAACTCAAAAAGGGGAGAGTAAAGGCCTGAACCGAATATGGGAATGGAGAAAGTAAGCGTGCTGAAGAAAATGGAATACTCTAAATATCAAACTTTCTTTTACATAAACTTAAGGGTAACCACTCAAAATAAATCCAGAATTGAAATATATACTGAAATAAAAGAAGAAACAGAGGGAAACATCATAGAATACCACCACACAGAAATAATAGACAACAACAAAAAGGCAAAGAAACAATGGAGACACATTACCAGAAAACTAAGGATAGAATGACAGGAAATCCTCACATATCAATAATCACCCTAAATGTAAATGGACTGAACTCACCAATAAAAAGGCACAGAGTAGCAGATTGGATCAAAAAACTAAACCCAACCATATGCTGTCTCCAAGAGACACATCTCAGCTACAAGGACAAGCATAGACTCAAAGTGAAAGGGTGGAAATTGACACTCCAAGCAAATGGTGCCCAGAGAAAATCAGGTGTAGCCATAATGATATCAGATGAAACAGACTTCAAGGTGAAAAAGATAACAAGAGACAAAGATGGACATTTCATAATGGTGAAGGGGACTGTACAACAAGAAGACATAACAGTCATCAATATTTATGCCCCCAATCAGGGAGCACCGAAATACACCAAGCAACTACTAACAGAACTAAAGGGAGAAATTGACCAAAACACAATTATACTAGGGGACTTAAATACATCATTGACAGCTATGGATAGATCATCCAAACAGAAAATAAATAACGAAATAGTAGCCCTAAATGACACATTAGATGAAATGGACATAATTGACATTTATAGAGCACTTCATCCTAAAACATCAGACTATACATTCTTTTCTAGTGTACATGGAACATTCTCAAGGATAGACCATATATTGGGACATAAAATCAGTCTCAACAAATTTAAGAAGATTGAAATCATACCATGCATATTCTCTGATCACAAGGCTTTGAAATTGGATATCAACTGTAAAAAGAAAGCGGAAAAACACAAATACATGGAGATTAAACAACATACTTTTAAAGAAGGACTGGGTCAAAGAAGAAATTAGAGGAGAGATCAAAAGATACATAGAAACAAATGACAATGAAAATACATCCTACCAAAATTTTTGGGATGCAGCGAAAGCAGTTTTAAGAGGGAAATTTATCTCATTACAGGCCTATCTCAAGAAACAAGAAAACTCCCAAATAAATAACCTCATGTTACACCTTAAAGAACTAGAAAAAGAAGAACAAGTAAAACCCAAGGTCAGCAGAAGAAAGGAAATAACAAAAATTAGAGCAGAACTAAATGAAATAGAGAACAAAAAGACAATAGAAAAAATTAATATGACAAAGAGCTGGTTCTTTGAAAAGATTAACAAAATTGACAAACCCTTGGCTAGACTTACTAAGATAAAAAGAGAGAAGACACTGATTAACAAAATCAGAAACGTAAAAGGGGAAGTTATCACGGACACCACAAATACAAAGGATCATCCAAGAATACTATGAAGGACTATATGCCACGAAATTCAACAACCTAGAAGAAATGGACAAGTTCTTAGAAACATATAGCCTTCCAAGGCTGAACCATGAAGAACTGGAAAATCTAAACAGACCGATCACCAGTAACGAAATGGAATCAGTCATCCAAAACCTTCCCAAAAGCAAAAGTCCGGGACCAGATGGCTTCACTAGTGAATTCTACCAAACCTTCAAAGAGGATCTAATACCAATTCTGCACAAACTCTTCCAAAAATTGAAGAAGAGACAGTACTCCCTAACTCATTTTATGAGGCCAACATTACCCTGATACCAAAACCTGGTAAGGACAGCACAAAAAAGAAAACTACAGACCAATATCTCTAATGAATACCGATGCAAAAATCCTAAATAAAATTCTAGCAAATCGAATACAACAATGCATTAAAAAGATTATTCATCACGACCAAGTGGGGTTCATCCCGGGGCACAAGGATGGTTCAACATCAAATCCATCAATGTGATACATCACATAAACAAAATAAAGGACAAAAATCATATGATTATATCAATTGATGCAGAAAAAGCATTTGACAAGATACAACATCCATTTATGATTAAAACACTTAATAAAATGGGTATAGAAGGAAAATACCTTAACATAATAAAGGCCATATATGACAAGCCCTCTGCTAATCTCATAATTAATGGAGAAAAACTGAAGCCCTTTGCTCTACGTTCAGGAACACGACAGGGCTGTCCCCTATCACCTCTGCTTTTCAACATAGTGTTGGAAGTCCTTGCCAGAACAATCAGGCAAGAGAAAGAAATGAAAGGTATCCAAATTGGGAATGAAGAAGTTAAATTATCACTCTTTGCAGATGACATGATGCTATATATAGAAAACCCTAAAGACTCCCCCAAAAAGCTATTAGAAATAATCAACGAATATGGTAAAGCTGCCGGCTACAAAATCAACGTACAAAAGTCCATTGCATTCCTATATACTATCAATGAAATCTCAGAAAAAGAAATGCAAAAAACAATTCCTTTTGCAATTGCAGCAAAAAGAATAAAATACCTAGGAATAAACTTAACCAAGGATGTGAAAGACCTATATGCTGAAAACTACAAGACATTTTTAAAAGAAATTGAAGAAGACACAAAGAAATGGAAAGACATTCCGTGCTCATGGATTGGAAGAATCAACATAGTTAAAATGGCCATATTACCCAAGCAATATACAGATTCAATGCACTCCCCATCAAAATCCCAATGGCATATTTTAAAGAAATAGAACAAAAAATCATCAGATTTGTTTGGAACCACAAAAGACCCCGAATAGCCAAAGCAATCTTAAGAAAAAAGAACAATAATGGAGGTATCACACTTCCTGACTTTGGCTTGTACTGCAGGGCTACAATAATCAAAACAGCATGGTATTGGCAGAAAAACAGGCACATAGACCAATGGAATAGAATTGAGAACCCAGAAATAAAACCACATAAATATGGACAGATAATTTTTGACAAAGAAGCTAAAAACATACAATGGAGCAAAGACAGCCTCTTCAATAAATGGTGCTGGGAGAATTGGATAGCGACGTGCAAAAGAATGAAACTGGACTGCTATTTGTCACCATGTACCAAAGTTAATTCAAAATGGATCAAAGACTTAAGCATAAGACCTGACACAATAAACTGCATAGAAGAAAACATAGGTACTAAACTTATGGACCTTGGGTTCAAAGAGCATTTTATGAACTTGACTCCAAAGGCAATGGAAGTAAAAGCTAAAATGAATGGTACTATATGAAACTTAAAAGCTTCTGCACAGCAAAAGAAACCATCGACAAAATAAAGAGGCAACCAACTGAATGGGAGAAGATTTTTGCAAACAGTGCGGGGAGCTAATATCCAAAATACACAAGGAACTCATGCAACTCAACAACAAAAAAACAAACAACCCAATTGAAAAATGGGCAGAGGACTTGAAGAGACATTTCTCCAAAGAGGACATACAAATGGCAAATAAACATATGAAAAAATGCTCAACATCACTAATCATCAGAGAAATGCAAATCAAAACCACAATGAGATATCACCTCTCCCCAGTAAGAATGGCTATCATCAACAAGACAAATAGTAATAAGTGTTGGAGAGGCTGTGGAGAAAAAGGAACGCTCATACACTGTTGGTGGGAATGCAGACTAGTGCAGCCATTACGGAAGGCAGTGTGGAGGTTCCTCAAAAAATTACAAATAGAATTACCATATGACCCAGCAATCCCTCTCCTGGGTATCTACCCCAAAAATCTGAAAACATTTAGAGATAAAGACACGTGTGCTCCAATGTTCATTGCAGCTTTGTTTACGGTGGCCAAGACATGGAAACAACCAAAATGTTGGAATGGATAAAGAAGTTGTGGTATATATACACAATGGAATACTATTTGGCGGTAAGAAAAGATGATATAGGAACATTTGTGACATGGATGGATCTTGAGAGTATGATGCTAAGCGAAATAAGTCAGACAGAAAAAGCAGAGAACCATATGATTTCACTGATATGTGGTATATAAACCAAAAACAACAAAAGAACAAGACAAACAACTGAGAAACAAAAACTCATAGACCCAGACAATAGTTTAGTGGTTAGCAGAAGGTAAGGGGGGTGGGGGGTGGGAGATGAGGGTAAGGGGGATCAAATAAATGGTGATGGAAGGAGAACTGATTCTGGGTGGTGAACACACAATGGGATTTATAGATGATGTAATACAGAATTGTACACCTGAAATCTATGTAATTTCAGTAACAATTGCCACCCCAATAAATTAAAAAAAAAAAAAAAAGAATGCAGCTGAGTAACTACAGAACAGAATTAATCTCTGTCGTTCAATCTCTGGTTTCATTAAGCTGTTACCAAATGAGCTGATACAAAATATAGTAAATTCTTCTAAAAATATTGCATACTTATCTTTTTAATTTATTATAGTTCATTAAAAAATTTGTTTAATTATTTTCTTCAGAGAATGAATTAACAAATCTAAAATGTTTTCCATGATGTTCTTTCTTACCTCTGAAATTCAATATTCCTATCTAATAATGTAATGTATTTCTAAATGAGAAGAGAGAAAAGGAACCAACAACACCAAGAACCAGTGTGCTGAGTACAATAGATATCTAGATTTAGATTAGTTGTATAGAAAATAAACTTTGGATTACACCAGGACAAATCTTTTTTGGTTATTTTTTAGAAGTCTCATAATTGCCTTTCTAATTAACAGCACGTATGTTAGAACATTTTTTTAAAAACTACAGGGTGATTGTGAGTTAAAGAATGAGAGCAATTTTGTCTAGCTACGCATGATACCAAACATACTGTCAGTTATGCACAAATCAAAGAATTCTAAGCCTGTCAAATGACACTTATAGACCAGAGATATAAAAACAGAAACTTCTAAATACCTCACAATATACTCATATCCTCGTTGGTAAGAGCCTCTTTCAAAGCTTGCAGCTGAAAGAGGTACAATTTGTTCTGCTCTCACTAGTTTCAGTGTGTCATAAAAACCTATGACATCTCTCTTTTTGGCTGAGAGCAATAGCTGTCCCAGTCTGACACTCCATGTTGTAGATTTTCCATCTGAAAAACAAATGAAGAGTCAAGGACCACAGTAGCTGGGTCCAAGAACAAGCTTTATTTCATTTGGTAAAATGGTCAGGAGAAATAGTGAACAGATGGTTTCATTCTACTTGGAACAACTAAACAATGCTATCACAAAACAGGCTAAGTTTATGACTGTTCCTTAGATACTTAAGTCTGAATATATATGGGATATTAAAACTGCTTATATTTCAAGAAGTAATTTTACCTGCTGCCAAATAGTTTTCCACCAAATCCCACTGTGACAATTTCCAAGCTGCTTCCACTCTGTACGTGTTTAATTCATCTGTCCATTCAGACCTATTAAAAGAAACCCATATCAACCAATCTTCTATTTATTTAAAATGGCATTTAAAGATTTTTTTCATTGGTTTAAATACTCTATTTAATATATTTATTTATCACTCTATTTATTATATTTGTATTGTATTGTATTTTGTACACAGATACAAAATAATTATCTGTATCCAAAAGAACCTCTCAAATTTTAATCTTTGCATTCCCTGAAAACATTTCTTCAATAACTACTTCTGATAGAGCCATTTAAAAATGCCATTCCTTGATGAATTAAATTGTGCCACGTGTTAGAGCAGAACTAATACTTGGATAATTACGAACTGTAGTTGTAAGATTAGCGCTATGCTTAACTTGAACAAACGGAAAATAGGAAAACAGCGAACTGACCATACAAGCATTCCGAAGTAAGCAATTCTAGTAATTTTGGATTTTGAATTAAATATAAGATAAAAATATAACAGCTGTTGGGGTGGTCAGAGGCAGTTGGGGGGTGCATAGAACACTCAATAATAAAGGCATAAGAAAAACAAATGATGTGTCAATGGCATAACAAAGGATACAAAATTAGCTAACTAAAATATATACCTACTCTGAAACCATCTTCAGTTACTTTAAAATTTGGGTTTGTAAAACCAGTATGATATAAGTAATTATTTCTCCTAAGTATTCTACTTCTATGACACTAAGATGGCTAGTGACATTTTGGATCATGACTGCATAAAAGCAGCTAGATTTTCCCCATATTTTCTCTTTATTAATCATACCATTTCAATGAATACCTGCTATATATGCTAGACCCTGGGCTAGGCACATTTTGCCATTTAATTAACTAATGACAATGAAAGGCACACATATACCCATATTATAAATAACAGACTCAGAGAGGCTGGGATAAATGCTCTCCTTGCTCTTCTGTGGTAAAAACACATAAAGAAAATGTAATAAATGAGTCAATTTTTATTTTAAAAAATCTAAAATATCATAAATATTTAATATTACCTAATTCCTAAACATGAAATACCACCAAAAACAATTTAAAGAAATGCAATAGAAATATAATTTTCAAAAGTACAATTTTTAATAACTTTACAAGTTTATCACCAGATGCTAGAATATCAAGGTTTTAGGATAAAAATCTGAGTAGCATTAGCAGGATTTGCTATCCAGAGGAATGTGTCATACCAAGCATGATAGCAAAAAGTACGAAATGGCAAAGGGGACCAGGCTGTGAGGACTTGGCCCCATAAATGGATGCATTAAAAAGAATGACTGTTTAGGTCAAGCACAGTCAATAATTTTGGAAAAATATTTGTTTAAATGCAAATATTCGCCCAAGGAAAACACGCCCCCTCAATGTCCATTTGCTCCCATATGGTACAGTGGCATTCCCTGAATACTGACACTTGCCTTTTCACACAGATCAGGAGGTTGTAGGCATCCCAAACCCAAAGAGAAGACAAGAGGAGTCTGCCTGTCCAGTAAGCATCATCAGGAAATTTGACACCTTGGCTTCAGCCAAGAGAAACAGTCCCAATCCCTGCAATCCCTTTATTCATAAGGCCTCTCAACTAATATGTTCTGGAGAAACATAGTTAAAACACACAACCATTCTTTCCCTGCTTCTACAAAGTTTCCTCCATCGTTTCATAAATTCCACAACTACGAAACCATGTAGCCAACAGTGAGCTCTTCTGCTCTGAGACATTTCAGAATGGTGGTCTTTAGAAATCACATTTTGGGATTGATAGAAACTAGCTATACTTAAAAGAGCTTTCTCAGAGTCATCTAACTGAAAACAGTGGCCTGTGTGCTCTGTGGTTAACTAAGATCCCATCCCTTTCAACCAGATCTCACTGGCCAGAAAACTCAGTTGGGGTCTGGTAAATACATTAAGCAATACGGCTTTCAGTTCTCAGAGCAAGGCAGTTCAAGAACAGAACCAACCTCCACAATCGGTCTCCAAATTAGAACTGTGTGGCCTAATGTTTGCCACATGTAAGTGCTATTTGGGGGCGGGGGTGGGGGGTATCATTTGGTTTGCTATAACAAACCCACTTTCTTTATGAAAGGAAGGCTGCTTTCATTAGGGGAAAATAAAAAACACAGAATCTGGTGGTATTCCATATGGAGTTATGGAGTCACAAAGTTTCTCCCTCCCCAACACAGAAAATAACTAATGCTGATAACCTAGGCATCATTAGAGCTTAGATCCCCTTTGGAAGTGCCTCTATGAGCTTCATCAGGAGTAAGTGAGCTTTGGAAGGTTCCTGTCTTAAAGCAGATCTAATTCAAGGATGACTCTTTGGACAGAAGGTAAGTTTTTAAGTGTCAGATCAACTTACAAGAAAATAGGAAAAACTATTTTTTGGTGCTTATCTCCAATGCATGAAAACAAAAATATTTCATTACTTCAGTTAAACATTATGTCAGCCCAATTCATTAATTTATAAATTCCCCATTAAGATACAATAACAAAAGAAAATCGTTCTTTTAAAAAATACTACCTGTTAGCATGAACTCCATTAACCTGGGTGATTACAGTAGACAGCTGACCAAGACCCAACATGGACTTCACTACACCATGATAATGAATGATCTAAAATTTTAAAAATATTTAAAATAACAATTGTCACTTCAAATATATCTTGGGAACCAGTAACAGCTTAAACAATATTTATTTTTTAAAAAACCAGAACGATTTACCTCATTGAGCCTACCCTTCTTAGTTTGGCCAGACATCTGAATTTTTTATTTTTTTAAATACAAATAACCTTAAAAATCGCAGATTAATTGTATTTTTTTCTGGATTTGGTCTAATTTTTGGTTCAGATCAAATATATTTTATTTAAAGATTATTTGTCACATTAAAAAGGAATACTCAAGGTTATAATGTTACTGTGGATTTGGAGCTTTAGAACTAAAAAGTTAAATAGGATTATTTAGCAATATTCTTTAAAATTGAAAACAAGATTGTGAAAAATAAAGGCCCTGGACACTGAGCTTCTGAGAAATGAACATGTCAAACATGACAAAAAGCACTACCCCAAGATTAGAGAGAATCTAAACCAACAAGTATAAATCAACGATTCTAAGCCCCTTTCCTGTCCCAATAAACATAAGATATGTAACATAACCCCATTGGTAACTAACTCACTGATTCTCTGGGATTATTTCAGAGATTCACATATGTTGGTAGGAGGCATGTGAAATCTGAAGAAGTTTCTTAGACTATAGAGAATCATTATTATTATTATTAAAAATTGATGTATGTCTTATACTTCTACTAGCAAACTAAAATTATATAAAGTTTAGAGCAATTGGACACACAGTTTAATGGAAACATACTCCATAGTAAATCTCATTCACTTGGGGGATTTCTAAGGTCACAGAAATTTGGCAGTGGAAAGGATCTTTGAGATCATCTAGCATGTCTTTTATTTTATCAATCAGGAAACTCCAGCTCAGAGATGGTTAAATATTTTCCAGACACACTGGGACACTGGGAGAGATGGTATTGAAATGAAGTTTTCCAGAGTTCCTAGTTTAGGGCTCTTCATTACATTGCTTTTATTTATTATCTTACCTGGTCTGGTTCTAGCTGAATAGCCCTGTCATAACAAGCAGTGGCATCCCTCAGTAAGCCAATGCTTTCATGTTCAAGGATCTGTTCTTTCAGAGATGGTTCTGCCTTTCGAATGGCGCTCACTCCAGCCACTCCATCAGGTTCATGCATAGCAGCATATAATTTCTTTGTTCACCATTAAAAAACAATCACATGAAGGGAAAAATACAACTGAAAATAAAACTATAAAACCACCAGTTTATGTGAAAAGGACACATGATAATTTTTTTCTCAAAGCAATAATAAGTTTTTCTTTCAAGGCATACTCACAATAAAATTACAACTTTATTCCCAGCCATTCTATTACCACAACACTTATTCCACTTAAATACAAACGTACATTAGTAACTGTTATTGATAATAAGAGCTATAAGGAACCTCAAGGTTCTGAACTCTCTTCAAACCCAATTTATAATAAATTCTGTTGAGTATAATTTATAAGTGTTTCACTAAATTTTAAAACAAAAAAAAATTAAACAATCATTTTAATATACTGATATTTAGATGCCTTCAAGAAACCCAAGACATCAAATTTGGGTTCGAAGGAAATATTCAGGCTTAAGACAAAAACTTCAAAGATGACAGGGGAAAGGCTGGCATGATTTAGGAAATGAGAAGAGGGAGGGACAGAAAGGGGGAGGGAGGGAGGGAAGGATGGGGGGGGGGGGAGAGAGAGAGACCAGAGAGGGAGGGAAAGCAGAGTGCTTCTACTCTGTATTTAAAGATAAGGAAGAACTAACAAAGGAGTGAGAGGAGAAACCAGACTAGTCTGAAGAAACCTGGAGAACGTGGTATCACAGGAGCCGTGGGAGAAAAGCAAATGTCTCACTAAGAAAGGAGTGGTCAGATGGTGCTGTGAGGTTAAGAAAATGAGGACTGGGAAACACTGTGTGGATCTGATAACATGAGGCAGCTGACTTTTTTGGCAAGAGCAGTGTCAGTGGAATGGAGAAAGAAGGCTTGTTGGAATGGGAAGAGTAAATGGGAAGTGAAAATAGGGAAGACAGATAATTCTTTTAAAAACTGCTGTGAATGGAAACAGAGAGGTGGGAAGTGCCTGAAGGAAAACCTAAGATAGATGAAATTTTAAAAATTTATAAAAGAGATACCAGAGCATGTCTGTGTACTCTGTATACTCTGGTTAAGAAAGAGAAATTAATGGTACTAGAGAAAGCAGGAATATTTCAAGGAGCTAAATCCTTGAAATTGAGAATACAAGTAGGACTTTTTGACAGGAAGGGATACTTCCTTAGGAACAACAAAAGAGAAGAAAAAGAATACGGCGCAGAAGCCAGTGTGTTTTCAGATTTGGCAGACATGTGGCTTCTATTTTCCTAACGACAAATGGAGTAAGACCATCAGTTGAGAGTCAGTGAGGTGGCGGTGAGAAATGTTCTAAGATAAGGTAAGAGCCATCTTGAAGAGTGGGCGTGTGGCTTACTAAAGAAACCTAGAAGGACTGAAGGCAAGTTAGAGCCCTGCTGATGTCTGAGATTATGAACTGAAAAGCAGTTAAAAACCTCATCTGTGACTGCGTGATTTTTCTCTAGAATGTTCAGCTGCTTACATGCAGACACTAGGAAGAAAGAGGGTGAGTGTATCCAGGGCTCAAGTTTTACAAAGTGTGTACAACAGAGGGAGAAAGACAAGGGACTTGAACGTCCTTGTAAAGGGAATGATTGAACAATGAACAAACAGACTCACAGCTGGATAAGGAGGAAAGCAAAGATAGGAAAGGGCTAATATTTAGCCAGAATACCAGTACTCATATTCCATTCTCCCACTACACTTTGCTTTTTGACCTGAAAAAAGCCCACCAATTTTGACCTTTTATTTAATCCCACTGTATTAGCCCCACCTACCCCTAGTTTCCGGTCTTCCCCCAGTCATAATATTATCACCTAAACCGTTACTTCACCAGCGTTGTCATGGTTGACTCCTGTTATAACCAGTCCATCCCTCTATCCACCTACCCCAAATTCAGGCCCCCATTTCTCATGACACTAGTAATGGCCTGCTTGCCTTAAAGCACAGCCCTTTCAAACCCTTCCTCCATGACTGCCACAGGCAGTCAGCTAAAGTGTCATCTGACTAAAGCACTTCCCTGGTTCAAATCCTCTAAGAATCTTGGGCAACTTAAAAGTCCTCTGTGATTTACCTTTCCTCTGCCCAAAGCTCTATCTTTCCTCTGCCACTCTAAAACTAACACTTTCCTCTTTGGCACATATCCACACTCTTCCAAATCCACAGGGATGCCTCTGCTTGGAATACCTTTTGTCCTCCTTTTACCTGTCATTCATTCATTTTTGAAGATCCAGCTCAGACAGCATCTTCAAGAAGCCCTTACTGACCCCTGCTCCCCACTCCCATCTCTCACCATACCCCACATAGAAGATGAGTGAACTGTCCTTCCTCAGGGCATATCTACGTCCCTGTACTTAAGACACTACACCCAACTGATGCTTCTCTCTTTCCACCAATCTATAAGCTTCTATTACAAAAATATCTAGAGCCTAGCACAGCATCTAAAAGACTTGGTAAAATGAACAATAAAAATGTACTAGACTGGCGATAAATACCATTATTAAGTTCACTATATTAATTTCAAACCTGTAAAAATCCGAGATGCTCTTGAATATCTTGTCTCTTTTCTGTAATAAATGATTCAAAGTGCATGACAGCTCGTGTGTATGCTTTGGAGCGAAAGGAAGCCACTGCCAGAGTATCTTGAGGTATGAGATCTAGAAAACGGCTTACACTCTGATAGTCTTCATAATCCACACTGGACACTAGGTTATAAAAAGATAATTCAGTAATTAAAGACTTAGAGGATGAAATTTGAAGTGTCAGTTTTAATTTCAACATATTTATTTTCAATTCAATTGATTTCACTAGCTAAATTAATCTAAACGTTTTCAGGTATCATATTTAGAATGTAGCTGTCAACAAGCTGCTTGATCAAAGGATTCTTGCTCCAACTTCACCTTTATTACTTATCTCAGACATTCATTTGAGTTTCTGTTTCCTCATAAATAAAAGGGAAGTATTAGTATCTGCCTGGCCATCCCTACAATGTTGTAGTGAGGATTAAATGTAAATTTTAGCAAATGTTGAAAAGATAGAAACATGATAGAATAGATATAAAGATTAGTTAATTATACTGATAACTATAAAAAACACCAATAGAGTACAGCTATTGGTAGGAAAAAAGCAGAATTATGGAAATAGACTTCTTTTTCATTTTAAAGTTTAGACTTCTTTAACAATCTATGTTTTTCCTGCGTTGCCACATATACAATATCAACTATTACAATGGAAACTGAAAGTAAAATTACCTTTGAAGTAAAATCACAAATATTTTAAAAGGGTAATTTTTTTCAAGAGTCTAAGAAAAGACGTAATTTGGAAACTTCTAAATGAGGACAGTCCAATTTGTGAATTCTTGTTTAAAGCATATTAATTTTAATAATGATTCATAACAGTATGTAGAAAACAGGAAATATAAATTTCTCCAAAATTTAAACAATCAAGATAGTAAATTTAAAATAAATTATATTTAAAATAAGTCCCTTACTTCCATCAAAATTTGTAGACCATTTCAAATTATGAGGAATGTTAAAGGTATTGTACTTTTGAACCATAGCAAACATTCTTAAATGCTAGAATTTTCATCGCAATGTTAGTAGAAATGGTGATAACAGAGTTCATACTTGGTTTTATAGTAACATTTTCACTTGCAGAAACAGGAACATTTAAATGTTAAATTAATGGAAAAATATATTAGCCATACTCCAGGAAAAAAAAATTCCCCCAAACAGATAATTAGTGCAAGCTCAAAATTTTTTAGAAAAATAAACTATTGTGCTTAACAAGAGGAATGTATGTGCTTTCACAGGTATAAGAACAAGAGAAAGATGCTCAGAAACTGAGAACTGTGTAAGTGGAGGCCTCTTTAAGAATTGTTAGTCAATTTGTTCAATTAACCCCAAAGCCTTGGGGGGAAAACATATAATGTCCATTAAAATGGCTGAGGTATACAGAAGCAGACAGATAACATAGTTCATCTACTTGCTACAAGAATGAAAAAAAAAAAAAAGGTTCCAAAATGTTAAGAGAATCCATTACTATCTTTATTCTTCTCACCAAATGCTTATACCATAGGGGCAGATGTCATTTTTAACGCTAATAAGATTTCCCTTTTAATCACCTTAGTGGGAGTTGTGATACCACAGGGAAAAAGAGCGCAACAGTAGGTGCAGCAGGGCATAGTGTAGTAACACGTATTAGGCATTTTCTGGAGAGCTGCTGGATAAAAAAAACTACCCGAAAGAGGTCAGGAAATGAATAAAAAACGTATGTGAGGAGCGGGCAGGGGGAGGCCATGAAATTAAAATCTTTGAAATTTAAAACTTAAATGTGAAAAAGATTGCAGAGTATTTCACAAGTGAAAAAGGATAAGGAACAGTTCACTACATGTATATGTATGCGTATGTATATGTATATACACACATACTGAGGGGACATAAAGTAAATGCACACAATACACTGAGGTGACACGCAGCAAATGTTAACAGTTAGGGGTAGGTTAGTAACAATAGTAACACGGCATTTATTTCACACTTTACAATTCATATATTCATCATCTTCTTTAATACTCAATCTTCTAAGAAGAAAAATTAGGTTGTGTCTTGCCTAAAGCAATGAATGTGACAGAATTTATAGAGGTTTTCTAACTATAAATCACTGCTCTTTCTCAGTGAAATGGCCACCTTAAGAAAAAGAATGGTATACAAGAAAACAGGTCTTTTAAAAGCTAATACTTAAATTATAGAATTGATACAGAAAGAAGCTAATTGGTTAATAATTAAGAAAACAAAGAGAAGTTATAACTCACCCATTGAGTCTACCTTATCTCTGTTTGATTTGCTCTGTGGAAATTTCTCAGCATTCAGTGCCTGAAATTTGTGCCTCGCCCACTGTGTGAGATGGTCAAGCATGGAGAACACAGTCTGTGTGCTGAGTTGACAGAGATCAGATGCACTGTCTTGGGTACTTATGGTATGTTGATCATCATGCTTTAGAACGGCCATAATTTCTGCATAAACCTAAGAATTAATTTTATGGTTAGTAATATGTCTATATAATGTCATTTTACTACTATCTAACATATAAGACTAACCATTCTTAGGCAACAATTTTGAAAAGAAAAAACCCACAATGGATTAATAATAAATTATCTTTCTTATTAAGCCAATAAAAGGTTACCCTAAAAAGAAAAGTCATAAAAGGAAGTACAAAAATATTTTTAAATTCTTCTCGATTATTCAATAAATGAAAATGAAACTATTATTAACTACTAGTAAAACAACTTAAAACAATATCTCATACTATCCAAAGAAATCAATTTCGGAATAATTGAAAGGCTAAATGTAAAATCAAAAGGATTAAAAGAAAATGTAGGAAGTATGTACATGACATAGGATTAAGAGAAGGCAAAACAAAAATGCTTAAAATTCGCAAGTTATAAAAGATTTATAAATTTGGAATTTACATTTAAAATCTCTCCATGGAAAAAGGCATAAACAAAAGTTAAAAAGAAAACTACTAACTAGGAAAGATTTTTGCAAGATATAACTGGCACAAATTGGTATCCAGAATATATGCAGAAATGCTACCAATTAATTAAAAGGGACACACACAACACACACACATACACACACACACCGACACACACACACACACACACACACACACACAATAAGTAGAGGATGTGAACAGACGATTTACAGAAAACTAATCAAAATGGCCAATGAACATAACTACTGGTAATAATGAAGATGAAAATTAAAAATAAAATGTCCTTTTCTTTTTTAATCCACCAAGTTGCCTAAATTTTAAATGTTTTAAAATATCAAGTGCTGGCAAGTATATGGGAAATGGATACACTTGTGAACTGCTGGTAGGACTATAAATCAGTATAGCCAATTTTGCAGTCATTGATTTTAAATTATATACCATATAACCCAACAGTTTTGCTTTTTGGAATTTACTCTAGATACACATACACACTATCATAAGTAAGAACTGCCATGATGCTTACCATGGTTTATAAAAGCAAAACATTGGAAATAATCATTATTATGGCAATAGTTACATAAATTATGGTACAACTATAAAATGCAAGGATTATATTATGCCGCATTAGTAAAACAGTGATACACTATCTCTCTCTCTCTCTATTAATTAATTAATTAAAGAAAGCAAGTTGCAGAACAATACCTACAACAGGATACCATCACAAAGAATAAAACAGAACCAAGTGCATTTAAAAAAACGGTCTTGAAAAATATACATCAAATTAATAACAGTGATGACCTCTGAGGATATGAGATCAGAAATGGAAGTCAAAGGGTACACTTTGATTTATTTGTATAATTTGCATTTTTACATTAAGAACATAGTAATATGCTACTTATGCTATTAAAATAATCATTTTAAAATGTTATATGTATGTGGTTACAAAATTAAACCTACGAAATATTATAAAATGAATAACAAAATACTCTCCTACCTTAATCCCAGGAAAAACCCCCATCAACACTTACTTATACATCTTTCTCACAAGTTCTGTGTATATTTGGGCATCTATAATATATATTTTCTAACTTTCTACACTAAGCATTCTATCATTTTTTGGTAAATAAAAAGTAAAAGAGGATATTGTAAGCACTTAGACATGCACATACATAGAATACACTGGTCCACATTTCCCACTAATATTAAGTAAAATGCTATCTCTCACCTCCTGCTGATCTTCCTGATTACAACCCAACAGGACATACACTAGAATATGCGGAAGAAGATAGATGGTCACCTTGAAGTCATGCTTCATCATAATGCTACAGCAGGTGAAGATTTTACTGGCAAGATCATGCCGAACCTGGAAACTCAAATGGTTTAGAGAGAGTAAGCAGTTTTATACATTTTATTCTACTGATTAATACCAAAGAACACATGAGCTAATTTACCGCTGCAGCGGGTACTCTGTTACAGAGGCGTGTGCACACAGCAGGAAGCTGCCTCTCTGGTAACTCAGTGTCACCAAGCTTCCGCAAGGGTTGAGACCTCTATAGGCAAAAGAGTTACCTGGGCTGCCAACTATCTCAGCATAAATTCTCTTCCTCTCTTGCAGTTCATTTTTAAATGCATCATGCTTTGTTACAGATTAATTTCCCTAATTACAGTATATTTTACTTAGCTAACATTAAATTTAGTGTTTTAACAACTCAATACAAAAAAAAATAAACAATCCAATTGAAAAATGGGCAGAGGACCTGAATAGACATTTCTCCAAAGAGGACATACAGATGGCCAATAGACATATGAAAAGATGGTCAGTGTCACTAATCATCAGAGAAATGCAAATAAAAACCACAATGAGATACCACCTCACTCCAGTCAGAATGGTTATTATCAAAAAGTCAACAAACATGTGTTGGTGAGAATGTGGAGAAAAGGGAACCCTCGTGCACTGTTGGTGGGCCTGCAAACTGGTACAGCCGCTATGGAAAACAGTATGGAGGTCCCTCAAAAAACTAACGCAACTACATTACGACTCAGCAATTCCACTTCCAGGTATTTATCCAAGAAAATGAAACCACTAGTTCAAAAAGATATATGCACCCCCTTGTTCATTTCAGGATTAGTTACAATAGCCAAGATATGGAAGCAACCTAGGTGTCCATCAATAGATGAATGGATAAAGATCTATCCATTCATCTTTGTATGTATAATGGAATATTATGCAACAATAAAAAAAAATGAAATTTTGCCATTTGTGACAACATGGTACTATGCTAAGTAAAATAAGTCAGACAGAGAAAGAGAAATAGAGAATGGTTTCACTTACATGTGAATCTAAAAGCAAAAAAACAAAAACAGACTCAGAAACAGAGACTAAAGAGACAGTTACCAGAAGGGAGGGGGTGCAGGGATGGGAGAAAAAGGGAAGACGAATATAGTCAATAATATTGTGATAAGTTTACAGTGACAGATGATTACTAGAATTAGTGGGGTGATCACATCAGAATGTTGAATCACTATAGTGTACACCTGACACTAATATAACCAGTGTAAGATTGTATACCACCTATACTTGTGTACTTAAATTCAAAATACAAAAAGAAAGAAATTGGCTAAGATTACTTCTTAAAGTTCTCATCACAAGGGAAAAAATGTATGTGAGGTGACCGATGTTATCCAATCTTACTGCGGTAATCATTTTGCAATATATACATATATCAAACCACTATGTTGTACAACTGAAACTTGCACAATGTTATATGTCAATTATATCACACTAACTGAAAAATTAAGAAAACAAACAACAAAAAATTCCAGAGCTGGAAGTAATTAACATAGTCTACATTTCACATAATACATTTTTAATATATTTATAAAAACTGAGATAAACTTTCTTAAAATTATCAGGTATAAATTATTTTATTTTTAAATACTAATTAACAGAAATGTGAATTAAAAGCAAAGGTTGTGAATTTTAAATACGCCTTAAACATTTTCTTGGAACACAAAGTATCTTTTTGTCTGCCAGGCACATAAAAATTTCATATTAGAAAAATATCAGAAATACACCTCTATTTTACCATGAAATTTTATTTAAAAAAATATTTTTATTCTAGAGTAAGCTCAGATAATGTATCCTCTTTTAGAAGTAGTTACTAAAGGATAATATATTTTTTAATTACTTAATAAATCTTTTTATTATGTAATAAACTCTGATAAAGCATTTACTTCCTTTTAAACAGTGTTATTTAAAAGTGTAAAACGAACGGAAATAACGTAATAGACATTTTACAAACGCATTAAGACCTTAGTAATCTGCTTGACAAAACAATTACCTTCTTACTAAGAAACATACTAGTATCAATAGAGAAATTGTTACTTTCTATTAGTAAACATTTTCTACAAAAATTTCTATCATTATCAGCACAAATATGTCAATGCCTGCCGAACATGCTATGCATTCAGATAAATGTTATTTCCTTTAGAATTTGTTAACAAATTCTCAACAGAATTCTCTCACCTTTGTTATAAGATAACCAGCCCAAGATGCTGACCATTCTGCAAAGTTATTACCTAATTTACTTAAGTAAATTGGCTTCTTTACTCCAGACCAATCTGTTGACTTCTGAGAACTCTTGTACCTGCAATTTTGAAAATCTGTGTATTAAAAAATATATAAAAATATGTCTATCTGTTAAGAACTTTAGCAAAGAAAATTTAAGAAACAGTATCAACTTTCACTGACTATCCCACTACTGGTTTGCCTTTACTGAAATCTGGTTAAAGATACTACTTTTCCTATATCCTTCTTAATGGCGGGGTGAAAGGTCATTCTTACACATGCCAAGTACTTCCAAGGATCTGCGTCTGCCTCCTCCTCAACGCTCCTTTCAGATCCTTCAAACTCCCTTCTTCGAACTTTCCTTTGTGCTTCAAGCCACCCACGTATAGTGTTCTCTACTCCTCATTATGGGCATCTACCAAACTCACTGATTACCAAACTCATTTATAACTTTAGTATATGACCCAGTGTTTTCTTTCTTCCCTGAGTTTTATCATCTTGAGTGACTTCAATGTCTGGCTGGACCATCTAATCTAATTCAAAACTTCTCAATGACTTTCTCTTCTACTTCTTTACCAGGATTCCCTTGACAATACAAAGAAACTTCGTCACTTCCAAAATGAACTATTTAGAAAACTTACTCTATATAGGGCCATCCGTAGTTTCCCAAATTTACAGTTCTTTCACCCAGTTACTCTAACGCATCTGTTCTCTCTCATCTTTTGACCCTGCTAAACTCTCCCAATTTATACCTTCCTTTCATTACCTCTTTCCCTAACCAGCTTGGTCTCCATGCTCCTTCACTTTAAGCACTCTCTTGGTGATATCCTCTACCCATTCCATTGCCACTGTCTTTACCAGCTGTACCAATCTGCCAACCTCCCAACCTTGGATTCATCTAAAAGTCTGCCTTCTAAATATACGGTGATGGAAAGAGAACTGACTCCGGCTGGTGAACACACGATGTGATATGTAGATGATGTATTACAGAGCTGTACACCTGAAATCTATGTAACTTTACTAACAATTGTCACCCCAGTAAATTTTAAGTAAAAAAAAAAAAAAAAAAGAAAGGTTTGCCTTCACTGAAATGATATCCAGGCCACTGCACTGACAACAGAAAATCACTTAATTGCTTATGAGATCAGTACTACATATTCTTAGTCTTTAACCCCAATGGACCTTTCCTTATTAGTTCTCCCTTCAGGGTTCCACAGCAGCTATTTCAAATCATCGCTTTCCTCCTATCACCTATCCCAACTCCACTGCCACTTCCACCAATAATCTCATTTTCTATATCTCACATTTCCTGGGAAAAAACAAAAACCACTGCGCGCCATAATCACATCTGTAAACTTAGCTGAGTTATGTCCATCATTTTATCTTCCCCGACTGCAAAGAAAAGGACTATATTCCCTCTGGATCTCCCATTAGGGGTATGGCTACCATTCGGGATGCTCCTCAGGGTCCTACTGCATCACCTACCACTTCTCTCTTCCTTAACTTCAACATGATCCTTTCCATTTGCTCCTCAGCACTAACATTTAAACATGTTCAAATCACTCTCATTTTACAACTACATGTCTGTAGCGGGTTGTCGTTTTTTTGTTTTTGTTTTTTTTTGAGGGTAGTTGGTTCCCTGTCAATCACCAATTAAGGTTAGAAAATGACAAATATAATAAATGCCCTGAGTAGAGACCTCAGCAAACATTATGTATTTCACCACAGTCTAAATTTCTAAAAATTGAAAAGCCCAATAATCTCTCAACTAACCATCACTCTTTTGAATCATTATAAACATAATTCTCTAGATGATTTTACCAAGTGTTATGGTGAACTTAGCTAAAATACTGTTGATACTGGGGTACAAGCCAGGTTCTACCTAGCTGCAACCAAATGTTTTTTCCTAAAATTATTTCTATGTCAACTTTGAACTGTAGTTGATTTATCTAGTTCTAAAAATCAAATCTCCCAAACATAGCCATCCTTTTATCTAAGTTTCTGATTGTATATAAACAGCCCAATTGAAAAAAATAAACAAAGGTGAGTATAGGAACATACTTTTAAGGCAGCAAAAACAGAGATATACTTTTAGAAAATTCTTTATTTCCCCCAGGACCTCTGAAGCAAATATCAAGCAGTCCAAGCTATAAAACTGACCTATTGGCTAACCTGCTGTCCTGGTGTTTCATACAGAAGCTGTCAAACAAAAGTGCATCAACTCCATTAATATTGTCATCTATTGACCTCTTATTTTTTTTTTTTTTTTAAGATTTTTTTTTTTTTATTGGGGAAGGGGAACAGGACTTTATTGGGGAACAGTGTGTACTTCCAGGACTTTTTTTTTTTTCCAAGTAAAGTTGTTGTCCTTTCAGTCTTAGTTGTGGAGGGCACAGCTCAGCTCCAGGTCCAGTTGCCGTTGTTAGTTGCAGGGGGCGCAGCTCACCATCCCTTGCGGGAGTCGAACCGGCAACCTTGTGGTTGAGAGGACGCGCTCCAACCGAGCCATCTGGAAGCTCAGGTGCCGTGTTCAATCTTAGTTGCAGGGGGCGCTGCCCACCATCCCTTGCGGGACTCGAGGAATTGAACTGGCAACCTTGTGGTTGAGAGCCCACTGGCCCATGTGAGGATCGAACCGGCAGCCTTCGGAGTTAGGAGCACGGAGCTCTAACCGCCGGAGCCACCGGGCCGGCCCTGACCTCTTAATTTTATGAGGCAACAATTTCAGTGAGCAGATCCCAACTATATAAAGCTCCTAACTTTCACCACTGAGGGACCATCTGAGAGGTTCCTTTAAGTTCTCAAATACAAAAGCAGAAGAATCAAAAGAATTCTCACTGTGAGATATCACCTCACCCCAGTTAGAATGGCTATCATCAAAAAGACAAATAGTAACAAGTGTTGAAGAGGCTGTGGAGAAAAAGGAACCCTCATACACTGTTGGTGGGAATGCAGACTGGTGCAGCAGCTATGGAAGGCAGTGTGGAGGTTCCTCAAAAAATTATGAATAGAATTACCATATGACCGAGCAATCCCTCTCCTGGGTATCTACCCAAAATTCTGAAAACGTTTATCCATAAAGATGTATGTGCTCCAATGTTCACTGCAGCTTTATTTACGGTGGCCAAGACATGGAAACAACCAAAATGTCCTTCGATAGATGAATGGATAAAGAAGTTGTGGTATATATACACAATGGAATACTATTCTGCCATAAGAAAAGATGAAACAGTACCATTTGTGACAACATGGATGGATTTTGAGATTATAATGCTAAGCGAAATAAGTCAGACAGAAAAAGTAGAGAATCATATGATTTCACTGATATGTGGTATATAAAACTGAAAACAACAAAAGAACAAGATAAAAAAATGAAGAAACAAAAACTCATAGACACAGACAATAGTTCAGTGGTTACCAGACGGTAAGGGGGGAGGAGGGTGGTAGATGAGGGTAAAGGGGATTCAATATATGGTGATGGAAACAGAACTGACTCTGGGTGGTGAACACACAATGTGATATATAGATGATGTATTACAGAACTGTACACCTGAAACCTATGTAACTTTACTAACCACTGTCACCCCAATAAACTTTAATCACAAAAGAAAAGAATTCTCATTGCTTTGCTAAGATTACTCTAATAAATCACCACTTAAATACTGCTTCTTATGAAAGAATTAACAAGTAGGCAAACAATGCTGGCTTCTTATGAAAAGTTAAATTGAATAGCAAGTAGGCCAAAATGTGGGCTTCTACTTCATATGAAGTAGGCAATAGCCACCCTACCCCTCATAAAAAAAAAAAATAAAAAAAGCAAGGAATGTATTCAACCAGCTGAAACTGAATAATTATTTACTATTGAGTATTAATTAAATGGTAAGCACTCTACTAGGTACGTTTTAATGTTATCTTCTTTATTCCTAACAATGATCATTCAAGGGAAGTAAGGCTATCCACATTTTCCAGATGAGAAACTTGAGACTTGGAAATGTTAAGTAACTTGCCCAAGTCTTTAGAGCAAGCAAATGCAGAGCCAAGATTCAAATTTAGGTCTATGTGACTCCAAAGGCTATGAACTTTCCACAAGGTCACAGAAACTCTTAATCATCAATCCATAGGTGCTATAAAATATAAATAAATGAAGAAGAGTGGGATCCTCAAAAACAACCACCAAATTTTAATTATAGGCTTTTACTTTATATTAATAAATTGTGTCTTTAAATAATGCTGTCCATAAGAAATAAAATTATGTTTAAAATGTTTCTAAACATGAAAAGGTAGATAACAAGTATGCATACTTAAGGGCTTTTATAAATAATGTTACTACAAGTCTAGGCATGGTACTAAGGCTCAAAGAAGTAAATTTATCCAAGGTGACATAGCTAATCAGAATGTGACCTAGAGTACCTAAAATTACAGTTTCTCAATAAAAATCCTTTATAATTTATGTGTTTCAATCAGTCCTAAGTTGTCAAAAAGGAAAAAAAAATATTACAAAATATTTTTTAAAAAGTAGAGGAAGAAAATCTCTTCAGGAGGAGAAACTGGCTAAGGTTGAAAATCTCTTATCTCTAACTGGGGTTACTAAAGGCTTTGAAACTAGCCTTAAACGTTAAATTTCTACATTAATTACATTTATCAAAAGCTTCAATTCATACTCAACTTAAAGGAGATTCTTTCAAAATACTGCCAGTTCAATTAAAAAAGTCAATCCTTTTAGCCTCAATAAATTTGTCTAAATACTTACAGAATTTAACCAATGAGTAAACTGTACTTCTCATTTCGACAAAATTATAAGCATAAATCACAGGGAAAATACATATGAGAACATATTAAAAATACTTTGAATGCTACAAAATTTAATCAAATAAATTTTGTAAAGTTAAAACAATTTTATGAAAATAGTTTTAATAAGTCTACCGACCTGGTATTTAGATGAGGTTCCAATATTTCCCGAACATGCTCAGGGAATCTCCTCCACAACTGGTGACCTGGGCTGCCGGTCTGCATCTCTCTACAGTCATAAATAGAAAGTAATTCCTACAAACACATTATTTCACATTTGTAAATCCACAATGAAACAGATAAACCTTTACATTTATCAACATTCTACACATTATAGTTATAAAAATACATAGAAAAATACACAGAATTCTAAAATTTGGGGGTTGTGAACTTGCTTAGGACATTAATTTCAATGCTTAGAATCATTTAGGTGACAAGGTCACAAAGCTGTAGCAGTACTTGAACACGCAGTTTGTGTTCTATATATAATATGTATCGAAATATAAGATTAAGAGCTACTTGGAAGAAAAATTGAAATTTTATATATTTGCAGAAGCATAATTCTTAGAAGTTGACCTTTTTGAATTTTAATGAAAGCAACTACAAATTCAAAATAGCTCAAAAATTCAAGATATCTCTAATTCTAGATAAAAGATACTGAGCTTAAAATTTTGAAAATAAGATGCAAATGTTGAAGACCAATTTACTACTCAAGCCCAAGAATTAAATGATTATTTTACTTTCCTGAAAATATAACAAATGCGATTTTATAAATGAAGAAAAAAATGTTAACATTAATCTTTAAAACAAGATAACCTGTTAGGATACCCTAACACATTCCATCACTTATTATTGTTCTTTTCAATTCCACTGAAAATGACCATATGCAATAGATACCTACCTACAAAATACAAGCAAGCACTGTCTAGCAAAACGTGTACTTCACACTTGTATTTCGTATTTTTAAATAAAAGGTAGCATATCATTAAGTTCAAATACAGAAGTATCCCAAACTCATCCTCATTAACTTTGAAGTGTTATTAAAATCTGTCTTGAAGCCAGCCTTGCCTGGTGTTTGGCAAAGTTGCTCGTGCTAACAGGAGCCCTCTTCATCAACCTCCAGACGGACTCAGTTGATCAACAATTCCATAACTTTTGTTTCGGGACCATTTACACTCTTAAAAACACTAATACATTCACAAATGTGGAACTTGCTTCATATTTCATTGAGAAAACAGAAGCAATCAGAAGAGACCTCTACCGCTTCCATTCTCCTATCTACCGAGCTCAGTAATATCGGTATCAGGGCCACAGGCTCTGCTTTCTCACTTGTTACTACAGATGAATTCTTTTTGCCATTAATTAAGGTTACCCCTTCCACTTCTACACTATGTTCCACATCTCTTTACAACTAAAATAGTATTACACCATTTCTCTCCTACATCATCACTTTTCTCCTTTCTGCTGAATTGTTCCAAAGCAAGATGTTATTTATCATCTTTATTCCTTATTCCATAGCTACTATTTCTATTCTTCAGCATCCAGGACTGGATGGTTTCACTAGTGAATTCTACCAAACCTTCAAAGAGGATCTAATACCAATCCTACTCAAACTCTTCCAAAAAACTGAAGAAAAGACAATACTCCCTAACACATTTTATGAGGCCAACATTACCCCGATACCAAAACCTGGCAGGGACAACACAAAAAAGAGAACTACAGACCAATATCTCTGATGAATACAGATGCAAAAATCCTAAACAAATTTCTAGCAAATCGAATGCAACAATGCATTAAAAAGATTATTCATCACGACCAAGTGGGGTTCATCCCAGGGGCACAAGGATGGTTCAACATATGCAAATCCATCAATGTGATACATCACATAACAAAATAAAGGACAAAAATCATATGATTATATCAATTGATGCAGAAAAAGCGTTTGACAAGATACAACATCCATTTATGATTAAAACACTTAATAAAATAGGTATACAAGGAAAATACTTTAACATAATAAAGGCCACATATGACAAGCCCTCCGCTAATCTCATAATTAATGGTGAAAAACTGAAGCCCTTTGCTCTACGTTTAGGAACACGACAGGGCTGTCCCCTATCACCTCTGCTTTTAAACATAGTATTGGAGTCCTCGCCAGAGCACTCAGGCAAGACAAAGAAATAAAAGGCATCCAAATTGGGAATGAACAAGTTAAATAGTCACTCTTTGCAGATGACACGATGCTATATATTGAAAACTCCACCAAAACGCTGTTAGAAACAATCAACGAATACAGTAAAGTTGCTGGCTACAAAATCAACGTACAAAAGTCCATTGCATTCCTATATGCTAACAATGAAATCTCAGAAAAAGAAATTAAAAAACTAATTCCTTTTGCAATTGCAACAAAAAGAATAAAATACCTAGGAATAAACTTAACCAAGAATGTGAAAGGCCTATATGCTGAAAAATATAAGACACTTTTAAAAGAAATTGAAGAAGACACAAAGAAATGGAAAGACATTCCGTGCTCATGGATTGAAGAATCAACATAGCTAAAATGGCCGTATTATCCAAAGCAATATACAAATTTAATGCAATCCCCATCAAAATCCCAACGGAATTTTTTAAAGAAATAGAACATAAAATCATCAGATATGTACAGAACCACAAAAGACCCCGAATAGCCAAAGCAATCTTAAGAAAAAAGAACAACGCTGGCAGTTTCACACTCCCTGACTTTTGCTTGTACTACAGGGAAACATTAAGCAAAACAGCATGGTATTGTCAGAAAAACAGACACATAGCCCAATGGAATAGAATTGAGAACCCAAAAATAAAACCACATAAATATGGACAGATAATTTTTGACAAAGAAGCTAAAAACATACAGTGGAGGAAAGACAGCCTCTTCAATACATGGTGCTGGCAGAATTGGAAAGCCACGTGCAAAAGAATGAAACTAGACTGCTATCTGTCACCATGTACCAAAATTAATTCAAAATGGATCAAAGACTTAAGCATAAGACCTGAAACAATTAACGGCATAGAAGAAAACATAGGTACTAAACTTATGGCCTTGGGTTCAAAGAGCATTTTATGAATTTGACTCCAAAGGCAAGGGAAGTAAAAGCTAAAATAAATGAATGGGACTATATGAAACTTAAAAGCTTCTGCACAGCAAAAGAAACCATCGACAAAATAAAGAGGCAACCAACTGAATGGGAGATTTTTGCAAACAGTGCCTCCGATAAGGGGCTAATATCCAAAATATACAAGGAACTCATGAAACTCAACAACAAAAAAACAAACAACCCAATTGAAAAATGGGCAGAGGACCTGAAGAGACATTTCTCCAAAGAGGACATACAGATGGCAAATAGACATATGAAAAAATGTTCAACATCACTAATCATCAGAGAAATGCAAATCAAAACCACAATAAGATATCACCTCACCCCAGTCAGAATGGCTATCATCAACAAGACAGATAGTAACAAGTGTTGGAGAGGCTGTGGAGAAAAAGGAACCCTCATACACTGTTGGTGGGAATGCAGACTGGTGCAGCCATTATGGAAGACAGTGTGGAGGTTCCTCAAAAAATTACAAATAGAATCACCATATGACCGAGCGATCCCTCTCCTGGGTATCTACCCAAAAAATCTGGAAACATTTATACATAAAGACACGTGTGCTCCACTGTTCATTGCAGCTTTATTTACGGTGGCCAAGACATGGAAACAACCAAAATGTCCTTCGATAGATGAATGGATAAAGAAGTTGTGGTATATATACACAATGGAATACTATTCGGCGGTAAGAAAAGATGAAATAGGACCATTTGTGACAACATGGATGGATCTTGAGATTATAATGCTAAGCAAAATAAGCCAGACAGAAAAAGTAGAGAATCATATGATTTCACTGATATGTGGTATATAAACCGAAAACAACAAAAGAACAAGACAAACAAATGAGAAACAAAAACTCATAGACACAGACAATAGTTTAGTGGTTACCATAGGGTAAGGGGGGAAAGGGGTGGTAGATGAGGGTAAAGGGGATCAAATATATGGTGATAGAAGGAGAACTGACTCTGGGTGGTGAACAATGTGATTTATAGATGATGTAATATAGAATCGTATACCTGAAATCTATGTAAGTTTACTAACAATCGTCACCGCAATAAACTTTAATTTTAAAAAAAATATGCTCTGCATGTGCTCTGAGATGTTTTAATTTCTGAGTATTTATATTATTGATATTTAGTCTGATATTTACTCAAGTGCTCAGAAATATAAGTATGTTCGCTAAATCATTTTTTAATAAAAGCAAAAAAAATTAAACACAACCTAAATGTGTTAAATAAATTTTTTAAATAAAATGTATATTTATATTGAATATTAAGTTACTGAAAAAAAATGAATTGTACTGACATGGAAAATTGCCTGAGATAGACTATGAAACACAAAAGAAAAATCAAGCTACAGAACATCATAAGTAATATAATCTCCTTGTTTGGTGGAGAAAACATACATATTTAAATATACATAAATAATGTTCAAAGTACCTGTAATAATTCTGAAATTTTTATCATGAACTTGTATTACTTTGATAATGAAAATGAGAGTTAAAACACTAAGAGTTTCCAAATTATAAAATTTACAGCTTTCTTACTAGAACCTAATAACATAAAGCCAGTAATGACTGTGAACTCTTACCTGAATGGCATAAGCAGCTGAGTCTTGAGCTCGGCTATTATCTGCATATGCAAGGTAAGCTCTTGTTAGTTCCATCAATAATCCATAGGCAAAGCTTGAATCTTCTACTCCAGTCTCAATAAAAACAAGAAAAAAATTCAAGGATATTTTGTATAAATTTCTCTAAACCATACTCTGCCTTCCATTGTGAATTTAACTTAATTGCCTAAGTGAAGTTAACTTAGAAAAGGAAAGGACAGTCAGGTTCAAATTAAGTTTGGTACCAAGGCTAAAATATAATGTGTAGCTAAGAAGCCAAATCGAAGGTTTTTAAGGCTATTTATAAAGTATATTAGAATCATTCAACTTTTGTATAGCTCTAGTAATTTTCATTTTTTGTTTTTTAACTCTTAGAAAATTATATTTATCTCATTTCCTAAATAGCATTCTGTGGAACACTGGTCCCTTGAGAAGCTCTGAGAAATAATTTTAACATAACTTTCTCTTGGAGATTCATAATGTGTATCAGTACAGAGGATGCAAAAAAAATGTATACACATTTTAAGAAAGGAAAACTCTGTATTAATTGTAATACTCAATGTATACCGATAACAAAAGATGAATACAAGTCACGTTTGACTTCTGCAATTACAAGATGTGCTCAAAGTGGTTACCATCAGCATCCAGACACTTCTGATTACTGCTTGAGCATAGGTACAGTAACATCTCTTAAAATGTGTATACATTTTTCTGGCACCTCCGGTATATTAAAGGTTCTGTTTAATTTTGTTTTACAGGACTTCCAAACTCATTTGATCACATAAACTTTATACACACACTATTAAAACACCTTGGGAAATTAGTTTCCCATGAAAACACTTAGCAATAGTGTTTAAATAGTAATATTTAAATAATTAAGTTTTAAATATTTGTCAAAATTAGGTTAGGAAGCTTATTTAAAAGTACACAGCAAACTAGACTGGGCTCAAACTTCACTGTTTTTGGCTAAAGATATCTACAACAGGATTAAAAAATAAATTCAGAAATTATCTATATTGCCTAGTTTAGATCAAGTTCCACTAAGGAACTTTATAATAAGCTGAATAGCTCTTTATAAATGGAACAGAAACCCCAATAGGACAGAGAACTCTCCCCGTCATTCCAAATTACCATTACTTACCACAAATGTAAAATCTTTTCCTTGGGTTTCGGTTGTTGAGAAATCTAGTCGACCTGGATCTATTGCCCCCAGCTCCCCTAAGCATTCCCCACAGAGCAGCCGAACTTGAGAGTTTGCATCTTGGCAACCTTTCAAAAGCACTGTCACCAACTGTGAGATAATGGGTTCCACTGTTTCACTATCTGTTGCATATTTTATCAGTTTTTCCTAAAATAAAAGAGAAAAAGTTTATACATAACTTTTACAAACTAGTATATTAGAAATTAGAAAGCTCAAAATGTTAAGAAATATCTGACATAAATGATGACAAAATTAAATTCCCATATCTGCAGTCTGTTCACCTAGTTTTGATGAGTTCACAATATGTTCCACAGTCTTAGAATCCTTAAGTGTATCTGAAAGTTTTAATCATTAATTCTTTAAACAAACAGCTACAGGTAGTGAGTATTATTACTTCAGCATACAAAAATAAGTAAGACATAGTTCTTACCCCAACGAGTTCACATTCTAATGGGAAAATAGACATGTAAACAAATAATTATCGTATAATATGTACAATAACAAAAACATTTACAAGGTAAAGAAGCAATGAAGAAGATGAAAAAGAACTCAGGATAGTCAACAGATATTTTAGTAAATATATCAAGGAGGAACAGCTATTACTTAAAACAAGACTGAAAAGTACATAAAAAACTACTAGAGAAGGAGAAAAAGATATGGGGAAAGGGAAATGATTTAAAAATAAAAGAGGTAAGAAGAAAGAGGTAGCCTTAATGAAAAATACAATGGTTCAAATAATCTTTTTTTAATCTGTCTCCTGAGGATGCTGTAATGAAAAACTGTTAAGAAAGAGACTACTGGGGCCAGACCGGTGGCTCAGGCAGTTAGAGCTCCATGCTCCTAACTCCGAAGGCTGCTGGATTCCCACATGGGCCAGTGGGCTCTCAACCACAAGGTTGCCTGTTCAATTCCTCCAGTCCCGCAAGGGGTGGTGGGCTGCGCCCCCTGCAACTAGGCAACTGGACCTGGAGCTCAGCTGCACCCTCCACAACTAAGATCGAAAGGACAACAACTTGACTTGGGGAAAAAAAAGTCCTGGAAGTACAAACTGTTCCCCAATAAAGTCCTGTTCCCCTTCCCCAATAAAATCTTTAAAAAAAAAAAAAAAAGAGAGAGAGACTACTCTCAAGCCAGTTAAGATTTAGATATTATACTTGTGTGACCACTTTAGAACTACTTTATTTATATGATTTCCTTTCTAGTAAAAGTAAAGCACAGGTGATGCTGAGCTAGCACCTCACAGAATACATCCACTCTACATCTATACTTAAAGCAAATCCTCCTGAGAGACAACTGAGCCAACTAGTCAGCCTCTGCACAGCAAGCAAGACAGCAAGACAGTGGCCACATAGAGAAGGCTGGGGAACCAGGAGAGCTCTCCGGGAGCGGAGGAAACAACCCAGGACCGGAGGAATGGGTAAGCACCATTGTTTACTTACACTTGCCGGGCCCCTGGACCACGAGCAGGAGCCCCATCCAGGTTCTCTGGTCCACCTGCAGGGCGTGAAGCCTGTCCCACCTGCCCCTAATGGAGCCAGACCCAGCAGAAAGAGGAGAGCGTGCACACAGGGCCCCTCCACCCGGAGACTGATCCAGTAGGTGCAGCAGGGGGCTGCTTCCCACTCCCACTGGGCTGCGCACACATGGGGCTCCGCCACCTGAAGAGAGTGCGGAGCCAACAAAACATCGCAGTATCCGCCTGCAGGGCTATCCTGTCCAGAGAAGTGCAGACAGTGGGGTGCTACTGTGTGCTCATGTGGGACTCTCCCTCTTAGAAAGAGTGGGGAGCTAACAAAACACTGCGGTACCCACACACAGGACTGAAGGGTCCAGAGGAAGTGCGGAGATAGTGGGGCACTGCTGCATGCGCAGGTGGGGCTGCCCAGCCCAAGGCTAATGCGGAGTCAGAAAAACTCTGCAGCACCCACATGCCAGGCTGCCCTGTACGGAGTGAGTGGGGTACTGCTGTGCCCCACCTGGAGAGTTGAGTATTACCCAAGTACAGCTGTGCATGCACGTGAGGCTGCCCACCCTCACAAAGGGTGGAGATGGACAGACACAAAGAGAAGCCCCGCTCAGAGCCTACCCTGACTGCAGACAAAGCAGCACGACACACAGGAAGGGCTGCAGGGGCGGGGTGAGGGGTTCCATTGGGCACGGGAGCAGGGCGATTCCACTGGGAGAGGAGCAGAAATAGCAAAGCCCAGAGATGCACGTGCACGCAAGGCTGCCCTAATCAGAGAAAGAGCTGTGCTAATGGAACGTTGAGACCAAGCAGGCAGAGTAGCCCCGCCCACACGCTGCTCTGACAGGAGAATTTCGGCAGCAGGGCACTAGCGTGTGGGGCGTGGCAAGGCTGAGCACCCAAGGACCTGTACTGCCTGGAACCGGAGCATAACTAGCAATGTGTTGAGGTGCCAAACACAGGCCCGCCCCAAACAGAGAAGGGGCGGAGCAGGTGGGGCGCTGAGAATGCAAAGCAACCCTGCCCAGCCCCAGCTCTGGCCACAGGGCGTTAAAGCAACAGAGCAAGCCCAACGCACACAGAGTAGCCTAGACTACAAGTGCAAGGAAGCACGCACACACTAGGCCACCCTCCATGGAACCCACTCCTTCTGGCCAGGTGACACACCAGGCACAGCTCCCACTACAAGAAGCCTGCCAAAACTATTCAACACACAGCCTACTCAGAAATCACTCTTTGTAGACTGGGGGAGAGAGCTATCCTGTTCAACCGGTAGGAATAAACACAGAAAGTCAAACAAGGTGGGGAGACAGAGACTATACCCCAAATGAAGTAATAAGAAAAAACTCCAGAGAAAAACCCTAATGAAACTGAGATAAGTAATTTGCCTCATAAAAAATTCAAAGAAACAGTCATAAGGATGCTCAACAAACTTTAGAGGAACTCAGAGAACACTTCAACAAAGAGACAGAAAATGGAATAAAGAACTAATAAGAGGGGTGGCCGGTTAGCTCAGTTGGTTAGAACCCGGTGCTTATAACACCAAGGTTGCTGGTTCTATCCCCGCATGGGCCACTGTGAGCTGCGCCCTCCTTGAAAAAAAAATAAAAAATTAAAAAAATTTTAGAAAGAGGACTGCCCGATGGCTCAGTTGGTTAGAGTGCGAGCTCTTAACAACAAGTTTGCCAGTTAGATTCCCACATGGGATGGTGGGCTGTGCCTCCTGCAACTAAAGATTGGAAACGGCAACTGGACTTGGAGTTGAGCTACATCCTCCAAAGCTAAACTGAAGGACAACGACTTGACTTGGGCTGATGGGCTCTGGGAAAAACACTGTTCCCCAACATTCCCCAATAAAAATTAAAACAAAACTAACGGACTTAACCACCACTAAACCAGCCTAATAAAAAATATTAATGGGTCTTCTTTATGCAGAAAAGGCCATAACCAGAAATAGGAAAGGAAAGGGGGTAAAAAAACTCATTAGTAAAAGCATCCATGCAACAATCACAATAAATCAACTAATTAAAAGGTCAACAGTAAGGTTAAAAAACAGTATTAGCAAAATGATCTATAACTACAATAAATAATCAGGAGATGGGCCAGCTTGGTGGCTCAGGCGGTTGGAGGGCTGTGCTCCCACAGCCGAAAGCCCCAGTTGGAGTCCCACATGGGCCAGCCCGCTGCGCCCTCTATAGGGAAGACTGTGAACAATGGCTCTTCCTGAAGCTGGGCTGCCATGAGCAGCCGGAGGTCGGCGTAAGCTGCCATGGGCTGCTGTGTGCTGCCGTGGGCTGCTGTGTGCTGATGTATGCTGCAGTGAGCAGCCATTGGCCACACTGGCTGGCAGCCATGAGTGGTTGACAGCCATTGTGAGCGGTCTGTAACTGACGACAGCTGCCCTGAGCTGCTGTGAGCAGCCAACCAAAGACTGGTGACCAGCTGCCTCAGCTGGGGACGGGGGAGGGAAAGATAGGGGGACGGGGAAAAAAATCAGGAGATACACAAAACAAAAAGATATAAAACATGATATAAAAGACATAAACAGAGAGGAGTAAAAATGTAGTGCTTTGAGAATGCAATTGAACCTAAATGCCTATCAGCTTAAAATAGTACCAAAGATATAGATGGATATATGAACCTCATAGTAACCATAAACCAAAACATATACAAAAAAATGGAGAAATGAATCCAATCAAAATAGTAAAGAAAACCAAACAACCAAAAGGAAAGAGATCAAGAGAAGGAACAGAGAAGAACAACAAAAACAACCAAAAACAATTAACAAAATGGCAGTGAGTGAGGCACCTGCCAAATAATTACTCAAAATGTAAATGCATTAAATGCTCCAATAAAAAGACACAGGGTGGCAGAATCGACTAAAAAAAATATGAGCCATCTATAAACTGCTTACAAGAGACCACTTCAGATTGAAAGACACACCCAGACTGAAAATGATTAGATAGAAAAAGATATTACATGCAAACAGAAATGAAAAGAAAGCTGGGATAGCATACTCACATCAGACAAAATAGTCTTCAAAACAAAGAATGTAAAAAGAGATGAAGAAGGAAATTACATAATTTTAAAGGGATTGTAAATATCTATGCACCAAACATTAAGAGCACTCACGTGTATAAAGCAAATATTAATGGACATAAAGGCAGAAATTCACAATAATACTACAATAATTGGGGACTTTAATGTGCCACTTACTTCAATGAATAGATCACCCAGACAGAAATTTAGTAAGGAAATCAATGGCCTGAAATGCTATTATTTGACCAGTTTGACTTGACAAAGAGCATTTCATCCAAAAACTGCAGGCTATACATTTTTCTCAAGTGCACATGAACATTTTCCCCGGCAGACCATACAAAAAAAGCCTCAATAAATTCAAGAAGATTAAAATTATATCAAGCATATTTTCAGACCGCAACGAAATGAAACTAGAAATCAACTATAGCAAAACAACTAGAAAAAAGATACAAATCTGTGGAGATTAAAAAACATGCTTCTAAACAACCAATGGATCATAGAGGAAATGAAACAGAAAATTAAAAACTACCTTCAGACAAATGAAAATTGAAACACCCAAAATTACAAAATTTATGGGATGTAGCAAAAACAGTTGTTAAGTGGGAAGTTTATAGCTATATAGGCCTATCTCAAGAAGTAGGAAAAATCTCAAATAAACAATCTAAATTTACACCTAACAAACTAGAAAAAGACAAAGAAACAAACCCCAAAGTAAGTAGAAAAAAGGAAATAATAAAGAGTGGAAATAAGTGAAATAGAAAAATAATAGAAAAGATTAGTAAAGCTTCCACCTGAAACTACTACCATACTGTATGGTAATTGAAAATAAATTTTTAAAAATTAAAAAAGATTAATGAAACTAAGAGCTGGTTCTTTCAAAGGATAAATAAAATTGACAAATAAAACTGAGCCTCTAACAAGACTTATCAAGCAGAAAAGAGACAGAGCACAAATAAAATCAGAAATGAGAGATTACAACCCATACCACAGGAATACAAAAGATCATTAAAGAATACTATCAACATTTATATGCCAATAAATTCAACAACTGAGAAGAAATGGATAAATTTTTAGAAACATACAACCTTCTAAAACTAAACCAGATAGAAACAGAGAATCTCAACAGACCATTACTAGCAATGAAATCGAAGCAGAAATCAAAAGACTCCAACAAACAAAAGCCTAGGACCAGACAGCTTCACAGGTAGTACCTATCCTTCTCTAACGATTCCAAATAATTAAAAGAATAAGGAACACTTCCAAATTCATTCTATGAGGCTAGCATTATCCTGATATCAAAACCAGACATCATTCCAAAAAGAGAATTATAGGCCAATATCCTTGATGAACATAGATGCCAAAATTCTCAATGAAATACTAACAAACCAAATTCAACAGTCCATTAAAAGGATTATATACCATGATCAAGTAGTATTTATACCAAGAATGCAAGCAAAGGATGGTTCAAAATCTGCAAAACAACGTGATTCACATCTACAAAACCAAGGGTAAAAATAGTATTATCTCAACAGATGCAGAAAAAAACATTTGACAAAATTCAACATCGATATGATAAAAACTCCCAATAAAGTGGGAATAGAAGGAACCTACCTCAACTTGATAGAGGCTATATATGACAAGACCACAGCTAACATCCTACACAATGATGAAAAGCTGAAAGCTTTTCCTCTAAGATAAGGAACAATCAAGGATGCCCTCTCTCAGCACTAGTATTCAATACAGTACTGGAATTCCTAGCCACAGAAAACAGACAAGAAAAAGAAATAAAAGGTATCCAAACTGGAAATGAAGAAGTAAAACTGTCACTATTTGCAGATGACATAATATTATATATAGAAACGCCTAAAGAATCCACCCCAAAATTAACAGAATGAATGAAAGAATTCAGTAATGCAGCAGGATACAATAGTAATATACAAAAATCTGTCACATTCCATTACACTAATAACAACTGGGAGGAGAAATGAAAACAATCCCATTTATAACTGCATCAAAAAGAATAAAATACCTAGGAATATACTTAACCAAGAAGGTGAAAGACCTGTACTCTGAAAACTTTAAGACATTGAATAAAGAAATTGAAGATGACACAAATAAACGGAAGGATATACCATGCTCATGGATTGGAAGGCTTAATATTGTTAAAATGACCATACTGCCCAAAGCAATTTACAGATTCAATTCAATTCCTATCAAAATACCAATGTCACTCTTCTCAGAACCAGACAAATATTACTAAAATTTATATGGAACACCAAAGGACCTGAATAATGAAAGCAATCTTGAGCAAGAACAACATACTTGGAGGTATCATGCTCCCTGAATTATACTACAAGGTTATAATAATCAAATCATTATGGTACTCCCGCAAAAACAGACACATAGATCAATGGGACAGAATAGAGAGCCCAGAAATAAACCCTCAGTTATATGGTCAACAAATCTATGACAAAGGAGGTAAAAATATACACTGGAGCAACAACAGTCTCTTCAACAAGTGGTGTTAGGAAAACTGGACAGATATATGCAAGAAATTAAACTGGACCACCATCTTACACTATATACAAAAATAAACTCAAAATGGTTTTTAAAAACTTAAATGTTAGACCATAAACCATAAAACTCCTAGAAGAAAACAGGAAGTAAACTATTTGACATCAGTCTGAGTAGTATCTTTTTGGATCCATTCCCTCGAGCAAGGGAAACAAAAGCAAAAATAAACAAATGGGACTTCATCAAATGAAAAAGCTTCTGCACAACAAAGAAAACCTTCAACAAAACAAAAAGACAACCTACTGAATGGGAGAAGATATCCGCAAATGACATGTGCAATCAGAGATTAATATCCAAAATACTAAGAAACTCCTACAACTCAGTAACAAAAAAATAAAGAATCCAATTGAAAACGAGGCAGAGGACATGAAAAGACATTTCCCCAAAGAGAACATACAGATGGCCAAAACACATATGAAAAGATGCTCAGCATCACTAATTATCAGAGAATTGCAAAATTGAAACCACAGTGAAATACCACTTCACACCTGTCAGAATGGCTAGTATCAGTAAATCAACAAACAACAAATGTTGGTGAGGAGTTGGAGAAAAGGGCACTCTTGTACCCTGCTGGGATTGCAAATTGGTGCAGCCACTATGGAAAACAGAGTGGAGGTTCCTAAAAAAACTAAAAATGGATATACAATATGAGCCAACAAATCCACTTCTGAGTATTTATGCAAAAAAATGAAACCACTAGTTTGAAAAGACATATGTACTCGTATTCATTGCAGAATTAGTGACAATAGCCAAGATATGGAAGCAACTTACTGAGGTGACCACCAATAGATGAATGGATAAAGGCTGGTGTATATACAATGAAATATTATGCAGCAATAAAAAGGAATGAAATCTTGCCATTTGCGACAACGCGGATAGATTTACAGGGTATTATGCAAAGTGAAATAAGTCAGAGAAAGACAAATACCAAATGGTTTCATGTATATGTGGAATCTAACAGCAAAATAAAACGAAAACAGACTCATGAAAACAGAGACCAAAGAAATGGTTACCAGAAAAGAGGAGGTAGGAAGACGGGTTAAAAAAAGGGAAGGGGAATATAGTCAATAATATTGTGATAAGTTTACAGTGACAGATAACTACTAGAATTAGTGGGGTGATCACATTGTAAGGTATAAGAATGTCTAACCACCACACTGTACACTGAAACTAACATAAGAAAAAACTCCATGTCAATTATAATTGAAAAATTAAAAAATAATATAAAAAGGAAAAATTCTATCAAAAAAAGAAACTGTGATTCAAAGTAGTGTTAATACATTTCAAAAGAAAAATAAAGACATTTTATCTCATCCAGAATCTTTGATATTCGATCACTTAATAAAATTATAGGTTAATTCAGACGTATCTAAAAGGATAAACTAGTAACCAATAAACAGAAAAACAAATATAAAATATTACATACTTATTCACTTACTACAATTATAAAACAGTAAAGAAAAGGACACTTTAATTGGCAAAGACAAATGTAGGTCATAATCAAGGCAATACAAATAATAAAACACTAAATGAAAGGTAATTTAAAAATATACTTATTGGGATGGACTGGTGGCTCAGGTGGTTGGAGAGCCATGCTCCCAACGAGGTCACAGGTTCGATTCCCACATGGGCCAGTGAGCTATGCCCTCTACAGCTAAGATTGTGAACAACAGCTCTCCCTGGAGCTGGACGGCTATGAGCAGCCGAAAGTTGGCGTGAGCTGCCATCGGCCGCTGAGTGCTGCTGCGGACTACCATGTGCCACCATGAGTAGCCGGCATCCTGCATGAGTGGCCAGCAGCTGGTGTGAGTGGCCAGCAGCCAGCGAAAGCTGCCAGGAGCTGCTGTGACCGGCCGACCCATGACTGGCGACCAATTGCCCAAGCCGGGGGGAAAGCAAGGCTCATAATACCAGCATGGGCCAGGGAGCTGTGTCCTACATAACTAGACTGAGAAACAACGCCTTGAACCCAGGGAGAGGGGGGAGGTGGAAGAAAGGGGGGGAAAATATATATATATATACTTACCTCTTGAGTGCTTAAAAATGTTTTCAAAATTTTTGCACTGCTATATTTATTGCAGCACTATATACACTAGCCAAGACATGGAAACAACCGAAATGCCCATCGGTAGATGACTGGATTAAGAAACCGTGGTACATTAATACAATGGAGTATTACACAGCCATAAAGAAGAAAGAAATCTTACCATTTGCAACAACATGGATGGACCTAGAGAACATTATGTTAAGTGAAATAAGTCAGGCAGAGAAAGACAAATACCATATGATCTCACTTATATGTGGAATCTAAAGAAAAGAATAAGTGAATGAACTAATCAGAAACAGTTTCGGAGACAAAGAAGAAAAACTGAGGGTTGCTAGATGGGAGGGGGGGTGAGGGGATTAGAAAGCACAGCAGTAACCACAAGATTGCCATGGGGTTATGAAAGTTAATTTGGTGAATGTAATCAATAATATTGTAAAGATTTTGTAGGGTATCCGATGGACACTTGTCTCATTAGGGAGACCACTTCAGGGATGATGTAGATGCCTGATCACTGCACTGTACACCGGAAGCTGAAGCTGAACAATAATGAATGTCAACTACAAATTTGTATATATATACATATATACACACATATATATATGTGTGTATATATGTATATGTATATACTTACAAGAAGCGGAGTACAGCATTAGGAACAGAGACAGTGGAAACGTAATGGCTGTATGCGATGTCAGAGGGATAGTGGATAGGGGAGGGGGGTTGACACAGTGTGAGGGATATAAATGATAAACGTCTAAGTATTACTTTGTTTTGTGCACCTGAAACTAATAAAAAAAATGTTTTCATTTTACTTCATTACTGGGTTAGTTAAACTGGGTTTTAGTTTTCCGCAAACAATGTTGAATTCCAAAGACTTTTTTAAGTGAGTATATGTTCAATGCATCTACTTAAATAGGCTTTTTAAATTGGTTTTTTATGGATCCCATTGTATCACTTTCCAAATGCCTAACAAGTTGTCAAACCAAATCCAATTATTGGAAATGTTATTTTTATCATATCCTAAATGTTCATATATACTTGGGTCTATTTCTGGACTTTCTATTCTTTCCCACTTGTTTGTTTATTCACGCATTAGTATCACAATGTTATAATTACCGAGGCTATAAGGTATGTTAATATCTGAAAGGGCTACTAAGCACTCATAGTTGTGTGTTTTTTTCCCAGAGTTTTCCTAGCTATTTTCACATGTTTATTTTTCCATATGAACATTAGTATGAACTTTTTTAAAAAGTTTAAAAAAGAAACATTTCTTTGTGATGGCATTAAATTTATAAATTAACCTAAGTATATTATCTTTCTCAGTTATTATTGTAAGTTAGATTTTCCAACAAGTTTACCTGGTTATTGCTTGTTATATGATTATTGATTTTTATATCCTCCTACCTTACTTATTTAGTTTGTTGTGTGAGTTTTATTGATACTTCTCTACAGTTTTAATGTATTAATATATCACCTGCTAATAGTTTAAAATGTTTTCCAATTCTTATGCTTCTGATTGCTTTTTCCTCTGGCCAAATTTATTGGCCAATACTTCCAACTGAATGTTAAATTGTAGTGGAGTTAATGAGCAAGCTTGCTTTTAGTGGAAACACATATTTCCCAATTAAGTATGTGCATGTATGTACATACATGAGTATATACATACATTTATAATATATTAAGGCAGTGTCTATCAATTCCTACTTTCTTGAGTGTTTTTATCTGAAGTAGCTATTACAGTTTGTCAAAGGTTGTTCCAGCATTTATGGAAATAATAGTATGATTTTTCTCTTTAGATCTATTAATAAGTGAATTACATTAATTGATTGCCAAATATAAACCATTCATGCAATCCTGGAATAAATCACAACAGTTCGTGGGGTATTAATTTCTTTATGTGAGACTGAATTGTTTGATAATATTTCACTTAAATATTTTGTTTTGATGTCTATAAGTAATAATGATATTAATTTTATTGTTTTATGCTATCTTCATGGAGTTTAGTGAACACTGTTACATATTGCTCCTTAAAAAAACTGGCATTTTCCTTCATTTTCTATGCTCCAGAACAATTTACACAACATTGGGACTATCTGGTTTTTGAAGATTTGGTAAAAATCTTTACCAAGCCACTGGGCCTGGTGCTTTTCTCTACTGGCAGTTCTTTTGTAATAGTCCCTATTTCTTTACAGAAATTAGTCTTTTAAGTTTTCTGTTTCTACTGGAGTCAATTTTGATTTTCCAGAGAAAATATCCAGGTTTACATATTTGTTTGCACAAAAGAGTACAAAGTAGTTTCTTATTTAAAAAAAAATATTTCTTTTATTTCAATGGTTATTTCTGGCTTGTCATTTTCTATTTGCATATTTGTGCTTTCTGCTGTTTGTTCTTTTTCAGGTTTGAGATTTACCTAGTTTGGTAGTTTTCTTCAGAGAACCAGAATTTTTATTTATTAATCTGTTCTCTTTTTCTGTTTTCAACATCCCTTTCTGCTTTTATTTTTTATTACTTTCTTCCTGTGCCATTTTTCTTAAACAGCTTTATTGAATTATAATTCACACACTAGACATTCACTCTTTTGAAGTATGCGAATCAATGATCTTTAGTATATTTGCAAGGTTTACTATATTTACAAGTGCAACCATTACTATTTTTAACTCCAGAACACTTTTATCACCCCCCCAAAAAGAAACTATACCACATTAGCAGTCACCCCTCTTTTTCTCCAACCTCCTAGCTCTAGACAACCACTAATCTACCTTCTGTCTCTATGGATTTGCTCATTCAGGAACACACATATTCATAACGTATCTTCCTTGTGAATTATGGCTTTTGGAATTAATTATAAAGTGTCCCCTTCGGTCATATTTAATGCTTTTGGTTTCAACTCTATTTTGTCTAGTGGTAGAATGAGAATTCCTGCTTTCTTATTATTTCAATTTATCTGTTATAAATTTGCTCATCTCTCTATTTTTAACCTTTCTATACCACTTTTTTTAGATGTATGCATAGCATACAGTATAGAGTTGTTTCTTGCTTTGTAAGTCTTTTCTTTTAAGGTCTTTCACATTTATTAATATGACTGATTTCTTTGGCCTCAAGTCTGTCTGATTTTTAATTATAACAATGTATGTATTATAATTACTGTTTTTTCCCCCCTCTAGTCTGTTTTATTTGGCTTAAAACTTTTTTCCCCCTTTCTTCTGCCTTCCCCCACCCCCAACTCCGGTTCAAGCCATTGTTTCTCAGTCTAGTTGTGTAGGACGCAGCTCCCTGGCACACCCCCACACCCTTCCACCCCCCGTGAGGCAGTTGGTCTCCAGTTGGTCTCACAGCAGCTCTCGCTGGCTGCCAGCCGCTCACGACAGCACACGGCAGCTTACACTGGCCACTGGCCGCTCACAGCAGCACACGGTAGCCCATGGCAGCCCAAAGCAGCACACGCCAAACTCCAGCTGCTCACAGCAGCCCAGCTCCAGGGAGAGCTGTTGTTCACAATCTTAGCTGTAGAGGGTGCAGTTCACTGGCACACGTGGGAATCGAACCAGCGACCTCGGCATTAGGAGCACGGCACTGCAACCACCTGAGCCACCGGACCAGCCCCTTGATCTGGTATTTTAAATATCAGTTCCCACTGTCATCAACGTTAGAGATAATCTACATTATATTAACAAAGTAAAGAATAATGTTCACTGGCCCCATGAAAAAGTAAACTTAAAAATTTAGCTTCATCATAACTAACAAATGCAGTCAAAATGTAAAATGACAAAATTACCAAAATTTTGTATGACAAGTATATATAAGAAATTACATGAAAAGACTCACATAAGCTGCTACTGTACAAACACATATGCCCTTAGTCAGGAAGATGCAGTAACCTAAAATATAACTGTCAAATCATAACTTCAAAGACAACAATAAAAAACTCTGCACATCACTGATATTCAGCCTCAATGGGATGTCATGGATTAATAACGCTGAGGGAGATTTGATAATCTAGATAAAATAAAAATCACTTCTTTCATTGACTCTACTGAGTCTCAAGCAAATATGTCAACATGTCATCTGTCATCTTTTCTTTAAACTACCAAACGTTCTTTTCTATAGCTCTTTAATTGTATCTTAGCATACCTGATTTTTATACAAGGTTTCCTTCAAGCTCGTAAGAGCATGAATGCGAACATCTACATTTTCATGTTGAACTGCTTTCATGGATAGCTGAAGAGTTGTCTGAAGGTCAGTACTCTCAGAGGTTTCCTATGTGAAGAGCACAGAGAGACTCTTATCAGTTAACCACTTCAGAACCCACTTTGGAAGTCTGGGTGTTCCTCTAGAGTTATTAAACTAGACCCCTATTAAAAGCAGTTTAAAAAAATAATTTCCATTTCTTCTGTTACATAGCATATGTCATTTTTAGTAATTTTCAGGGAAAGGGATTTCATTCTAAAATCTTTAGCCCTGGAGAAAACTTTTTTCCAACTAAGTAAGAATTTACTTATCTAAAACGAATCCTTCTTGGTAAGAAATACAAGATTCCCTTCACTTACAAAGGGCTACATAACAGCTTTGAACCAGGTCTATAGATTACGCAGATAATTCACACCTTACTTTGACTACTTACTTTTTATGACTAGAATGATTTACCCAGTAAAGGAGAAATAAAGTCTTCAGAACTAATTTTGGGGTCTGTAGCAAATATCTCTGTTACTCTGACCCAAGATCGGGTAACCCCACTTCCTGCCCTAAAATTCTATGAAATCACCATTAATATTTTCACAATTTCAGAGAGTTCATTAGATTTCAAGATGATGGAACTATAGAGTATTCCCCTTCTAAAGCTCAGGACTCAGTCAGACCTGACTATCCATACCATAGTTTGTAGCACAAAACAACTAGGATCCTACCAAAGCTTTTCTTTCTTTATTCAGGGCATGCAGCTATAATAGTAGCTTCCTTGGGGGGACTATACTGAAGGGCATACTGACCTGGGTAGTAAAGGCACAAGAAATGTATTTTTTGCTCTGTTCTATCAAATGCTATTGTATTTTTTATCTAAATGCTAAAACTTCCCTCTGAAAATCATGGATTCATGGTAAGATTATCTAGTCATCAGGAATTAGCCATGAGAATATGACTATATTATCTCTAGATAAGAATTTCTTTGAATGTATTGGAACTTGGAAACAATTTTGCAATAGTAATCTCCTCAACCATTAACAAAAAAGTAAATACCTTTCTGTATTCCTGTAGAACTGCTTTTATCTTTTTTAATTCTAGATGATCAGGTAAAAAATATATTTCATGAAGAAAATCTTGTACAGCATCCCTAATAGTCAGATGGAAAAAAAATAATTATTTGCAGAGTACGAATACTTAAAATATATAAAACAGAGGTTGAAAGTACAGCCAACTTAATCCACATCTGAAAGTCCCAGGTGATTACTGCCATGCAAAGTATTCCTACCCCTGTCTAGGATGCTCAGCTAATTAACATGGCAAATAGTCAAAACTAAGAAAATCACCCTGAGGCACTCTGTTACACTGGTGGTCATGAACAAAGTGTACTTCTTGATATACACACACATGTACAGTCATTTCCACTTCAATTTGGGCTAGTTTGTGTGACCTGCTTTAACAGACAGAATATGGCAGAAGAGATGCTGTGCCAGTTTGGGGCCTAAGCGTTAAAAAGATCTGGCAGTTTCTGGATTTGTGCTCATGAGAGTCCTGAGTCACCACATAAGAAGTCTAGCCACCAACAAGGACAGGCTACATGGAAAGAGAGGCTCTGAGACTACACGGAAAAACACCAATGACCATTAGCAAGACCAGCCAAAGAATCAACCAGCTGAACCCAGTCCAGATTGCAAAATTATGAGTAAATAAAAATGCTTGTTGTTTCAAGACACTATGTTTTGGAGTGTTAAGTAATGCAGCAATAGATAGCCAACCCAACTCCAAAACACAAATTCTCAAAAGTACTTTAGAGGAAAATATTCAAATAATTCCTATTGAGGCAACAATTTTTAATTTGCTTCAAATATAATATTGTAATATTTCTGGATCCAAATAAAGTGCTTCTAAATTCTAGTCTTCATTAACTCATACAAAAATATGCATTAAGTAACTACTATGTGCTAGACAATGAGTATGTAACAATAAAGAAAGCTGAAATAATTCCTTCACTGAGGGAGCTTAAGGTCTTTTCTCAAGCAGAGTGAAAGAGAATTTAATGATATGAAAAAGGTAGAGAAATGATTGCTCTATAATAAACAGCAAAGATATCTACTTGTATAATCCAAAAGTATTTGAAGTGATCTAGATCAGTGATTATGTTGTCCTCTCATGTATAAATTAACAAAAATAAAAGTTTTTTAATTGGAAAAAAAACATTAGCCTTTTTTTCTATACTTTGTCCCTGATTAGAAAGTTACTGAAAATAATTAATGGGAACAGCAATAGCATATGAGCAAGAAATAAATTAGTACTTAAATCCTAACTTTTGAGAAGCAGATGAACTATGATAATAACAACAGTAAGTGAAAAAATGGAAAAAAATTTAAAATGCCTAGCAAGATAGTCCAGGCTAAAAAGCAGCCTGAGTGAAAACTAAAAATGGAAAGGAATAATATATGCTCTTGCAATAGCAATCTGGATTGGTTACAGCCTGGTGTGTTTTGGAAAATCTTAGGAAAGGATTTTAAGAACTAAGATGTGGCCAGATTTTCGAAAGCCTTGCTTGCCAAGATAAGAAATTTGGAATTGGTCAGTTAGGAAATAGGCAACCACAGAGTATCTGTATCCTGGAATGACACAAATTAAAGAAATGCTTTTAAATACGAACAGTATGAAGAAACGTAATAAAATCTTTATAAAAGGGAAACTGGTTTAAAGGTTAATCTAATGAAGTAATAAATGTTGCAACTAAGGTAAGCTATAGAAAGTGGGTGAATATCCCTCCTAACCTTTCTCATGTTATCCAACTATCCACCTTTTAACTGTGAGAAGATAGGCAAATTTAGCCTCAACCTTTCAAAACTGATGAAAAATAATTTTGAGTTGCTGACCTACTAATTAATTAAAAATATAATTATAATGGAAACCATGTCACAAGTAAAACAGCATCAGTTCAATATGTATTGATTTAAGCATGTCAATTACTTTTGTTTATTGATGGACTCAAAATTAAACAGAACATGAACAGTTCCGTATTACCAACAGTAAGCCTAATATCTTGAGACATAAAAGTACAGTAATAAAAAGTTGCTATCTTTATTCTCAATTTCAGTTACAATACCTGTTTTCAATTATGAGGTAGTGAAATATAGCTGCAGTTTCTTTAGGTTGGATGTGTATGAGAGGTAGCAAAGCTACTATTACGTGACTGAGAAGGGAGCCTAGATAAGCATGATCCAGGCAACGAACAAAACAGTCCCAAGCTCTATGTGAAAAAACAAATAAAAGTTAAAAGTCGTATTATTTTTATTATTTGTAAAGCCCCATCAATGAGTTGTTAGCTAAATAAACAATACAAACAATAAAATTACAAGGTAGCTGTAAAAATGGAATAAAGATTAGTACTGTATACTCAAAAACTTAATATATTAGGTCAAAAAAGCAAGGTCAATGGGGCCAGCCGAGTGGCTCAGGTGGTTGGAGCGCCATGCTCCTAACACCGAGGTCGCCGGTTCGATTCCTACATGGGCCAGTGAGCTGCACCCTCTACAGCTAAGATTGTGAACAACAGCTCTCCCTGGAGTTGGGCTGCTGGGAGCAGCCGGAGGTTGGTGTGAGCTGCCTCGGGCTGTGAGTGGCCAACCAGGGGGACTAGACTGAGAAACAATGGCTTGTACTTGTACCAGTGGGGGAGAAAGGTGGAAAAAAAATAAATAAATAAATAAATAGGAGACAAACGATTTAAATAAGATTAGCAATGTTGACAACTGCTGAGGTTAGGAAATGGATATGTAGGGGTTCACTACATTATTCTATTAAAAGATTTCTGTTTAAAGATTTTGTTAAAAGATTTCACAGTAAAATATTTTGAAAGAAGTAAACATCCCTTTTCAATACAAATAGCCTTTGTATTTTAATTATTTACCATTAGAATCCAATTTCCCTCAAAGAGATAAGAATCCAAGTTAGTGCTCCTGGGAAATGCACAACACCTAATAACTCAGGCAGTCTTTTACCTGCAACACAATTCGGGAAAATCATCCTTGAATCGAAGGCCTGTTCTCAGTGTGGTCATCATCTTCACCCTCACAGAACTGACATGTTTGGGTCCCATCAGTTTCATCAAGGACATCAAACTGTTCAAGGCCTAAAAAGTAATTCAGGATTTAAAATAAAGCCTATAAAGCAAGCTGACAAGAGGTGAGCCCTAAAGACAAGTGCATTCCACCCGAATCTCAGAGCAGTATCTATGCTCTGGCAACACAAGGTCTAAGACATGCTGGCAAGTTCATTTTCTCCAACCTTACATAAGAATTATGAGTTTGAAAAATACAAGTTCTGTTCTGTATTTTTTCCCCCTTGAAGGTGATTTGTTATTTTGGTCCTGGTGGTTTTCTGGGCAATGATTTTCAAATTTATTAAGAACATAATATCTATTGTTTAATTTTCTTCATATCCACCCAAACTGCTATGCAGTACATGCATTTTCATCCCAATGGTACTAAACTGAAGGTACTCTGAATTTAGTAAAACAAATAAGTCACTGATGACATATCCAGAAAATAATACACACATTTTATTGTGTGTGGAACACCCAATCAGACTTGTAGCAATAGCTCCAGATCTAATGAAGGGGTAAAGAAACTCTCTAGTCAACGTTAACTATATGCCAAAACATGCAAGCTCTTTATGACTTAAGACAAACTCTACAGTTTTCTTAGATCTAAAGTCATTCTCTCACTTGGGACAACAATAAGAAAGATTCCATGTAGATGGACGAAAAGTTGTTTGGGGGATTAAATTTACAGTCAACACCAAAAGAACAAGTATTGGTTGATGAGTTTGTAGAGTTTAATATTGTATCATGTCTTTCTTAGCTCCTTAAGGTTATTAAGAGAAGGGTAGTACAGACTGAAATAAAATTCCATTCATGTATTTTCACTATAATTTTACTGACTGTAGAGGTGGAAAGCAAATCAGTATTTAAACTTCTATCCCAATCTATGGACAAAAATTTCCAGGGTGACCAACTGCTACAAGTAGTCATAATGAAACTTCATTGTGCCAAATATATTTAAACATAAACTGACAAATAACTGAAGTTACTTTACTCACTATGTATAACCTAGTATTTCTGGTATTCAAAAACACCATGGATCATGACCCACATCACACCAATGAATTCCACTATGCAACTTTTTTTTGAGCGATCAGGGATTACTGGTCTCTTTTTTACCCACTAAGGTAGACATGAGCCTGAAACTGTTAGCACCATCACCTGGGACTCTGAGCTAAGAAATTGATTTGGAGAGTACTGTGTCCAAAATCAAGCAACGCCCGAAACTATATTATCGTTATACTTTTAGTTACAGAGCCAACAAATTCCTTTCAACCAGTTTGGGTTGGCTTTTCTGTTTCTTACTAAAAAAAGAACTGTAAATGATATAATTCCTCTTTTTTCACTCCCCAAAAGCTTATACAAGTTGTTCAGTAATGCAGAATATCCTGTTTGATTACTTCTTATCTTTGAATGTTTGTAGGTAGGAGCAGAAATCATATCTGCATATTCTATACAAATTCTATTCCAGTGCTTTGGCTTTGCAACTCAACTATCACTACCTACCATTTTCTTATCTTCGATGCCAACACTGGAGCTCAGTAACTGCATGTTAAAAAAGGCTAAAATGCCCAATAACTTAGGTTGCAAATAATCAGCCTAAGGAAAAACAAAAACACATAAAACAGATGTTACATAAATTTTACACAGATCAAATTTCATAAACCAACAATTTAATTATTTAACTAACAATGTTTCTATTTTTACCTAACTCTATCAGAATAACAGAAATAAACACTTGGTGAATTAAATTTCTCCACATGCATATATTTTCACATCTATTATTTTAAAAAAACTAGTGAAGCTGATTTCTAATCACTATGACAAATATGATTAAACAGTCCTGTATAATAAGAAAACATGAGCTTTGGATTATGGAAGGAGCAGCAATGGGGTCCTCAGGATCTGACTCTTGTCAGGATCCAGCGTGGAAAGGAGATTTATCTTAAGGAGAAGAAGAATAGAAAAAGACAAGTGACCACCATTCTAGAGCATTCAGAGCTAAGCTTGGGAAAACAGGCTTGATTAAAGAAAAGGTACCCTCAGAACAAAGGTCTGACGTGGGATCAACATCCTGAGTTAACAGTGATAGAGGGATGGAAGGCTCCAGACATCAACAGTCACAGATTAGGTACCACTGACCATGGCACTTTGGGTTAATTCTTTCTTGAAAGAGGGTCCTAGAGGAGAAGGTATGGACTTTAAGTCAGCCAGACCTGGGTTTGAACCCCAGTTTTGACACTTCCTAGTGTGTGATATTGAGCAAATTACTTAACTCCTCTGAATCTGTAAAATGGGAACAACAAAAGCACCTATTACCTAGAGTTGTTGTACAGGTTAAATAAGATGCACCAAGCACTTAGAATATAATAAAGTGTTAAATAAATTTAAGTTGTTAATATTATTACACACTGGGAATGCGAGTAATCTGCAACGAAGAATATTCCTCTCTTTCAAAATCTTTATGTACAGGCAAGGAAAGGTGAAAGAAAAAGAGCTGGGGGGAGTAACAATTTAAAGTATTTTCTAACTCTGGAAGAAAGTTGCATTGCTGATGCTGAGGCACCTGATGTTGGTATCTCCAGGTTACACACACCACCGGGGGCCGAGTGGGGCAGGAGGGTGTGTACTACACACCGTACAGAGGAAGTTATTATAGGTGTTCAACACATCCCTCCAGATTAGATGTTGATATAAACTTTTCCTAGCCGAGCATAGAAAATCGTGTGTTGTTTTAGCCCAAAATTACATTTAATTTGTGAACTTCAGATTAGGCTTAATAATCTGTAACTCATTAATTGCATGAATCCAGCCCATGCTTCTTAAATGAAAAGCAGATATAGATGCAATTCACATGGTCGAAGTCAACATCCTAATTTTAAAGCTCTTGCATTTAGACAAAGATTTCATTCATCTGCCACTGACCAAGTATTTATTATCTATGCCTAGAATACTGTGCCAGGTACAGGTGTACAAGATAAGCAAAGTCACTTTCTCCCTACTAGCTTACATGGGAGACTAATATGAGTGGAAGACATTTAATAAGTAAATATATAAATAAGGTTGCGATAAGTGCTAAAAGGAAATAAACATGATCACATGATAGAGGAAAACAGATGAGGGAGTTTACATAGAGTAATCAGGAAACTCTTGAGATCTAAAGAATGAGAAAGACCCAGGAGATGATTCCAAGTATTATTATTCCACTAGAGCAGGGGTGTCCAAACTGCGGCCCGCGGGCCAACTGGGGCTTGCAATCCATTGTTAATTGGCCCACAGCAAATTCCAAAAATATATTTTGTTTACTTAAATAAACCAGATGAGGCAACACGTACTTCACCTCGAGTGAGTGGTCCGGCTGTTTGTGTATTTTACTGCATATGGCCCTTGGTGAAAACCATTGAAAAAAGTTTGGACACCCCTGCACTAGACTATCTAGTGCAAAGGCTCTGAAACAGGAAAAAGCTTGACAAGTTTAAGAAACACAAATAAAACAATGCTAAAACATAGGGAGAAACGAAGAAAAGAGTTGTGCAATATGAGGGTGGAAAGGTGTGCAGGTTATATGTAGCCTTGTAAGTTTTATTATGAGAGCAATGAAAACCATGGAAGGAACTGCAGCAGAACGATGACCTGAGTTTAAGTTATAAGAAGAGCACTTCAAATGCTGTGTAAATAACTAAGTAAAGATGTAGGGAGGGAAAAGTGAAGGGAAAGAACAATTAGGAGTCTTCTGCAGTTGTCTCAGAGAAAGATGACGGTCATTTGTATGATGGTAGTGGCAGCAGAGATGGAAAGATATATTTGGGAGACAGATTTGATAGAATTTACTGATACTTAATTATAAAGAATGAAGGAAATGGAGGGCTCATGAATACCTCCCAGGTTTTGATTTGTGCAATCAGGTAGGTAGTGGTACTATTTCCTGAGATAGGGAAGACTTGGAGGTAAATAGCTTAGGGAGGGAAAAATCAACATTTCTAAAGAACATGTTATATTTAGACTTGTTTGAGATGCTTATACGACAGGCAAGTAGAGATGACAAAGAGAAAGCTGGATGATCTGTGTCTGCCACACTCTCTCACCCTGAGATCCATTCTCCCCTTTTCTGACCCGCTCTGTGCCTGGGCTTACCAGATGAGATCACTCAAAAGCCCTTACTCTCTGACTTCCCACTGAATTGAGTCAACAGGGAGCACTGATGCGGAACAGAGGGCAGTAGGAAAGAACATGGTATTTACATTTCCTGCTCCCTCTGGGTTTTGAGGTGGTTCTGGCAGTGGCCACATTCCTTTACAATGAGAGTCCTCCCCCCTCACCATGATTATAGCTCTCAGCCAGGTTCTGGTAACACCATTTTTCCTCCTTGCCCAGGACTAAGAGGAGCATACGTTTTTTGCTGTTCCTAGTCCCTGGGTTCCTTAACATTCCATGTTCATTCTCTTAATCTTGCCCATGACAATGAAAATAGCCCCTTTATTAAATTATTTTTAGTAAAACATTTTTGTGTGCGTGCCATCTGCATTTGTGTGTTAGGTCCTGCCAGGATCTTACCTGTATAAAGCCACAAGTCCAAAGCTCAGGAGAGGTCTGGATTGGAATTTCAACTGTGTATTGTCAAATTATAAAATCATGTTAAAGCAAAGGACTAGATTTGTTCTCATTTAGGGAGACAATGATGATAGAGGAAAATACCCAATTACATAGTCCTAAATCAATCTAACATTTAGGGGATAAAGTAGAGGGAAAGAGCCAATAATGACTAAAATGAGTGCAAAGTTAAGTAAAAATGGAAATCGAGAAAAATGTGGTATCTCACAGGTGCCACAATAGGACGGGATAGTCAGTGGTATTGAATGCTACTGAAAGGTTGAATAAGACAGGAAAGAGAAGTGACCACTGGATTTACAGCAGGAAGACTATTTTTGACCTTGACAAAAAGAATTTCAGTAGAATAGTGAGAACAGAGTCAGGGTACAAAAAGCTAAAGAACGAATGGGAAATGGGAAAGCAAAGACAAAAACGTCTAGAGATATTTTACTGATAGGCCTTTGAGTTTCTTGAAGGAATGACGGCAACCAAAAGGGAAAAATAGTAATAAGCCTGAGGATTTATATTATTTTTTCAGATAGAAAATAAAATAGTAAAGTGATTTCAATTACAAATTTAAGATAGGAAAATATCAAAAGAGATAATATATCTTCTAATTTCCCTTAAATCCAACAATGGATTTAAATATAGTTAGAACTGATACGGTTAGTATATTATGCCAAAAAAGGGTAACTGGGGGGTAGTAGCGACAACCTACAAATGTATTTCAATCTATAGTTCAAAAATAGTGAAGGAAAGTAAATAAAAATTTTCACCCAGTGAGAAAATAAAATCTAAAATCATTTGAAAACATATATTTTTCAGTGCTAATATGTTGTTAATGCCTTGCTGTGACCACGCAATTTAAATCATCAACCTTTCAAAAAAAAATTTCCAATTTAAAATTTAAACTAATGTCTAGCATTTGAAAAATACACGAAACATTTGTTTCTCCAATTTCATAATTAAGCTACAAAAAGAAGGAAAAAAAACTCACATAACATATTCCTTACCATTAATTCAGGTGATATGATCTCTCTTGGGCCCTGATATGGATCATCACTAGATGCAAATGAGGCAAGGATTGACAGGCCATTGAAAACCTGTTGATAGTGTTCTCCAATCCGTAGCAATAACTCATTATGCAGTCCTTGGAAATCTTGTCTCAACAGGCTCCCCAGTTCAATTTCTGTTTCATTCTAATCAAAAGACACATTTTTAAAAAATTAAACTTTTTTTTCTACATACTAACACCCTGGAAATAAGTATATTCATTTTCACACACTAATAGTAAGTCAGAAGCTCTGGATCAGGTGACAAGATTTATTAATGATATTTTTTAAAGGCATTGGAAAATGATTCTAATCTTGTTCTCTCCTGATAGGTCTCCCATGGGCTACAGATAATGAAGAGAAATGATTAGATTTTATTGTGAAATAAAAATTTAAAAAGGAAGTCCCAGCTTTCTATAAGGTCTTAAAATATCATCAATTCATTATTCAAATATCCATAACCCGAGAAGAAAGATAGTACTGGCTTAGAGCACAGTCTTCCTAATCAAACTGCTGAGATTTAAATTCCAGCTTTGTCACTTATTAGTTGTGTTGTGACGTGAACAAGTTATCTAATCTGACCTTTCGCTGCCTTAGTTTTCTCATCTTAAAATGGAAAAATAATAGTATGAGTGAAATGATCCATATAAAGTTTCTGACATGTAGTAAGCACTCTATAAATACTTACTGTATTTCCCTGAAAATAAGACCCAGCTGGACAATTAGCTCTAATGCATCTTTTGGATTAAAAATTAATATGAGACCCAGTATTACATTATATTACCTGGTATTATATTATATTATACCCGGTCTTATATAAGACCCGGTTTTATATTGTATTATATTATGTAAGACCCAGTCTTATTATATTATTATTATTATTATTACATAAGACCCAGTCTTATATTATAGTAAAGTAAGACCGGGTCTTATATTAATTATTCCTCTAAAAGATGCATTAGAGCTGATTGTCCGGCTAGGTCTTATTTTGGGGGAAACACGGTATTATTATCAGTCCACCTCTATAATACAGATTTTCTTTCTCAAAATGAATAACTATGTTCACTATTCAGTAACTCTTATATGGAAAGAGATCTATTGCTGTCATACCATGAAACACACGAAATAAATTAACATCAGAGAAAATACTAATAGTAAAGTCACATCTGCGTATCTGACAGGTTCTCCTATTAGAGTCTCATATTCTTCAAAGATATTGCTAGTATGACACCAAAGAAGAAGCAGGCTATAATTTAAAATTAAAAAACTAGAGAGCTGTGTGCCCGGTTAGCTCAGTTGGTTAGAGTGTGGTACTAACACCAAAGTTGCCAGTTCGATCCGCTCATGAGCCACTGTTAAGATGCACCCTCCTTAAAATAAAATAAAAAAATAGGGAGAAACTAGGTCAAATTGTAATCAGAGCATTAATTAACCAAACCAAATACTGACACTGTACTACAGTTGAAGGGCATTGCCTCTTCCTATAGATATAATTACCTACATGTCATTAGTCAACTTATAGTTCCAATCAATTAAAAAATTCTAAAATGAAATTAGCTGAGAACCTGATCCATGAATGGATGATTATCACATGACATTACGGTGAACTGATCCAAGAAAATAACAAAATAATAATTCTACTTAATAAATCCCTCTAGGCCCAGGACAAAGCTTATTTACATACCATTTGAACTTATATTACTCTAGGATAGGCTATAAATTACCCATTCTCCTTCCTAAAGAATGTTACCACAGCTTTCCAATAATGCTAATTTAAGCAAGAGTAAAAATATATATAAATATTCAATTACCTTCAGATAATGAAGGGCACGTTGTAATTCATCCTTGGAACAGGAACAGACCAAGTGAGAAAAAATATATTTGAAGTTATTTATTAAGATCTCTCTACGATTGACATTTAATTGTTTTCCTAAAGTCCGAATGAGAGCAGAAGCTGCAGGGCTTGCTTTGGCAGCAAGGTCAGGTAGCAGAACTTGTAACGTCCTCTGAAAAAAAAACACAACAATTACCAAAAAGTACATTTGTCCAAGTGATAAAATAAACTGTGCACAAAAATATTTTCAAATACCATGCAAATCTGAAGCCCACATATGACATACTTGAATTCAGATTTACCATTTATTCATTCAACAGATATTTAATGAGCATCTACTATGATTCAGGCACTATAGATACAGTAGTGAAAAAAAGGCAAGGTCCTTAGTGACAGAGTTTACATTGTAGAGGGAGAGACAGACAAGAAATAAGCTAATGTATAAGTAAAGAAAATAATTTTTCATGAGTATTTGTTAAAATATATTCATGCTCTACGGCAGTAGTTCCAAGCCTGATTTATTATTTGAGTTAACTTGGATTTAGACAATAAGAAAGAGTAATCATAAATACAATAGTTTAAGATTTTAAATTAAAAAGTTGATGCCGTACCATTAAAGTAAATCTTTTCAACACACCCACCATCCCACCATGGCAATAAATCTATTTTGATTTTGGTCTATTTCCCTTAAGATCATATTCACAAAATGTATACAAACTTCCCAACATAAAATGGTTTGCCTTTCATTTATTCATTCGACGTGTATCTAATAAACACCTCCTATGTGTCAGTCGCTATCTTAGGCAGTGAGATGTGACAGTGAGCAAGACTCAGGCCCTGCCCTCAGAGACATTTAGACACTTCTTGTGTTATGCCTTTCAGCTTAATATTAATCCTATAACACTGTTATAACACCATAAAGTAGTTTCTACAAAGTATTCATAATTACTATGTGAATGTTTACATAACATTCTATGACCTAAACATTTAGTTTCTTCTCAAGTTTTTGTTTAGTTTTTTGGGTTTTTCTTTTAAGGGGGGTGCAGCTCACAGTGGCCCATGCGGGTATTGAACCGGCAACCTTGGTGTTATCAGCACCATGCTCTAACCAACTGAGCTAACCAGCCACCCCGGTTTTATTTAGTTTTGCTACTTGGAAAATACGGCAGTAAACACCTGTGCTTTTTGGTTCCCAGAGTGGAATTACTGAATGTAAAGGTAAGTATATCTCTGTGGTCCTTACTATACACTGTCATATTTCCTTCCAGAGTTTGACCAATTTATTATACAAGCAGTTTAAGTTTGTTAAAATATAGTAACAGTGGAGGGAAAAATTCTGTATGAATCACTATTGTTATTAGCTAAGAGTAATGATAAACTTTGACTTTGGGAAGAGGTAACAACAAGATAATCTACTCCATCATCTTTCAAATCTCAGCCCTAATGACTTTTCACAGGCTTCCCCAACCACTCCATATTTCCACTTGTCCTTTGAATTCACAGATTATCTATACTACGACTTTTGTACTATATTACCCCATCTCCTTAGGGATTGAAATTATATTAGAATTGGCATTACCAATGAAACCGCACATAGCACTGAAGACACAAGAACACTGTCGGAGTCAAGATGGCAAAGTAAGGTAAATACTGTGCTCGCCTCCTCCTATGACCACATCAAAATTACAACCAAAATGTGTAACAATCGACCTGGAGAACCATCAGAAAACTACCTGAACAGAAGTCTTATGACTAGGGATACAGTGAAGCAGCCACGTCGAGGCTGTTAAGAGAAGTGGAGATGTGAAACAGGCTGGCCTCACGCGCATGTGGTGTTTGAGAATTGGGAGTGATATCTCAGCTGCAGAGGACCCCCTGAGGAGCAAGGGGATCCAGTCCCACAAGGGACTCCCCAGCCCAGACCACCAGTGCCAAAAACAGCTGCTGCCACAACATCTGGCTATGATAATGAGCAGGGTGACTGTCCGACTGGGTGAGATAGAAGGCTGCTAGAAGTCCAGGCATCCTCTTGCCCGAGCACAGACTCGCTTGCTCCCAGGCACTCACCCTTCAGCAGAGGGACAGCAGTTCAGAAAGGAAAAAGCTGAGTTGTGTAGTTTCAAGACAAGGGCTAAAGGGACAGCAGCCATTATCTCTATGTTGAGCCCTCCTCCCACGCAGCCAGCAGGCAGGTGCCATCTTTACTGTGTTGAGCTCTCCCCCGACATTACCAAATCTTTATCTGCACTGGCCTGGTGAAATCTGCTCACTCCACCCTGGTGGCTCCCTGAAACCCCACCCTACCCAACACTGCCACAGGCTCTTTCAGCAGTAGGCAGCAGGCCTTAGCATGTGCTGCAGTCTTTCTTAAAACACTCTCAGAGGTCTTCAGGACCCAGGCAGGTGGTGGCAGTCCTCAGTGTGCCGTGGGCCTTTTGCTGAGTGGAAAAAAGCTCAGCACTGGTGCCATATCTGAATCTGCATTAACTTCATGAATACCACTCACCCCACCCTGGTGACTCCTGGAGACAGACCAAGCCTCACCCAACATAAGGATTCTTTCAGCAGCTGAGCCTTATGGGCAGCTAGCATTGGCAGGCCTCACGGTGACCTGTGCCCTTTGCTGAACTGCCACAGGCCTGGTACTGGTGTCATCCAGATTTGGTTCGTGGCGTAGCCTCTCCCATATGCTTCCAGTTCCAGCACAGGCAGTTACCAAACACAGACCACTTTTTAGCTCTCCCAGGTAGTCTCAGGCTGGATATAGGCAGCGGTTGGCCTGCACCAGAACCACCCCGTACAAGAGTCCCCAGAACCAACACACCCACTGGCCAGCTTCAGAACACAGAAGAGCACCGCCAGACTAGCCCTTCAAGAAGCACACCCAAAGGATGGTCTCAGCAAGCACAGAGCCTTCTGGGGCTTTTCTTGCTCTATGGGGTCAGCCCCCACACAGCAGCTCATATGCAGTGTCATGGCCAATCCTCACAGCCAGTCAGCCTATAGTCAAGCCCACCCACTGACATACCAAAAGCAATCAAGGCCCATCTGCAACAGGAGGGCACATAGAGTCCACACAAAAGACACTCCTGGAGCACCCAGCTGAGGTGATCAGGAAGACTGCACCACTGGGCCACACAGGACACCTACTACATAAGGCCACCTAACCAAGGCAGGGAGATGTATCAGATCTACCTAATAAATAGAAATAAACACAGAGAGACAGTCAAAATGAGGAGACAAAGAAACATGTCCCACGTGAAAACAACAGGAGAAAACTCTGGGAAAAGCGCTACACAAAATGGAGGCAAGCAATCTACCAGATACAGAGTTCAAAACACTGATTATAAGGATGCTCAAGGAACTTAGTGAGAACTTCAACAAAGAGATAGTAAGCATAAAAAGGAGCAAAGAAACCATGAAAAAGAACCAGTCAGAAATAAAGAATACAATAATTGAAATGAGGAATACACTAGAAGTAATCAAGGTAGCAGAAAACACCCAATCACACACACAAAAAAAAGAATAAAGAAAAAACAAAAGGATACTTTAAAGGACCTCTGAGACAACATCAAGCATAAAAACACTCACATCACAGAGTTACTAGAAGGAGGGGAGAGCAAGGAATTGAAAACCTATTTGAAGAAATAAGGACTGAAAACTTCCCTAAACTAGCGAAGGAAACAGACATACAAGCCCAAGTAGCACAGAGAATCACAAACAAAGGGACCCACATCAAGACATATCATAATTATAATGACAAAGGTTAAAGACAAAAAAAATTAAAAGCAGCAAGAGAAAGGGAGTTTGTCACCAACAAGGGAGCTCCCATAAGATTGTCAACTGATTTCTCAACAGAAACTTTGCAGGCCAGAGGGATTGGCACAAAATATTCAACATGATGAAAAGTTAGGACTTACAACCAAGGGTACTCTACCCAGCAAGGCTGTCATTTAAAAATGAAGGAGAGATGAAGAGCTTCCCAGACAAAAAGAAAAAACACGCTACAGGAGTTAATCACCACCAAACGAGTATTATAAGAAATGTTAAAGGGACTTGTTTAAAAAGAAAAAAAAAAAAAAAAGGTAAAAAATATGAACAATAAAATGATAACTACATACCTATCAATAACTACTTTAAATGTACGTAGATTAAATGCCCCGATCTAAAGACTTAGGGTGGCTGAATGGATAAGAAAACAAGACCCATACATATGCTGCCTACAAGAGACCCACTTCAGATCGAAAGACTACAAGTCTACACAAAGACTACAAGTAAAGGGATGGAAAAAGATATTTCATGCAAATGGAAACAAAGTTGTGGTAGCAATACTTATATCAGACAAAAGAGACTTTAAAACAAAGGCTATAATAAGAGACAATTAGGATATTTCATAATGATAAAGAGATCAATCCAACAAGAGGATATAATCCTTATAAACATTTATGCACCCAACATAGGAGCACCTAAATATATAAAACAGATTTTGACTAACATAAAGGGCGATCAACAGTGAAACAGTCATAGGGGAATTTAACACCTCATTGACTCAATGGATAGATCTTCCAGACAGAAAATCAACACAGAAAAAGCAGCCTTAAATTACACATTAAGACCAGATTGATTTAATTGATATTTTTAGAGCATTTCATCCCAAAGCAGCAGAATATACACTCTTTTCAAGTGCACACTGAACATTTTCGATGACAGACTATATGTCAGGTCACAAGACCATATGTTAACTCTCAATAAATTTAAGAAAACTGAAATCATATCAATTCTTCTTTAACCACAATGGCAAAAAACTAGAAATCGATTACAAGAAAAAAACTGAAAAACACATAAACACATGAAGGCTAAATAACAAGTTAGTAAACAGTGAATGGGTTAACAATAAGATCGAGGAAGAAATCAAAAGATATCCTGAGACAAATGAAAATGAAAACACAATGCCCAAAATCTATGGGACACAGAAAAAGCAGTCTTAATGGGAAAATTCATAGCAATACAGGCCCACCTGAAAAAACAAGAAAAATCTCAAATAAACACTCTAATGTTACACCTAAAGGAACTAGAAAAAGAACAACAAAGCCCAATGTGAGTAGAAGGAAGGAAAGAATAAATATCGGAGCAGAAATAAATGAAATAGTCTAAAATAACAATACAACAGATCAATGAAAACAAGAGCTGGTTCTTTGAAAAGATAAACAAAATTGGTAAATCTTTAATCAGACTCATCAAGAAAAAAAGAAAGAGGACCCAAATAAATAAAATCAGAAATGAAAGAGAAGTGACAAATGACACCACAGAAATATAAAATATTATAATAAAATACTACAAACAATTATATATGCCAAAAAAGTGGACAATCTGGAAGAAATGGATAAATTCCTAAAAACATACAATCTTCCAAGACTAAATTAGAAAAAAGAAGAAACAGAAAATCTGAACAGATTGATTACTACTAACAAAATCAAATCAGTAATCAACAAGCTCCCAAAAAACAAAAATCCTGGACTGGACGGCTTCACAGATGAATTTTACCAAACATTCAAAGAATTACACCTATACTTCTCAAACTACTCCAAAATATTCCAGAGGAGGGAAGTCTCCCAAGCTCATTTTATGAGGTCACCATTACCGATTCCAAAACCAGGTGAACATAGATGCTAAAATCCTCAACAAGGGCCAGCCCCGTAGCTCAGGTGGTTGGAGAGCCATGCTAATGCAGAGGTCACCGGTTCAATTCCCACATACGCCAGTGGGCTGCACCCTCTACAGCTAAGATTGTGAACAATAGCTCTCCCTGGAGCTGGGCTGCTGTGAGCAGCTGGAGGTTGGCGTGAGCAGCCGGAGGTTGGCGTGAGCTGCCGTGGGCTGCTGAGTGCTGCCACAGGCTGCAGTGTGCTGCTATGTGCCGCCATGAGCGGCCAGCGTGACTGGCCAGCAGCCAGCGTGAGCTGCCGTGGCTGCAGTGTGCTGCTGTGGGCTTCTGTGGGCTACTGTGCGCTGTTATGAGCGGCCGGCGGCCAGCATGAATGGCAGGCAGCCAGCGTTGAGTGCCTGGCAGCCAGTGTGAGTGGCTGGCAGCTATCGTGAGTGGCCGGCAGCCCTCGAGAGCTGCCCTGAGCTGCTGTGATTGGCCCACCAATGACCGGTGACCGACTGCCTCAGTTGGGGGAGCGCGAGACTCAAAATACCAGCATGGGCCAGGAAGCTGTGTCCTACACAACTAGACTGAGAAACAACAGCTTGAACTGGAGTGGAGGGGAGGATGGGAGGCGAAAGAAGGGGGGATTAATCCTCAATAAAATATTTAGCAAACCTACCCTGTTTCCCCGAAAATAAGACCTAGCCGGACAATCAGCTCTAATGTGTCTTTTGGAGCAAAAATTGATATAAGACCTGGTCTCATATTATATTATAGTATATAACACCCAGTCTTATAGTAAAACAAGACCAGGTCTTATATCAATTTTTGCTCCAAAAGACACATTAGAGCTGATTGTCCAGCTAGGTTTTACTTTTGGGGAAACACAGTAATTCAGTAACACATTAAAAACATCACACACCATGATCAAGTGGGATTTATTCCTGGGATGCAAGGCTGGTTCCATACCTGCAAGTCAATTAATGTGATACACCACATAAACAAAATGAAGTATAAAAACCATCTGATCATATTAATAGATGCAGAAAACATGTCTGACAAAATCCAGCATCTATGATTTTAAAAAAATGAAATAAAAATAAAAAACCAACTCAGCAAAGTGGAAATAGAGGTAACACACCTCAACATGATAAAGGCCATATCTGACAAACCCACAGCTAACATCACACTCAACAGTAAAAACTTGAAAGCTTTTCTTTAGGATCAGGAACAAGACAAGCATTTTTACTTTCACTTTTATTCAACATAGTATTGGAAGTCCATGCCACAGCAATCAGGGAAGAAAAAGAAATAAAAGGAATCTGAACTGGAAAGGGCAAGTAAAACTGTCAATATTTGAAAGAAATAACACCGTTAAAATATCCAAACTACCCAATCTATAGATTCAATACAATCCCTATGAAAATATTAATACCAATGGCATTTTTCACAGAACTAGAATAAATAATCCTAAAATCTGTATGGAACCACAGAAGATCCCAAATAGCTACAACAATCCTGAGAAAAGAAGAACAAAGTTGGAGGTATCAAGGTACCTAATGTCAAACTATACTACAAGGCTATAGGAGTCAAAATAACATAGTACTGGCCTGAAAACAGACACTTAGATCAATGGAATAGAATAGAGAGGCCAGAAATAAACCCATGCCTACATGGTCAACTAATCTGTGACAAAGGAGGCAAGAATTTACAATGGGGTACAGACAGACTATTCAATAATGGTGCTGGGAAACCTGGACAGATACATGCAAAAATGTGAAACTAGACCACCTTTTATACCACATACAGTAATAAACTCAAAATGAATTAAAGACTTAAGTGTAGGACCTGAAACCATAAAACTCCTAGAAGAAAACATAGGAAGTAAACTCTGTGACATCACTCTTAGTAATATTTTTACTGATATATCTCCTCACCCAAGGGAAACAAAAGAAAAAATAAACAAATGGGACTACATCAAACTAACGTAAGAAACCATCAGCAAAACAAAAAGATAACCTACTTAATGGGAGAAGATATTTTCCAATAATACATCTGATAAGAGGTTAATATGAAACATTTATGAAGAACTCATACAACAACAACAACAACAACAAAAATCCAATTAACAAATGGGCAAAGGGCCTGAATAGACATTTCTCCAAAGAGGACATACAAATGGCCAATAGACATATGAATAGACACTCAACATCACTAATCATCAGAGAAATGCAAATAAAAACCACAGTGAGACACCACCTCACTCCTGTCAGAATGGCTATCATCAATAAACCAACAAGCAAGTGTTGGCAAGTATGTAGAGAAAAGGGATCCCTCGTGCACTGTTGGTGGGATTGCAAATTAGTGCAACCACTATGGAAAACAGTATGGAGGGTCCTCAAAAAATTAAAAATAGAACAACCTTATGACCCAGCAATTCCACTTTTGGGTATTTATGCTAAGAAATCCAAAATACTAATTTGAAAAGATATATGCAGCCCTATGTTCACTGCAGCACTATGTGTAATAGCCACGATATGGAAGCATCCTAAGTGTCCATCAATACAAGACTGGGTAAAGAAGAGGTGGTACATATACATATGGTGGAATGTTACTTGGACACAAAAAATGATGAACTCTTAACCATTTGCGAAAAAATGGATGGACAAAGACGGTATCATACTAAACGAAAAAGTCACACCAAGACAAATACCATATGATTTCATTTATATGTGGCATCTAAAGAACAAAATAACTGAACAAACAAACTCATAGATACAGAGAACATTTTGATGGTTGCCAGTGGGAGAGCTGGGTGAAAAAGGTGAAGGAATTAAGAAGTACAGATTGGTAGTTATGAAATAGTCATGGGATGTAAACTACAGCATAGGGAATATAGTCAATAATATTGTAATAACTATGTATAGTACCACGTAGGTAGACTTATTGGGGGGATCACGTCACAAATTATATAAATGTCAAACTACTATGCTGTACAACTGAAACTAATATAAAATAATATTGAATGTCAACTGTGAAAAAAAAAGACTTAAGGGCTCAGTCAACTGAATAAACCAGTGTTAATCAATTAGCATTAACCTTTCAAAATAGCTAACCATACAGAGCAATGACTCAAATCAACATGAAATTAAATATTATAACATAGGTAACATTGTCCTATCAGTCAAAAGAAAACATAAATTTGAAAATCTAGGGTCTATACACTCCTCAATGTACCTGCCACATTTTCTTTTAAAAAATCTAGAACACACACAGAACATTAAATTGAAAAACCTCAATTAAGTCGACTATGCTATGCCACTTACAGTAAGGAAACGATTGAGATCAGGAAAGTCAAAAACATTGGCAATTTCAGACAAGGTATTTAAAGCCATTTCTCTCTGGTGAGCCACATCTTGTTTTCGCATCTCCGCACTGTGGCTTGGAGTACTAGGAAGTGCTGTCATCTGACTGGAGTGGAGGGATTCCACCAAAAACTGGAGCAAAATGATTTGTTACTTTTCACACAAGGAAGAAAATTTAACTAATACTTTTTAAGGTAACATAAACGACAGTATCAGATAGTATTAGAAACATATTACCTGAATTACCACTCATTTAATTTTTCCAACAACCTTAATGAAATGGGTTATGCATAATCTCCCTTTTACAGATAAACCAACCAGGCTTACTTAAGAAACTTGAATATCTTGCTTAGGATTATATCAACACAGGGCAAAGCCAGTATTTTAGTATATCCTAACTTTTCAGCCATGAATTGAATCAACCTTTTTTAAAACAAAGTGCCTTAGCCATAATATCAAGGCATAAAGGAGTTTATCATCACTAAAAGAATGGCTAAAAAGGAACGGTATCTCTTTTAGATTAACAATAGAGCATGACTATCCAATATATTATAAGATAGTTTTCCCATCTCCCATTTACAATCTACATCTTTAGTCCAAGACGCTAAAATATAAAACTGGCAAGATTTAGGTTCTCTTAAATAACCTGAATACATCATTTCTAAAAACTTATCTTTTAAGGCAAGAAAAATAAAACACATATATGTTCTTTTTTTAACTCTTACAAAGTACTGCTATTTTCCACAGTCGAGGGCAACGCTGACTCTCACCTGACAGATGGGCTTCTTGTACTGGCTGAAGAAGTTTTGCAGCTTAACGCTTTTAGCTGCAACCAGAGCCCTAATTTCTGTGTATGCTGCTCCAGAGACAGATGCTGACTTGGATAGTAAACAATGCAGTAAGTGCAAGAGTGCAAAAGGTACTAAATCTCCTTTTGCGGCCCTAAAATTAAAACAGAAAAGTTATCATCAGTGTCTCAGAAATAAATGGAAATCCACAAATAAATCCATGCTGATATCACATTTCTTTCTATAATATCACATCTCTCATATCACTATTTCAAACACGAGGCAAATAAGGAAACGGCCAAAACAAATAAAGTATATAAATGCTACAAAACATACCTTCCAATATCCCCTGTTGTAAGAATCAAAGTATCCTTCAACTCATTATTTCTTGAGATTTGAGCATGTGTATATGCCTCCTTCATTCTTAAGACAAAAAGCTAGAACAATAAAATTAATTAATTAGTTCAATTTTTCGGGCCAGGTTTATAAAAACACAAATATTTAAAAATAAAAACTCAACCTCTTTTATAAATCCATCTTCAGAGTCCAAGGATTCCAATATATGCTTGATATTTCCACTAAAAGCCACTCTAACATCCTTGTCTGGATCTTCCATTAAATTTAATAAAGTTCCAAGAACTGTTTTGACATCTGTTTCATCTTCTCTAAAATCAAGATGCTTACAAAGATGATATAGACTATCTATGAAAGCTAAAGGGAGAGAGCATGTAATACCCACTTTATCACATTAAATGTCAAAGTTTCACTGTAAAAATATTTTCAATAAATAATGTACTACATAGAATCCTAAGATTCCTTATAATGTAGTATTTAGTACTTAATTCCAAAATTTAGTATTTGTAGAGCACACAGAATTGTGGAGAATTAAAATGAACACTTATAATTCTAAATTTACTTTATACTTAATAAGTTATAAATAATTTAAATCTAAAATAAATTATAGACATTTTTTAAGTCATAAAATGACTAGTCATTTAGATTTTGTATGTAACCTAGATAGACTTAAAAAGCACATTTCACTAATCCGAAGAACTGTGAACTAAGGGCAATTTTAGCCTTACTATTAATCTCACATTAAAAGACTTAGGAAGACCTAGAAACTACCTATCACATACTGTTTTGAAAACTTGAGAACAAGTTACAACTTAGAACCCAAACAACCTTGTAATTGTGTAAAAATGTCATGGTCTCAACAAACCACTGGAAAGTGGTCAAGAAGATACAATCCATAGTCCTCAGCTGGGCCAAGTATCTAACTGTTTGAAGTTCTGAATGTCTGAGGCAGTGACAGGGGACACGTTAGGAAGGCCCTGGTTTCACTAGACAGGATACTGAACCTCAGAATATTGAATCAAAAATCAGGTGTGCCCCATTATGCTGTCAAACCACAAGAGCATTTTAAAAATACAAAAACTACTGCCCTGGGATACAGTCTAATACCAGACTTCCCTTTTATCAATAATTACATGAACATTGAGTCTATCAAGCAAGTCTAATTTTTTAAGGCTTCAGGCTAATTCTGTCATTGATTTTTAAAACAGAGCTTAAGAAGGTTTTAAAATATTAAATGATAAATCACTCACCAAGTTTCACTGGACTAGGTATTTTCTTTTCCAGTAGGAAAAGAAACGGCTTGCAAACAGAAGCTTTTAGTCGAGAAGATGAACATTCATATTGAGAAGTGACTTTTAGGCTCTTACAGAAAAGGTCCATATGTCCATGTTCAGAAAAAGGTTCTGTTAAAGAACTTGTCAAATAAAACATGCCATGAAGTGTACAGACAAGTTGACCAATTATAGAGGCAAATTCTTTCTTGACAATATCAGAATCATCTTTGACTTTATCTCTGGGGGGAAAAAGGTAATAAAACTTGCTTAATTTTGTGGTCTAAATATTAATTAATTAATTTGGGGCAAAAGTAGTGGTAAGACAAAGCCTAGGAAGAAAAAAATTTAAATTGTAAAACTAAAAGCAGTATTTGTTCTATATACCCAGCATTTAACATAAATTTACAAATATGATCTTCCCAATCAGGTTATATATTCAAATTAAAATATTCATACATACATAAGAATCTTGGGAACTCTGTGACAAGAATTCTGCTTCTGCAATAAGATAAAAAATCCATTAACACAGCTAGCTCGGATTACTTCATGGGAGCTCTGCAGGGCCCAGCTGTAAACTGCAGTTCTCCACTCAAGAAATATTCTTCTTGGCAACAGAGTCAGAAGAAACACACACCGTGACTGTGCCTGTGGTGCTGAAAAAGTAAGTCTATTAAATAAGGTTTCTAAGTGTTAATTTTATATACATATACATACATACACCCAGACACACACATTCATTCTTTGCTGTAAAGTCAAATAACATCTAAATATACCAACGGTGCCAAAAAAATGTATAAAAGTAGATAGGGTTTCCAGGCGGGAATTCCCACCCATTCTTAGGAACTTTTTCGTTTTCCTGTTCCCGAATCCCAAGAAAAGTTGGTCAGGAAATCGGGAAAATGGGCTCCTTGAACCCAGGTGGTTGGCAGTATCAGCCGTCACTTTGTGAAAATGATTCATCATGGAGAACAGAAAACAGTTTATATCTTGGGATTCGGGAAGGGGAAAGTGAAAAAATTTCCCTGAGAACAAGTGGGAATTCCCGCCTGGAAACCCTACAAGTGGACACTTTTGTCAACGTTGCTCAAGCAATAGTTCGCAGTAATCAGAAGTGTCTGGACACTGATGGGAACACCACTTTGAGCACCTCTTGTAATTGCAGAAGTCAAAAGTGACTTGTATTCATCATTTGTTATCGGTATATATTGAATATTATAATTTTAATACAGTTTTCCTTTCTTATAATACATTTTTTTGGCTGCATATACATTTTTTTGGCTGTATATGTATTTCATTTAAGTTCTCTTTTCAAAAATAAAGCATATGCACTTAAAAAGGTCGGTGCACATTATTACATAATCAGGAAAATGCAAATTGAAAATCACACCCATCAGATAACAAAAAAATGTGTTTTTAGATAATTACCTTGACATTTCTTTCTTTTTTTTAGATAGCAAAACTTTTAAACTATGACAATGCCAAGTGTTGGTGAGGATGTGAAACAATGGGAACTCCCATATTCTGCTAATAGGAATGTAAACTGGAATGACATTTTTGGAGAATAATGAGGCAGAACAGAGTTCAGGATGTGCAAATCCTACAATTTTTAACTTTTTTACATGTCTCTTTTTTGAATTATTAGAAATGTACCGCCTCTTCTAATTATTGAAAAAATTGAAATGATAAGTGTTAAAGTCCCATCTAGAGATGAGTTAAAACAAAACAAACCACACACACAGAATTTTGTGACCACTTACAGAAGCTATCCGAAATCCTCTGGCTTAATGTTAGAAGATTAGTGGCAAATGTGGTCAACTTTAAAGAATCATCATCAGAATGGGAATAAATCCATGGAAGTGAAAGCATTCCACATAAATCTTCCAGAATGTGATCTTCAAATGATGTTTTTACTACCGAAACACACAATAGGTGATTAATTCTCTTTTCCTTAATCATATTTACTTAATCATCAACTGGAGTTAGAACTAAGATTCAATGAACAGGTGTTCTTAACATAGAGATGAAGTTCTGAGGTCTGTGAACCCCCCAAACTTAAATGTTACTTCATAAAAATATGCATCTATGCATTTTTAAGGAAAAGGATCATAGCATTCTTTAGATTCTCAACTCAAAATTTTTAAAGTTATAAATAATTTCTATTGACTGAAAAAAAATAAATCAAAATATTACACAAATGAATTTGGAACTTGGAAATTACTGACAAGCGTAAGAGAACTGAAAGCAAGAAAATTTTTGTGCATTCCAAACACTTGTTCATTTAGGCCTTAGGCAAAAGAGAAAGCCTATTTCTATACTGATTATCTTTACAGGTTATTTTGATCTACTGCTTATTTATACTCACCTTGACTATAAATCAAAGCATCATATATTTTCATCACTTTATCAATAATTGCCTCCAGGTAAGGTTTCTGAACAGATTCTAACAAACTCCTACAGCTTGTAAGCACTTTTGTGTAAAAATCCAAAGACATCCAAGTTATCATTACTGAAGGTTTCTTCTTACATGGCTGTTGACAGTCCTTGAAATTATGGCTGCAGTCAATACATATTTTTAGAGACAGAATTAAAATTAATTTTGTTAGTCAAACCTAATATTGTAAGGCAAAAGAAACTGAGTACAAAACTAACCTATAACTTTAAACCAATTCAAAGTAAATATGCAAATCACTATGTCAGTATTATTTTAAATCTCTTTATGTCTGTCTAAATCACCCTTAGGATTTGATAATTCCAATTAATCTCATTTTTTTGTTTGTTTGTGCCGCCCCAAAGGGCAAACAGGTTTATTGGGGCTGCAGCCAGGCGATCAACGGTTGGATGTGGCCACATGCTCTAGCTAGAATATTTAAATGTGGCATTACCAGGCTTTAAAATGTCAGAAGATATGTCTGCATAATTATTAACTGGCTTAGTAAACGCTTTCTTACTAATAGGACATGGGTAGACCTCAGCTTAATTAGTTATTCCTTCAAATTTCTCAAATTCCAAATTTAATGCAATGTGAATTAATAGTTTCTTTAAAATCGCCTCCATAACTTTGTTTTGGCTAATTAAAAGAGTCAATCAGCAAATACAGAACAAATGATCACATAAAAAATTAACAAGGAGTGTTGGTCTATAATGTGGCACTAAAAATAAGACAAAATCTTTAGTGTTCACACATCTTGGGTCTTCTGATAAAATACTTAACCTATACTAAGAATGCTGAACCAAAAATATACCTCTAACAAGTACTAAATTCCTCCATCTTTTTTATCAGAGAATCCTTTTTATTTTATTTTTTTATTTTATTAAATTTATCAGGGTGACATTGGTTAATAAAATTACATAGGTTTCAAGTGTACAATTCTGTAATACATCATCTATACATCATATGATGTGTTCACCACCCACAGTCGTTCTCCGTCCGTCACTATATATTTGACCCCCTTTACCCTTTTCTACCTCCATCCCCCCCTTACCCACTCCCAGTTCCCTCTGGTAAGAACTATAAATTCCTACTCTTGTAATGAAAGGGAAATGTTCTTTTAATTAAATGTTTAACTAAAAGAACATTGGCTTTTGAGTTGTATAAAGCTGTGGTCTGGTAATTTCTAAAAATGTATGCCCAGAAAAGTTAGTTTAGGTTTCAGACAAAAAAGAACCTCAATTTCTCTGATCCTCGATTTCTAATTTGTAAACTGGACATAATAACACTTATCTCACAGAATTATTGTAAAAATTAAGTAAGTCATGGATAGTACTTATCCTGTACAGTTCCTAGCCTTTATAGCAGGTGCTCAATAAAAACATTTCTATTTCACCAAAAAGTTTGCGTTCTAAAGTCACACAAATGAATTGAATGAGGTCTCCTAAACAATAAATCCAAATTTATTGCAAGAAACCCACCCAGAAAATACAAGTTGCTTTACCAGTCCATGTTTTGGTGAGAACAATGAACAGTACACAGAGCAGTCAGTTGCAGGACAGCAGCGACTCCTTCTAAAGTCTCAGTAACAGGATTCTTTAGAGGACCGTATTCAAGGCAAATCTGAAGGGATTCAGCTTTCTGTTTCAGTGCACTCCATAATATGCTCTTTTTGTTCATATCCACATGCTTAATTCTGTAATTAATTACGATCACAGTATAAATATATTCATATTTAATATGTTTGGTTCAAATGTTAAAGTATTTAAAACAAAAGACAACATGTAATGTCAACTACTGAAATTTAAGATTTAAAACAACTTTCAGGGATGACTGAAATATGGGAATTCTTTGGCCACATTCCAAAAAAATATTTATTTGTTCACTTTTTTTTTTTTAAGGAGGATGCAGTTCACAGTGATCAGTGCGGGGATCAAACCGGCAGCCTTGGTGTTATTACCATCACACTCTAACCAACTGAGCTAACCTGCCACCCTGCTCACATTTTTTTAAATTGCTGATAGATGTATATAGCCTGAGATGTTTCATATATTAAAAAGTTAAATTAGACAGGCAAGTAAAGACCTTAAAAAGTTTTTTAAGTAACCATATTTATCCATGAAATCTTTCACATAAGCACTATTAAAATATTTTAAGCATTTCTTTGTCTACTTTTAGAAAGAACAAATGTTCTTTGTGTATTTAAGTCAAGGCACTAAACTAAAGGTGATTTTTTTTTTTTTTAAAGTAAATAAATTTTTACTAAATGACTAAACAAAAACTGAATGAAGGTCATACCCATCGGCCTGTTTTGGTGCTCTTCCGGAAGAGTTTAGTGATGAGGTGAGTCGAGGCCTTTTGGGTGATATTCCATCACTATTACTGCTGAGGTTTTCCTGTTTAATTTGGCACTGAACCTCCTCAATAATTTCCACACTTTCCATTTTTAAGACTGCATAAAGTGGGCCCAACAAATACTGAGAAAGCAAAAATAATTTCAAAAACTATCTCTAGAAAATGTTTATTATCCATAGACAGCAAAAATATATTAGGTATTAGTCATAAGTTTTCTAATAAGGTAAACTATTTTCAGAGTCTCATCAGGCAAAACAAAAACCTAAGTTAATTTATATTATTTCACAGTCTATCTATAGACATATATATAGTTCTATATCTAGAACTATGGTTCTATAGTCTTAGAAGATATAACAAATCCTTCTCCCTATAACCTGTTTTTCCTTGTCAAAATGCCACAAAATAATTCTATAAGGGAATTACTAACTTCTTTCATACTACAAATCCAGCAAGTCTTATAGATAAAATGAAATATTTAATCAAGTTACTGCATATCTGACTATTTCATTGTACTGCCCATCTCCCACAGTCCAAATAGGAAAAGAAGCATAACTGGCATGACTAGTATAATGTACCAATAGGTTTTCTAAAAGTGATTGATTATAACCCGTCAAAGATAAAATCTACGTGAGTGTTCAAAGTTTTTGCAATTAAGTTGATAACTGGCCCCTTTTTAATTAATAATGCAACAAACATGCTTACACTTCACAAATTCTACTGTAAATCATTCTACTCCTCTGGCAGTTCATTACCTTATTGAACAAATCCTTCTGAAATCAAAGTAAAAATCCATTAGAGGGAGCCAAAGTAGATGATGAAAATCATCCTGTTCTGAATGTACAGTATTATTAAAGATATTCTATTTTCTCATTGTTACATACATCTTGCATACAATTAAATTAGGGGGAAATCTATATACTTAACAAGTAACCTTAAAAATGACTTACCTCTGCATTTACCTGAACTCCAAGCACATCCACAAGAGCTCTACAAATATTTCTCACATAAACCTTCCTGACTTGTATAGCAGATTCATACCCAGCTGGCACGTATTTAAGGAAATACTGCAGTAAGTGGCACAAAGCTGCTTTTAGCAAATCAGACTTAAGCCGCATGAGCAAACTGTCTTCAAACATGACACAGAGTTTTTCTAGCAGCATATTTAAATAGACAGGTTCAATATTTCTATAAGCTTCTGCCTCAAAGGGGAAGAGTGTCTTTATCAGCTTTGACAATGGCTCTTCATAGAGTTTCAGTTCGTCAGCATCCATTTCTACAAGATGTTCTATTAATTCCAAAAATGACCTGAAGAAAGTGCTGGCTGGTTGTGCTGGTAGTCCTCCGAGTTCAAAGAGTTCAGTTAAAAGGCTAATTGCTAAGGATTTAATTTTTGGACTACCGTATTCCAACAAAACACAACCTATTCGCCAAAGTACGAGTTCTTGCCTTCTAAAAAACACAACTGCAATAATACGAATAAGAACTGTTAATAAAGTGACTTCAATATATTCTAAATTTTGCATGTTCATGAACTGCAAAGGAGCTGGTTGTAAATACCCCACATGTTCATCTAATTGACTTAAAAATCGGCTAACTACCACGGGCCATTCCACAAGATGTCCCACTGCATTTCTTCTGTGGAAAGAAATCAAGTCTTCAAAAAGATGTAATAATTCCTTTGTCAGTACTCCAAAAATAGCAGGACTTTTGCTTTTAAAGAGAAACAATAATGAGCAGATAACTTCACAAATTTTCTTGTGCAACACATGACAGGATGGAGTGGCTGCAATCCGCAGAAGTCTTGTTATGATCCAATTACTGAAATCTTTGAAATAAACAAACAAAAATGTACTAATTAATTTGCTAAATGCTTGATGATCTATTTTTTAAGTATAAACTTCACTAACAAAATAGTCTAAAACATTCTCTATAACAATGGAAATATAGTAATTTAGAATACCAATTTTGGAGTTCAACAGACAAGGTCCTAGCTTTCCACTTATTAGCTGCGTGAATTTTTGTTTCTCTGAACCTCTGTAACTTCAACTATGAAAGGGGAATAATGACATTTACTTTATCAGTTACCAAGATGATCAAGTAAGATAATATATGTGAAATTGTCAGCATAATGCCTGAAGTTAAATAAACGTTCAATAAATGGTAGTTATTATTATCACCACCCCTTCAACAAGTATTTTATTGAGTGGCAACTTTGTCCCAAGTGCACAAGAACAAATCATAGTCCTGTCCTCATAAATCCTATATTAAAGTTTCTTAAACTTGTTGACAGAAACTAAGGATATATTTTATAACATGACCCAGTATATATATACATATTTATTCAAATATATGAAACAAAAGTTTCATGAAACAGTATTTATTCTTAAGTGCAGTGTATTATGATACTTTCTAGACATTTTATTGTTTAAAAAACAGTGTGTTAAAGAATACAGACAACAGGTATTTATAAAAGAGTTTAAAAACCACTATGATAGAAGAAATGCAAAACACTCTGTACTAACAGAACATTAAGAAGCAATCAAGCCAGTCCTAAGGCATGTAGTCAGGAGCAGTGATAAGACTTTGGGGGACATGCTATCAAAAATGAGTCTTGAAAGTCAAGCAAAGAAGTTCAAAATACTCTGTGAATTGTACATAAAAAGAAGATATTTGCTTTACATCTCTTTAGGAGGAGGCCAAAAAAGGGACAAAAGTAGTGGGAACAATAAGCATAAAGCCTAGAAAAAAGTCAACCTCTAGAACAGGAGTCAGCGAACTCATTCTTAAAAGACCAGATAGGTAATATTTTAGGTTTGAGGGCCATCAGGTCTCCACGTCAACTACTCAATGTTGCCTATGCAGTGGTTACAAATAATAAGTAAATGAATGACCATGGCTGTATTACAATAAAACTTTGTTTACAAAAACAGGCAGCCAGCCTGTGGGCCATAGTTTGCTGATGCCTGATCTAGAAGGAAAAGATTACCAAAACCAGAAAAAAGACAGTTGCTCAAGTATTCAATGGAAAATAAACAAATCTGATTAACTTCTATTCCATTCTGGGTATCTAGCTCATGACACAAGAAAACAATAAGGATACATGAAATAAAACTACCATTACCATTTTGCTCCCTCAATTTATAACAAATTTGACCAAAATGTCTATTAATGTACATATTATATTTCAGAAGAGGTAGATTTCATAAAACAGATTGCAAATGAATGTACAAATAGCAGGACTTACCAATACAACTGCCTTTGGCCTCATTTTGCCCATGGCTTCCATTCACATTTACAAACATAAGTGGGGAGGACTTCATGATGTGCTGGATGAAATCAAGCAGCATCACAGAGGTTGGCTGAGAGTCAGTTTTCTTTACAAGTTCTAGAGCAACTTAAAAATAAAAGATTCATTTTAAAGTGTTGTGACAAATTAGACAGTTCTTTTGTTAAGAAACTAGACTTTGGTGACCATAATTATGTCTAGCTTATGCTAAATTGATGGGACTAAACACTACAATCCTACCTTTCTAATGTTAAATGTTTAATAATCATGCTCATTCATCTATTACGCATACATTCACCAAACATGTACTATAGGCCTATAGTATGCCTGGCACTGTGCTAAATGTGAGAATTTAAAAAAAACAAAAACTCACAAACAGGTGAGTGTCAGGCAAATAAAGTAATAATTACACTAATTACACTAATCCAGAATAGAGGAATAATACTAATAATAGAGGAATAACACTAATAATTACACTAATCCAGAATAGAGGAAACAAGTGTGTGGGAAGATGTGAAGGAGTTGATTCCTAGATGATGAAGAGTGTGTAAAGCAGTGAGGAGAAGGGCTAGCGGTCTAAACAGAAGGAGCACCATATGAAAACACATCTTCCAAGTATTCAGTAGTTGTTATTTTTCAGCAACTCATAATTTTATTGACTGATAAAAGAGGGTAAATAAATATCACAAGTCATAAAATCTGTGCCAAATTTGGAATCAAATTTATACACCATAAGCCACATGGCACTCTGTATTACTCCTTCAATGTAATTTTAACAGGTATGGTAACAATATGGTAGCCAGACAGATGGGAG